>NC_138998.1:110744073-111344073 GCF_964374135.1 Grampus griseus
ATAATTGTCTATTGTGGCTTAATCACATAAGGGTTAATTTTACCATATAGCAAGAGGGTCCAGGGGTGATAATAAAGTGGCTTCTCTAAACTGTCCGAGTCCAGGCTTTTTCTAGATCTTTGCTCACACATCCTTAACCCAAGGCCTTCATCTGAATATTCAAAAGTAGGCTTCCGTGCATCCAGATAGAGTGTCCTTGTTCCAAGTAGTTAAAAGAATAAGGGCAAAATAAGTCAGTTTTCTTTAAAAAACACACACACAAATAAACAAAACCACTACAAAGAAACCTTTGGGGGAATGCCCACCTGGCTACTTCCAATTATCATCTCAATGGCGAGAGGTTAATCGGACAGCCACATTCGGCTGTAAGACAGGCTTGGGTTGGCTGGGGTCACTGTCACACAAAACAAAGTCACAGCTCTCCTAGAAAGGAAAAATGGGGAAATAAATATTAGGCAGCTAGGAGAGTCCGTTACAGAGCCCAGGTCTGATTGATTCAAGAATTCCTCAACCTAGACTCTGCACATTAGTGGAATGAATTTTTCTACCTTTAACCTACCTTCCACATCTGTTACTTTGATCACTGCCAATCAAAAATGTTGCTTTGAAAAGTAGCTCGAGAATTTTTATATCCCCTTTATTCCACTGACCTCCCAATTGCCCAGTTCCAGTGATCTCAGCATTCACTATGCCTAAGCTCCCACCAGCCTGGCTGTATCTCTTACCATGTAAAATTGATTCACTTCCAAGACTGTGATCTACAAGTCCCTCTCAGATTACCATCTCCTGTCCTTTCACTTTCCCGATTCCCTCATTCTCACTGAATCAGATCTATGCCTTCTTTGTGATTTGTAGGCTTTCACACCTCTCCCAAGTCTGATGAACAGTCAGTTTCTTTCTATTTGCCAACTTTCTTCTCCTGTTCTCACATCCCCATATCACTGATCTGGCGATCCAGTTTTATCAATGCACTCATTTTATCAGCACACTCAATTATTTTCAAGTCCCTCTCTCACGGACTTTTCCACAGATGCCTATCACTAAGACCATATGTAATAAGACCATATGTTTTGCTCTGTCCCAATGTACTGTGAATCTCTAGATGGTTCTACACAACCCTGCCATCTTTATTCCCCAAGCAACTAGGAATGAAAGGGTTGGAAGGCCTTATTTTCATATCACTGTCATCCCACCAAGTGCCTGAGGCATACCCTCTTTATATTAATATTTGGTACATTTTGTGTACTTGTGGGGGGTGAGTCATAGAATTCTAGCAAGTAGGTCTAAGCAAGAACTGAGTAAAGGTTTAGGGAAAACATCGTGGTCAAGAGAAGAGAGATTTTGCCTTGTCCCTCTCAAATATTTTCTCCAAAATGAATATTCTCTATGTCTCTTAAGGAACCTGAGACAGTTAAAACTCTGCTTTTCATGTCATCTCAACACTTACTTAAAGCAATGAGCCCGAAAAGCCTATGTGTGTGAAAGGATAGGGATCAAACAGGCATAGGGAGGAGGATAATTCCCAGGGGATGATTAATACCTCAAAATAGCATCCTCCCATCCCACATTAATGAAGAAGTCATCTTCTTACCATTAGGGTCTGGTTCCCCAGAGTCAACATTTTTGATCTCAGAAAAAACAAATATTTGACACTCAGTGTTTACCTGTCATTTATAATTCAATGATACAAATATAGAAGGAAACATTTTATGAAATTTCAGCAATGGAAAGAACTCTTTCCACTCTCCCAGACGACAGAAGATATATATCCCCCTTCCCTGAATCTCCTAGATCTGCAGAATGTGAAATATTATAGGAAACTTTTTTTTTATTGAAGTATAGTTGATTTACAATGTTGTGTTAGTTTCAGGTGTACACAAAAGTGATTCAGTTATATGTGTGTGTATTCAGTTATATATGTATATATATTCTTTTTCAGATTCTTTTCCCTTATAGGTTATTACAAAATATTGAGTATAGTTCCCTGTGCTATATAGTTCCCTGTGCTATACAGTAGGTCCTTGTTGGCTGTCTACGGAAACATTTTTTTAAATGCTGAAAATTAGGTAGTTCGACTGTACTTCTCACAGGAAAAACGTGATCAATTTCTCAACAAAATCACAAGCAAAGAACTCACAATAGAGAATAAAACTTTTGGGAATTAAAAATGACTATGACTCCAGGAGATGTAAACTTCTTGATACAGTTAC
Organism: Grampus griseus; assembly: GCF_964374135.1. NCBI lineage: Eukaryota > Metazoa > Chordata > Mammalia > Artiodactyla > Delphinidae > Grampus > Grampus griseus. Next base: position 110,746,284 of record NC_138998.1, read on the forward strand.
TCAGTGGTAGGGAATTCATTCTCAATAGATCTGTTCTGTTAACATGGGCAGCCAGCCAGCACTTCCATGAACTTTTTGTTATGGTGAACTTTTTATTGCAATGGTGCGTGTAGGAGGGATTTGACCTGTGTAGGTCCCAAGAATTCTTTTCCAGAATATAACTCACTTTGACAAGGCATTTAGATACACAGGTATACCTTAAATAGAAATACCTCCAGGCTGCAGGATCCTATGCTGTCTAAAACTGCAACCACTCAAAGGAATAATTGTTTGACTTCAAAACAAAATAAGCTTAGAAATGTGCTTAGTAATTTTATCAATATAATTAATAATTACTACTCATAATATATACTGTTTATTGGATATGATGCCAAAAATTTGAATTCAAGATCTCCTTCTTGGTACAAATGTCATTTGAAAAAAAATGTGGGGGGGTTTTTTGGTATAAATTCTGTATATTTACTGTCCAGATGCTTGTGAAGTAAGACCACAGGGCTATTTAATTCTGTGATCTTATAGTTATAAATTTGGACATAACAGGAAAAAAGAGCTTTCAAATAAAATTTCTGTAATATTGTGTTTAAGATTCTAGTAAAGTTTGACATTAAGTAGTAAGAAATCTGAATATGATCTATCTTATCAGTAAGAGAAAGTGAAAACTTACAAATTACCACCAATTATGTGCAAGATGCTCTTCTAGATGCTTCTTTTGCTTGGGCTTGAAGTGAGTAGTTAAATGCATGTATGTATGTGTATATGTACAGGTATGGCTATATATAAATATATATTTAATTATAACTCAAACATTCAAAGCATCACAAAATAGCCCAGAAGATACACTTGTCATTTGTTAAGTTCAGGCTTGTGTTACTCAAGTATGTGTTGTACCTGTCATAAAACTAGCAATAGACTTTTCATCTGGGGTTAAAACACATCCAACGTTAGAATTAGCAGCATTGGGCTTCCCTGGTGGCGCAGTGGTTGAGGGTCCGCCTGCAGATGCAGGGCACACGGGTTCGTGCCCCGGTCCGGGAAGATCCCACATGCCGCGGAGCGGCTGGGCCCGTGAGCCATGGCCGTTGAGCCTGCGCGTCCGGAGCCTGTGCTCCGCAACATGAGAGGCCACAACAGTGAGAGGCCCGCGTACCGCAAAAAAAAAAAAAAAAAAAAAGAATCAGCAGCATTTCATGCAAGAAACTGACCCTACTCCTCCCCGACCCCCCCCCCCCACGCACATTCTTTTTGCCAATGTGAGAGATGGTGAAAGATCACTATATTCTGATCCTAATGTCCTTTGAAAATAATTTGGTGTTGTAACAATCATTAGTACTTTGGCCAAATATTCTCAGCTTTGCTCTTTCAGGCACATGTTAGGATGCCTTCCTTCCCTTGGGCTTCTCTAATCTTGGAATCAAGTTTGGCCTTGTAATCGGTTTTGGCCAATCAAATATGAGAAGTGCTGTTAGTCACTGTAGAAAGAAGTTTTTAAAGCTAATGTGTGATTCCTCGTTCTCTTTCTCTGACAACCGTCAGGACACTGGTGTGCCATCAGCCTGGGTTATTTACGGACCACAATGAGCAGGGACTCCTGCCAACCAGGGTAAACATGGGGCACAAGCAAGAAATAAACCTTAATCATTTTAAAACATCAAGACTTTCAGATGTTAATAGTGCATCCTATGTTTAGCCTATCCTGACCAATACAAGTGGGAAAGTAGATTTTCTTCTCTGAGATTGAACTGCCATCTAAAACCTAGAGAAACAATCACAGTGAATTATTACTTTAAGATCTGGATTCTTTGTATTTATTCCTTCATTCAGGAAACATTGGAGAGTCATGATGGTGTTGATCACTTTGCTAGGCCTTGGGGTACAGAGATGAATGAGGTGTGGTCTTTTGACCTCAGGGATCTGGCATTCCAAAACACATTTCTGATATGTGATCAGATAAATAACAGGAAATCAATCCCATGCACTTGAGTTGGCTGTGTAGTTGGTCAAGCACTTTATGGGAACCTTGGATATAAAAGCATCGTCCTAATTTGAGAAAATGTGTGCAAAAGAAGAAATTATAAAAAAACTGTTCAGGTTATGTTGAAAGGCTCACTGCAGCTGAGAAACATGTCAAAACATTAACCTAATCATATCATGTATACCAAGAGAAAAAGAAGAATTTGAAGTATGTTTTTATATTCTTCTATTATTTCCACTTACTTTGAAATAACGAAACAAAATATTTGGAAGTTGTGCTAAGTTCCCTTGGAGTCATTCAGAGCTATACTTTTTAATATTCTTCATTTCCAAGGACATTTTATGATCAACCTTACTTGGATACAAAGATTGTAGACTCTTGGCCAGGACCGGCTTAAAAGAAAAATCTCTTGGTGTTAATTTAGTGCTTCTCAAACTTTCACATGCATACAAACCAACTGGAGTTTTGTTAAAATGCAGATTCCACATACCTAACAAGCTCCCAGGTGATGCCACTGCTGTTCCCTGAGACCACATTTTGAGCAGCAAGGTGTTAACCCATCAATATTTGACATCATGTGGTAAGGATATAATCAATTATTCAAGCTATTTACTGAACATCAACTATAACAGGAACATCAAGCATTTCACTAAGCCAGATTCTAGTGATTAAATGGTAAGCAGAAAAAATCAAGGTCTCCATGTTCATGGGATTTAAATTTCGGTTGAGAAAACAGAAAATAAGTGAATGACAATATAAACATTTTTAACTTTTTGATAAGAACAGTAAAGAAAATGAACATTATGTATCCTATAAAGGGGGACTATCTGGCCATATGAGATATTTAGGGAAGAACTGAGGAAGTAGCAATTAAACAATGAGCTGAGGGTCTTCCCTGGTGGCGCAGTGGTTGAGTGTCCGCCTGCCGATGCAGGGGACGCGGGTTCGTGCCCCGGTCCGGGAAGATCCCACATGCCGTAGAGTGGCTGGGCCTGTGAGCCGTGGCCGCTGAGCCTGCACATCCAGAGCCTGTGCTCCGCAACGGGAGAGGCCACAACAGTGAGAGGCCCGCGTAACGCAAAAACAAAACAAAACAAAACCAAAAAAAAAAAAAGCAATGAGCTGAAAAAATGAAGGAGCCAGTTACACAGAATGGAAGAAAACAGCCTCCAGAGGAAGTACAACATCTCATCTGGTAACATTTAGAGAATTTGACTAATTAGAAAAGAGACCAATACAGCTAAAGTCAAGTAAGCATTTGGAGAACTAGACTGGAGACAGACCCTGCAGTATACTTTAGATTTTGGAATTTTTTTAGAATTCTAAGATAAAAATTCACTAAAGGAACACTTGTCTATTTAACTAATAAATGGACACAACCTTTACTATTTAGAGAACACAAGGGCAAGAGCAAAAGTGGGGCTATGGAGCCCATTGAGAAAGGGGATTTAGGAAGCTACGTAGTGGTGGTAGTAATAGCAGTAGTAGTAGCCACAACAGCAGAGTAGCTGAGATCAGAGATGGTATCAGGGAGCTGACATTGAACCCAGGGAGAATAGGAGAGTTGGAGGTGTATTTCTGATGAAAAGAACGATACAGAAGATGACCCACGTGTTTGGCTTGAGGAAACAAGTGGCTAACAGCATGATTTACTGATGTGTGGAACACAGGACTAAAACAGGTTTGTGGAGGAAAGGCAGCATTTCAGTTGTAGATGTGTTGACACGTAGAAATAGTAAGTAGTCATCTAGTTATACAAGTCTGGAGCTCATGGATGGTTCTAAGCAGTTGATAGAAACATAGAAATCATTAACCATGGGGCCGTCGTGTCACTTAGGGAGAGGGCATAGAAAAGAGAGAGGAGATCCAGCCCTGGAGTATTCAAATTTTACATATTTAGAGATATCTAAGGTATTTTTTGCAAAGAATACCTGGAAGGAGGAAACACAGGAGAAAACTGATTTTGGTTTTGTTCTTTGATAGGACAGAGATAGAGCTTCTATTTTAATAAATGGCAAAACAAAGAATATGTGCATAAATATAGGTGGGTGTGCTGATTTCAAGGAGAATATCAGTCCTCTGATGGTACCTATTCACTGAGGAAGAAGGAACAGGGAGCTGTGAGGGTAACTAACGAGTAGGGTGAGAGAACGGAATAGCTGTGTTCTGGTAAATGCTGGTAAATATGCAGGTAAATAACTATATTTTCTCAAAAGAGAGTGTCTTTTACATTTAGAGCTACAAACTGGAATTGTTTCTCATATGTGAAATTGGAGCCAATGTGCATTATTTTTCATATGGAAATCCAGTTATAATAAACCTGTATCAATTATTCTAATTACCACTCTTTCCCCACTAAACTGTAATATCATCTTGTCAGTTAGCAGTTAATTTTATATATGTGGGCCTATTTCTGGACCCTGTACTCTATTGGTCAGTTGAAAGCCTTTGTTTCTCAGCTAGGTTTTCATTCTATATAATGAAGACTCAAGTACAATCTGTTGGTATATTCTTCAAACTACCAGGACATCTACTGAAGTTGAGTGTCAATATCTATGTGTAAATTGGATTCTCACACATTATGTTCTCCAAACAGAAAGTGAAGTAGATATAACCAAAGTGGTATTATAAAACTGGTCCATACACACAAACATTTTATGCTGAAAAGCAATATGTGAAAATCTTCAATTACAGAAATAACAAGTACAGTTGCTAATCATTTAAATATCCCATTGCAAATGCACAAACACCAGAAATAAGACTTTGTTAAACAAAGGGATCAACAAAGTAAATATCCATTAAATAACCAAATTTTTGAGTTTAAAGCCATCAGTAAAATAAACAATAAATTATGACTCAAATTTTACACAAAACCTTTCAATACAAAAAATCACCATGTCCTTGTTTGTTTTGAAGCTATGCAATAAGGGTAATCCTTTATTATTCTCTCACATCTGGAACTATGTCAAATATTACTTTGGTAATTCTAACTATAATGCAAATGCATTTCTAGAACAACTTAGTTAAATTGACATAGTGCCCTGAGGTACCCTGATGATTTCATATATGATATATTCTTTGAAATGTTGACTATTTCCCTTCATGCTTAAATGTTATTTCCCTTGGTTTTTACACTCATGATTTATTCTGCACTGTATATTGCATTAAAGATCTGACATGAAAGCCAAGAGATAATGTCCTATAAAATCAAATAAAGACTATTGTGAACAGTTTTATTTTATTTTGTTTTAAATGGGGATGGATAGGGAATCACAGTATACAGTTACAACAAACTTTTAGTTCAAAAACATGATTGAATTAAATGGAACATTTATTTGAGTTAGAGAGATTAAATCTTTTGACAAGGTGAAGTCGAGTTGTTTTCTGTTTAGTCTACCTTGCTAGAGAGTAGATTTAAAGGGCAATAGAACTTTATGAGAATTCATCTCATCCTCAGAGATTCTGGCCCTAAAGCAAATGCAGTTTCTGGTAGATTCTCCATTTCTATTACCTTACTTTCCATTTCAGTGTAGTATTAGAAAATTGCCCTCAAATCACTGCTTGCAAAATATTAACTGCATTTTTAAGCATCTTAATTTCACGTTGGGGAAGAATTGTTCTTCAACTTTATTTTTAAATAAAATTAAGCCTGACAGTAAATTCAAGGATAAAATTTAGACTTTTATTTTTGGCCTCCCCATTCTCTAAGCACCAAATTTCTTTCTTCTTGAATCAGAGACTATGTACTGAATATGTTTAAAACACAGCCAAGTGTCATATTTCTCTAACATGTAAATATTTTAACAGTAAATTTGAAATGCATGTGGTCCAATGAAGAAGAACAAAGAAAAAGAACCGATAATGATCTCTTACTTCCCATTAACAGAGGATTTCATATATTGTGGGCATTGAGCCCACAAATCACTTCCATCAGATATTCTGAGCTGGACTATTGTTCAAAAACATTAAAAAGGAGAACATATTAGCAGTTTTCCTAACCCACAGATATTACTTGACTTCTTGTCTCATAAATGGAGACCTGGGAGCTGGGAATTGTCCTTGGGGACACCCAGTCCCCAAGGTGGCCCTTCATTCTACTCACTTCAATTGAAACTCAAATATTCACAAACCCTGATTTTGTAGCTTCCTAGCTAGCTAAGAAAGCTTATTTCTGATGGTAAGAGAAGGATAACAAAACTCCAAGATTTCTGCTTTTTGTCAGAAACAAGAAATGCATTTAAATTTGGGCCTCCAGACAAAATACCGCTGTGATGGTTAATTTTATGTGTCAACTTGTCTAATCTGTGGTGCACAGTTATTTTGTCAAACACAGTCTGGATGTTGCTCTGAGACACTTTTGATGTAATTAACATTTAAATCAGTAGACTTTGACTAAAGCAGATTAACTTCCATAAATTAATCTCATCCAATCAATTGAAGACCTTTAGAGCAAAAAGTGAGGTTTTTAGAAGAAGGAATTCTCAAGATTGCAACATCAAGTCTTATCTGAATTTCCAGCCTGCAGCTTGCCCAACAAATTTTATACTTGTCAGTATCCATGATCGTGTGTCACAATTACTTAGACTAAGTTTATAAATATCACTCTAGATGTCACTTCTACAATTGGCCAAAAACACCACCTGTGTATGAATCTCAGCTTAACTGCAGAAGTTCACAGAATAAGTGTTTTAGAAAAAATACATGCAACAATAATGAAGTGGAAGTTACATAACTTTTTAATAGCTTATTTGATAAGCTTTATCAAATACTTTATCATAACTATTTTTGTGGAATATCCAGTAAAGACTACTTGAATTTAAAGGAAAAAAAAATACTAGTCCTTTAGCTTCAGCTGCCCTTCTCCAATGACATATTACTTCTGGTCTCAAGAGTGTATCATAAGGAACAAAGAAAATTGGATTATGAGTAATTTCACTCCCTTCTCTCGGAAATCATATATAGAACAAAGCATTGCACATTCAACTGAGATTTTTTGCATAGTAACTATCTTGTAGGCACTCTCTTAGGCAATAGGGATAAAATCATGAATACTGTATAGGTTGTTTGGGTCATTTTGTCACAGGTATATTTGTCTCACTGAGAGAAAGTTGGGAGTGAAAAAGTTTTATGAAGAAGTAACACCTGTGAAGGAAAAGGGGAGGAAGAAGAATGGGATAAGAGAAGACCTCAGATCATGATACAGTCTCTGCTAGTCAAATGGAGAAAAAAGTTGAAAGTTGGGGAAAAGTTGGCCCCCTTAGAAGAGTTTTTCCTTGGCAGAAATGGTTAAGACCTGCACTAACGCCTGGTTCAGCCACTGTCCAGGCCTTCCCCTGAGATGGGCAGACTCTCACCTAACACTACTGTATTCAGTCTTTGACTGGGGTCACCCACAGAAGAGCATGACCTCAACTCGAAAACCAGGGTGGATCTTGAAGGAGCTAACAGCTGGACACACTCCTCACTGCTGGGCACTGAGTCTTTTCTTAAAGGGATACCTGAGCAGAACATCACCATGTCTGACATGGTCTACCCATTGTACTTCACTGATCCACTTCTCTGTGTAGGTTTGGGATGAATACCCTCCATGGTTCCCGTGTGAATCTCTTCCTGAGGTGAAACTCAGAAGTGGGAAAAAGAGGGAAGAACCAGAGGCTCCGGTAGTCTCGGGGCTATAATCCGTACTCATTTCTCCCTCTTTTACTGTCCATTCTAAATTCTCTCCACCCTCAGATATACTCTTTTTGCTGGTCATAGTGGTTTATCTGGTGGGGTGAACCAAGTACTCATTCCTGAATTGTCTGAAGCCCTAGTAGTCATGCCCATTCCAGGCTGGAAATGATGCACTTTTCTGTTTACAGTTACAATTAGACGAGGGAATATCATGAGTCACCCAAGTGAGTCAGCCAAGCTCCATACATAGTCCTCCCCGTCCCTGTTGTGAAATAGCAGCCTCATCGCCTTCTGATAATCAGGTTCAATTATCCCTGAAAAGAAGTGACTCATCTTCTTACCCACTGATCCCTAAAAGGTCTAGGTGGTATTCTAGCTTATAGCACTTTGAGACTCTTTTTGTGCTCCAGGCAAGATTGCATCCGTGTTTGGGACCAGATTCACCACCTCTAACTCAACAGCATCCAAAGTTTGAAGGGACGGGAACCATAAAGTCGCTTGTAAGTCATGGGGCGTAGTGGAAGGTAGGGCAACTTCTGCTTCTATACCTTGGTTCCTGAATCTAACTATTGTTTCTATGGGGAGTTACAGTGCCATTTAGTGATCTCCAGTTTAATGCTTGTACTGCATCTTGGTGAGTGGCACCTTACCCTTACAGGCAATTGCCTTTAGGCTATCACTTCACTTTTGGCAAGCCATTATCATGCCCATAGTTTCCGGGTAATGCAGAATGTAAAACCAGTGGATCTCATGGTGATGGGTCCAATCCCACATCCCTTTTACTGTGAGGTTGTTCCCCTGATTGAATGCTGTTGTGTGTGGAATGCCATGCCTGTGGATCAGGATTTCCGTAAGTCTCTAGACAGTGGTTCTATGGAGAGAAAGGACAAACACATGCATGGATTAAGTGTTTATTCTTGGGGAACCAATGGTTCTTTCAAGACAAAAGGGGCAAGTGTAGTCACCTTGTCACCAAGTGGTCACAGTCTGTTTCTTTGAGGAATAGTGTCATAAATCTAACATGTCATTGGCAGGTTGGCCTCAGTGGCAGCAGTGGCAAGATGGCCCCAAGTGGAAATCTATGCTGTTGAGCCTTTGCATTGACTCATCTCTTCTGCCGTGGCCCCTGAATTAATGTGCCCACCATCCCAGCATTGGGGTGAATTCTAGCAAATATTGGTTGATACCAACCCAGTCATTTTGTCTACTTGGCTCCTTAGTGCTTCTTCTCTGGTGGATGTTCCCTGGTGGGGATCAGCCTGTGACACAAAGATCCTCACTTTATACCCACTCTTATGTCCATGTATGTGCCCTACCACAGAGCTCTTTGTCCCTGATCTTCCAATATATTTCCTGCCAGACCCCCTAGCCAGCCAGCCAGGCAATTTTCCGCTTTCTATAAAGTTTATCTTAAACTCAGGCCACTTCTCCTTCAAGTGATGGACCACTTGAAGTTCTTGAAGATTTTTTTCTCATGATTTTTTTTTTTTTTTGCGGTACACAGGCCTCTCACTGCTGTGGCCTCTCCCGTTGCAGAGCACAGGCTCCGGACGCGCAGGCTCAGTGGCCATGGCTCACGGGCCCAGCCGTTCCGTGGCATGTGGGATCTTCCCGGACCAGGGCACGAACCCGTGTCCCCTGCATCGGCAGGCGGACTCTCAACCACTGCGCCACCAGGGAAGCCCTCTCATGATGTTTTTTTAAGGCCATTTCTGAGTGGCGCTGCACTGCAGCTGCCATCCATTTTTTGGACTGCTTCCTCCTACTGAGCTTACCCGTCCATAAACCAAGTTACACTTTTTTTCTTCATTTTATGTCAATTATACAGAACCCTTCAGAGATCAATGTGTGTGAGCTGAGGGAGGGATGCTGATACAACAATGGTGGTTACCCAGGAATCTGGGGTAACTGCACAGGCAGCTTGTTGTGCCTTCTGACTGAGACCTTGTGCTTGATCCCAGATATATCATTTCCAACTTACGATGGATGAGCACTGTGCCCACTTCACTTTATGACTTATGAGTCCAAAATAACCCAGCCCATTATGGCAGTTCCAGATGCATGGTCACTTGGTACCCTATGGTCAAGCGTTTTGTCTCTATAAGAGCTCAGTTAAACCCCAGAAACCATCTTTAAAAGGTGCATATTTCTATGCTGCAGATAGAATGTCCTTGCTCCCATAACTCAAGATCCCATGTTGTATTTCTCCTAGTTACACCTACTCTCATTTGTACACTACATCTTTTTTTCATCACTGACCCACATGTTATAGAGTCTGCAGATTGTATGGCTCAAATAGCAGAACTGCATGTTATACAGCCTGGATCTCCTCTTTATTGCTTCAGGCCCAGCTCAAAACTATCAGCCTTCCGTGTCATCCAGTATAAAGACCAGAACAGTATTCCAAGTTACGCAATATATTATCTTCAGAACCCAAAGACATCTACATCTTCTCTACATTTGTGTAGAGAATACAAGTTGCATCAATTGGTCCTTTACTTTGGAGAAGCTGTTCTGGCATGCCTTGGATACCTGGACTCTTAACACTTCACTGAAGTGGCAGAGCCTAAATCTTTATCAGATTTGTTTCCCACCCATAGGACTAGATATGTCTTATCTAGACCTCCAGGATACTGGCTACCTCTTGCTCCTGCCTGATTGACATGATGCCATTGGTGTAATGAATCTATAGATTTTTAGTTGGATACCCCAGATTGTTCAGCTATCCATATGGTCAAGATCTATTTGGATTATATCATGGCAGAGGATGGGAGGGTTACCATAGCTCTGGGGAAAAATAAAAATGTATGTTGCTGTGAATGTGAATTTTTATGGTTCTCTTTCCTGATCGGAATATAAAAGAATACATTTATATATTCAATGGTCACACATCATATACCTGAGGCCTTATTAACCTGTTCTAGCTAGGATATCGCACTTGTTACAGCAGCTGTGGTCAAGGCTCCTAGAAGTTTGAGCTTGCAGTAACCCACAGTCATTCTCTAGGATACACTTGATGTCTGTAGGGCATCAAAGGGGGTATTAAAGGAAAATATGATAGAGGCCATTATCCTTGAATTATTTTTGAGATTGGAATTATTCTCTGCCATTCCCCCCCTTCCAGTATAGTATTGTTTTTATTTATTCCCTTGCCCTGTGACTAGTTTTGGAGATTTCCACTTGCTTTTCCCCATGATGATACAATGTGGGAGTTACTCCAGCTACCAAGTGTGTCCATCCCATTACATACTCAGGGACCAGTGAAGTGATCACCAGGCAAATCTATAGACACACTGAAAACCAGACTTAAGCCAGGAGTCCACTTATTTCTGGACTCTATATACCCTCTAAATGAGGAGCCGTGATGATGCTTCAAGTTCCCAGGTGTCAATGTCTACCCAGAGCTCGTGTTCAACAGTAAATTATGTGGGAATTCTTTTCTCATTTTAGATTTACTTAAGGTAATGCCATGGATGTCTTCGGGGAAGGACTAAGGAAATCCTTTACAGTGTATACTTGCCCTGACCTTATCCCGTCCTTCTCAGTGGAGAACCAACCACTTATTTCATCAGTGGGTTTACTGTCAGAAAACTGGATCAGTTTCAGAAACTAGGCAAAAGATTTTGAACTTTTTAATAGTGCAACTGCCCTCAGCTTCCTGTCCATCCAATACTGCTCTCTTTTAAATAACAACGTTAAGCAATGCCTTGTTTACTGCTCACCTATTTTATGCCTAGGAACACCATGCTTAACCATCACCATAACTTTCTATGTGTCAGGTCCACTTGGCTGCCAGTCTGAATTCTCAGGCATTAGAATAATTATCTGACATACCTGGCTTCCACTGTCTAAGTGCTGATACCTGACCTCTACTCTTTCAGAGCCTCTAAAATATCCATTATCAGTGAGTTCAGTTCTGTTCAGAGGAAAGGCGTCACTGAACTTCTTATCGATGCTGGTGTCTTTTCACTAGCACATTTCTGATGGTCTTACCAAGTCGTATGTTCTTCCATTTCCCATGGAATGTAGTTCTCTGGTGGGATTTTATGTCTTTCATAATATATCTATGCCAGTTTATCCATTTCCACGAGCTCTTAGCCCCTTCTTCTTTCTCACTCAGGTATTTCCACCTTGCTCAGTGTGAGCCATCCCTGTTTCAAGGTTTCTAGGAGTCATCCTCTAACTTTGAGCTTATATTTACACAAATTCAAGACCCATCCTCTTGGGTCTAAGCCAAGGATTCCAATCCCTTTATCCCAAAAAATGTTTTCACAAGTCAATAAACTCTCCCTAGATGGGTCTTATTTTCTGGTCTCCTTATTTGAGCACTTTCAGTATCAATACAGTCATGTGGATAGTCCCAGGTCTCTACCAGTACATGTTGCGTAGATTTCATTCCTTTGGGATTATACTCCCTTCCCTCCCTCAGCAGGCCCAACACTTCCCTAAATGGATTATATGTTCCTTAACCTGATTATGAGCCTGGCAGCCAGGGGAGAAAGTAAGGTCAGCTGAAGACTGCAGTATCTATTTCTTTGTGGGGTAAAGACCTCTAAGCATCTTCCAGCTTGGGGGGTGGAAAATGTTACCTCATTAACAAAAGACAGCTACATCACTCTTATTGCTTAGGAACTTCCAAGAGTTTTAGAAACTCTGTGCCAGAAATGGGAATGAAGACCAAATATATTCATCTTCATATAATAAATCACAATATCACAAATACATTTTAAGAAATGAATCAAAAGATGAATAGTCAAGCCCTGAAACTTGGCACTTAACTTCAAGTTACACATGATTTTTAAAATTTTAACACCATGAGAGCATAGTATACTAATTCAATTGATGTAGAACAATAAACAGGCACATTAATGAAGCAGCTTTTTACATTTGTCAAAAGAAATTAAATTGGGGCTGGCAAACGAATAGGAGAGTTTCTATGAGTCTCCTAGATAGACTAACAAATTCAAATTTATAAACTTAGTATTATGGTAGGTGTAAAAGAAAATTAATAAACAAAAACTTCAATTAAATAGAGTTGGGAGACCAGAAGGGGAGCTCTCAGGCCTTGAGATGATAGCAGAGGCTAAAAGGAAGAAGAAAGACTTACGTTTTTTTTTTTCCTGCCAAGGACTCAGCCAATGAAAAGCCACAGACTTTTTGTTTACAATAGCTCTCCCAACTTCCTTTTCCTCTCCATTAAAGTGTCCTCCTTCCCTTGTCTTGTGGGAACTTGCATATGGCTTGCCATGGTTTCAGACCCCAAGTTGCAATTCCTTGTTTGTCCCAAATAAACCTAACTGTGCTAGAGATATATCTGGCAGGCTATTTGTTTTAGGTCAACATACCAGAAATTCTGAAATTATTAAGAGCAGAAGAGATTTTGTAAGGTATTATTATGAAAACACTTTTAGAAAGAATATGTATTGATTATAGGAATGTAACAATACTTATTACCATTCATTCATGCCAACCTAAATAAAGAGGTAAACTGAGGCAAGCTTGAATTACCAGAAAATGAGTTTGGGGAGGAATATCAGAGGAATTGCAATTCAGGAAACTCCAATTGTGACAAGCTGCAGGCCAGTCCATTGAAAGTTTGGGGGTGGCTGTACTTATGGGCAAAGGATTTGTGCAAAGAAGAAATTATTTAGATAGCAAAGAAAAGAGTAACAAATAAGTTAACTCATTTTTTAAATATTTTGATACAAAGTATTTTAAGTTCTGAAAAACTGTATTGATTTCTAGCCAATTTATTTATTTTCCTTGAGTGTACTTGAGCCTTGTCAGATGAATAGACATCTCACAAGACATCTAAAAAATTGTGATATAGTTAAAGTTAATTTTTTTACAGAAATTTTATTCCTCCAGAAATCAAGATATTTTATGATGTTGAATTCTCATAAAATATATTGCAATGGATGTATAGTACTGTTACTGTGTCGCCGAGGTCATTAAATCCTTGAATTTCCTAAGAAAAAAGGACTATTGCATAATTTAGAGGTGCCTAAGGGTAACTCATTTACACATCATGTCTGTACTTACCCAATGCTAAGAATAACTTGTCTGTTGGCTATATGCTTTTCATAAAACTTCATTTCTTTTTTTTTAAAAGTTGATAGCTAAAATTATATGATAAATTATGTAAATTATCCTTACAATAAACCAGGAAAATATGTATTACCTATTGATACAGCACACATTTAACTCTAAATATAAACATACTTATTTAGATTTAAGAACAGAAAACTCACCCTAAATTGGCAAAAGTGCCACAGGTTAAGTTAGTCCTCCCGGGAAACTCCAATAATTTCCTCATTAAGTTGACCTTCAACATGCTATACAATAAATCGAAATTAGTGACATCATTTTAAGTCTTCATATTATAAGAATAATCTTCATTCCCCAGAACATGCTACCTTAGTAATTCTTGAGTAAAATATTTATCATTTTAACAAAATTATAACAGCCACTACATATCACGTCTCATTCTATAATTATAATATTTAAGGTAGAAAAATTTTAATTGTTTCTTGTGGTTTTTGCCTGAGCCTTTAATTTAATATGAAGAAGTACATAGTTAGGGGCTTCCCTGGTGGTGCAGTGGTTGCGAGTCTGCCTGCCGATGCAGGGGACACGGGTTCGTGTCCCGTTCCAGGAAGATCCCATATGCCGTGGAGCGGCTGGGCCCGTAAGCCATGGCTGCTGGGTCTGCGCATCCGGAGCCTGTGCTCCGCAACAGGAGAGGCCACAACAGTGAGAAGCCCACGTACCGCAAAAAAAAAGAAGTACATTGTTGGTATAAGTTCTGTACCTTTGTTATATGGTTGCTCAAGGCATGTAGGTTGGACCACTATTGAAAAGTTAAATTATATTGCCCTAGGGTTCTGTGAATAGTTCCATATATGTGAAGATTATCATAACATTTTCTGTATTGTATTTCATGAATATATTTTTAAAAGTCTTAGGTGAGATCAAACATTGAAATAACACAGTGTATGATTTTATTTCAATGTTTTCATATGTGAGATATTGAGAAATCACACATTTTAAAAGAATATTCCTTCATTTCCAATATGTGTGTCACTATAAATATAAATATTTTTGAAGGCAGAAATAATAATCATTGCCTGTAAAACATTGTTTCTAGAAATACATATATGTAATATTTTGGTGAGAATGAGTTTCAAATTTTCCAACATGTTATTGTCACTGAATTGTCTTTAATGTACTGAAGCAGAATTTATCTAAAATCTCAATAAATTCAGGTCATAATATGCTCATCTCAGAAAAAAAAAAGTCCCCTTTTTTCTATCAGAAACTAATATACTGTCATCTTGGTATTTAAAATCAAAGAATGCAGGAAACCTATGAGGATAATTATCTATTCCGCTTCCTTTCCTCTGGGTGAGACCACATCCAAACAAAACCAAGAGGATTGCTTTCTTTAGAAATGAATAGGAAAACAGACTAAATCCCTCCAGAATATCAGTGTTTATATTCAAGGGCATCTTCTAATATCTTGCCTACATCTTTTATTCTGTTTATATATGATATTATTTTACTGGACTTCATGAAAAGCAGAATAACTACCTTGTTTTCTCTGCTCTCATAAAAATAACTTCAGTCTCTGGTTTCCCCCCCCCCAGCCAAGTTGCTTCCAGCTGCTACCCTGCTATACATGAAAATGGTAATTTGGCCTCAACTCCTAACTAATGCTCTACCTCTCTGATTCTCTTCACCAACAAACTTCTTTCACAAGCTGTCTTACATCACAGCGTTATTCTCTTAACTTCTCAGGAACTTCTCAACCTACCCTAATCTGTCTTTTGTTCTTATTACTCCAATGAAATTGTTCTTGCTGAGGTAAAAAATGGTTTCTTTGTCACTAAAGCCAATAGACATTTAATAATCTTTATTTACTTGAACTTTTTGTGGCAGTTAAGACTTTTGACATTGCCCTTCTAGAAACACTCTGTCTTGTTTTCTATGATACCACTTTCCTGATGTCCCTGGCCATTCTAAACAGTGTACTCTGTTCATTTATCCTTCTCAACCTAGTAAATACATTTGAAGTTCTTTAAGATTTGATCTGGAACCTGTTACCCTGTTACTGTATTTTTTCTCTAGACAATATCAATGACATTCATGGATTCAATGATTATCTATTACTCTACACCCATGTTTATAGCCTAGGCCTATCTCAGTTTCAAACCATATATAACTAAACTCTATACCGAACTTGACAATTGTATATTGCATATGAACCTGAAACGTATTATTTCTGAAACAGAATTATGATCTTAGCTCATATAACTCTTACAGTATTTTCTATATCAACAAACTGACATGGCCAGAAAATCAAGTACACAAGCCAGAAATCTGGAAATCATCTTCGACATTGTCTTTTTGTCTACGTCTCCCCAATATTGTTGATTAATAACATTTGCAGGTATTATTTCATTAAAGTCTTTTCAATGTCTCTACTTCACCCATACCTTTATTACAAATCTTATCCTTTTCAATCGACTCGAAGCTGGCCTTCAGGAGTAGTCCACTAGCTGTTCTCTTTGTCTCTTGCAATTGGGTCTCCCTTTCACAGTGTAGCTGGCATGATCTTTTCCAACTAAAAGGCTAACCATGCCATATACCTCCCACCCACACATTCATGCATGTAAAATCCTTTATTGGCTTCCTATGACCCTTAAAATGTTGTCCAAAACTTTAGCATGATCTTTAAGATACTTAATGAGCTCAATCTTTCAAAATGTCTTCAGTTTCATCTCTCCCTATTCTTTTTATTTTCTGGCTTCAGCTGTATAAGACTTAGTTCAGTTTAGCAAATGCTCACTGCTCCCTTCAGCTACTCTGTTACTACATGTTTTCTCCTTTGCCTGGAATGCTCTTTTCCTTTTCTCTGAGTTAAATTCTTAGTCATTCATTCCAAAATCAGTTCAAATTTTCTCATAAATATCTTTCTTAATCCCTTAGAGTAGGAGGATCATTATGACATATGTTCTCTGATTAATCTGAACATACTTTTTAGATTCTGCGTCAGAGTTCCTGTGGCTGAAATTATCATAGCCCCTCCACTAGGACGTAAGCTCCACAGTGGCAAAGTGGGATCTGTATTTCCTGTGCCTCGAACCATAGCCAGAGCATAGCAGATACTCAATATTATTGAGTATTAATATTTCTTTCACTCTGGGTAAACACATGAATGAACTTCTGCTGAAGGGAATGCCTGTAGCACAGCTACAGCATCAAGAAAACAAAACCTCAGGTTGACTTGCAGCTGGGGTTGTCACAAGCACTGTAGAAATTATCAAATTGTTGAGATAGTTTCAAGTACACCCAGGGCAATGATAATAAAGTCCTTGGCATCTGGTTTATTAAGGATCAGCCTGGTCCTTCTAATCCAGTGGGGAAACTGTTAGAGAAAAATATCTTCCAAGTGTCAACTACAGACAAATTGTAAAGCTCTAAGGATTGCTCTATGAAATGTTGCACTTATGCTAAACAGACGATGGTACATAAGGAGGTGTATCCAGTTATTCCAGAGACCAGGGCACAATTAATTTTCAAAAAGCAATTGCCTAGCCTGGAATACCAGACCAAGAATACTTAAAACTTTGTCATCAACCCATAGCTCTACAGAATTGTGAAAATGTGTAGGTTAAGCAAATAATTAGGAATAGGAGGTCAGGAGAGTACTTTTATTCTGTGGTAACAATTTTTCATTAAACGTATAATAAATACCAATTATGCAATATTCTGTATATGGAAGTATGGAAAATTCTAACATCTAAAGAATAGTGTTACTGCCTTTGAAGGACTTATAAATTGTAACATTCCTGAACTCAGACCTACCAATTTGCTCTCCACTGGTCCTAGATGTATAAAGTTAACAAAATATTTGTGTGTGTAATTATATATTCAAATATATTGACAAGATATATACTTAAATTATATATTATTTTCATATATCATAATATATTTATATAATATATTATATATACATATATATTTATATATCATTATATAATTAAAATATGTATGATTTATAGCTATATATAATTATATATATACACAAATATATTTATTTTCTCAAATGCATTTATACCCATATTTAACCAGATCCAACCAAAAAGATCATGCTATCAAGGCTGAAGAAACAGAAGGTATCTACTTAATAAAGTATAAGTCTCTGAAAATTGATGCACACACATATACATCATCTAGTCAGTTAATTTTATTTAATTCTCACAATAGCCCTAGGAGTGAAGAATCTGAAGTACAGAGAGGTCATGTAACTTCTCCAGTTACCAAGAAACCCTGAACTACTTTATTCTAATTGCAATGCCTTTTTCACCCACCATACTAATACAGTGTTTCTGTGTCTCTGACACATATTAAATATTTTATAGTAACCCATATATATTAGTATCGTGAGAGGAATACAGTGCATTATTTCAATGAATTTTAAAATGTTTTCAGGTTACAAATTGGCTGTTAAACTGGTAAGAGAGACAGAGAGAGAGAGTGTATGTATACATGCATATGTGAAAATAATTGGAAATAGGAGAGAAAAGTTGAGAACATTAACACCAGTCTCCTTCATTTTACAGAATGGAAAATTTAAATAGTTGCCCCAAATTATGCTCTATCTTTCTCTGTATATCTAGTTTAGCCTACTACTATTATTGTAGGCATGATAAAATTGTATTGTGAGTCTCCAGGTAAAGTTCCTGAAAGTTAATTCT
Source organism: Grampus griseus (assembly GCF_964374135.1). NCBI lineage: Eukaryota > Metazoa > Chordata > Mammalia > Artiodactyla > Delphinidae > Grampus > Grampus griseus. Next base: position 110,764,689 of record NC_138998.1, read on the forward strand.
CTACAATAAGTGTCAAATTTAAAAAAGTCAATGACATTCTGTAGAAGGAGCAGAAATGTTGAAAGAGTCTACCATTAATTAGTTCCTTTTTCTCTGATTAGCCAATTAACAAATATCAAAGGAAAATTATCAGATCAGGAAAGAGAAGTATATTTACTAGAATCCTTGGTATCTAGTTACAAAAACACTTTGAGGACTACCTTGTAAAACCCAAGAATGGAGATCCTGTGGAATTTTAAAATGAAGTGTAAGCAGGACCTTAAAACTCTTTTCTTTTTCTCTTGCATAACCACTCCCTACTAAAAATAAACAAACAAGTAGTGGAGTACATGCAAATTGTGACTCAGTTTCCTTGTTACAGATCTTGTTGCTTCTTTTTCTCTTTCTCCTTTGTCCCAAAATTCCCTCCCCACCAAGAGGGTTCTAACCCTCTTGATTATATTGTTATTTATTTATTTATTTACTTATTTATTTTTCAAGTATGCAATCCTTTTCCTTGAAACTGTTTAGGAAGATCTATTGTTTTGTGAGGAATAGATACCAAAAATGACGAGAGAGAGATCAACCAATTAGATCCACTATTATTAGGTGACTAGCAAGTTGCAGAGAAGCAGACCCACCCACAGCTACAGAGCTATAGAATATGCTCTGGTCAACATAGTGATAGAATTTTGTATATATCGGTGGCTGGATATTTGTGACAGATGTGTCAAGCCGTGGCTTGACTCTAGATTGCAAAAGTACCCTGTATTCTTGCTTGCTACTGCCCTTTTGTACTTTCTTGCTTGCGGGTTTACTTTTATATTTTCATAACAGAGTGATCTGGAAAATCTGAATAAATTATTGGAAATGGGGGATTTTTCCATTTTGAAGCTAGAATACACAGCAGAATAAGAGTAGCCATTAGCAGCAGGCAAAGTGGAGGGTATGATCATCCTATTTGGAAAAATGGGGAAATAATGACCCGACTAGGTTTGAAAGTAAACTATAACCTTGAGAGGGAATGCTTAAGAGATAGTAGTAACTAAAGGTTTTATCCTACTCATGGTGTTACTGTATACAGGATGCCACCTCACACCATGTCCCCAATGCACATAACCAAACATATCCTAAAACTGAAATGAGTCTATTTGGTTGAAGCTCTAATTTATACTTTTAAGCTTCCAGGGATTAGAATTGAAGATATTTATATCTTGTAATTTCCCCCAAGACACTAAAGAATAGAAAAATAAGCAATCATGCTAGGGTCAGCAAATATATCTATTCATTCTATCACGTGTGCTAACATCACATTGGTCCCCAAACCAGTAGTACCAACATATGTAAAGTTACAATCTAAAAATTAGACCAAGGAGAGAGTAAAAATCAGTGTTACCCAAAAGGTAGTTGAAAAAATAAACAGAGTAAGATACATTCTAGAAAGTTTGATAAATTAAAACCAAGAAAAAACATAGAATAGCAAAATGTCCTATGCCCAAAGACCCAATATGCCAAATTTACCATTACCATTTCCACACTCTCTTCAAGCATCTAGAGGAATCGTATCCTCTACCGGATAATATACTTTCTATTTATACTCACACAGTCTTGTTATTGATTATGACAAAATATTGGTGCATCCTTTTAGAGGAAGAAGAGTGTCCTTCACTTCTTCCTTATTCCCTAGAATACCAGGTACCTAGCCTGTGTTTAATAAATCCTTTCTCACTGATAGGTGTAGATGACTCTATCAGCATGAACCTATAGATTATAAGGCAGACTACACAGACATTTGAGAATACTATCAGGAGAGGTTGAAAATCAGTAGGAAAACTAACACTTCCATTAGGAAATAAACAAATAAAAATCACTGCTAAGCTCTTTCAGAATTAAGGTCCAGAGCTCTAGCATCCTAGGAAATTATTTTTTGGTTTGTCTGTCAAAGATATTATGTTATTGAGGATGCTGTCAAGATGTGGTTTGCTTAGTTTTTCTTTTGTTTTGTTTCTCCTTTAAAGCCAGTGGATAAGACATGTACGCTATCTCAGGATAACTGGAAGGAAAAAAAAAAGTGGGGAGGAGAAGTTTCCTAACATCTCTGTCATAATTAAGGAGACACTTTGAAATGACTTTGGCTTCAGTTAAGACCTGTGGCTCTTGAATTTTCTATGCACAGCTGGAAGTAAGAAAGACCAAGGGCAAAGATTCTATTTTCTAACTGAATTGACCTTGGCATCTTCTCCCATTTGTGCTGGCTTATGCTCTCTTTAAACATTCCAAAATATTTTAAGGTCTAATGACTGGGAGACTTATGTTAACTGTTTCCATACAATCCTCCAGGTCTCCTTTAATGTCAACAAGCACCCAGTGTCGTAGCTCCCCTGCACTATTTTCATTTGCTGTATTTGTCAATCCATAGAACTTGATCCCTACTAGGACATGCCACATTCTTCCCAGTGATTATGGTATAACCCCTAACACAACCCACAGTCTACCTACTGACGTTGAAGAATCTAAGAAAATGGAGGCCCCTTCACCTGATTCCTGAGAAAGAAACTTTCTACTCAGCTAATTAAAAACCCAGATGTTGGCTAGTTTTACTACTCTCCTCCAACCACAGGGAGTGCTTATATAGTTGGATCTCTTGGCAGCCATAAACACTGATCCACATCCCAGATCAGACAGCAGGTGCCTTCTCTCCTGTGCTCCATGTTGCTGAGGACTGGAATTATCATATCTAAACCATCACTTTTTCTCCCAAGATACTGCCATCAGTTGTATTTTTTCCCAATGAAGTGTTTTTGAAGTAGCCATTTTTATCATTTGTATTATGTTTTTACTCAAATCTTTCAGTTGACTAAATATTTAACACCAAAGAATTAAAAAGCAATTATTTCCTCATATATAGTCTATAATAATCTTTTTCAAAGATACACAGATTTTTCAGTCTAAACCTATTCTTATCCCTAATCCTAACCCTGATCCTACCATGGGGATAGAAGAGTGACTGACAGTCTCCTTTACTTGGATAAGCAAAAAGCTGTATTGTAATTCACTAATGTTAAAAGCCTTCTCTATGTTGTGAGTTGCAGATACAGGATGTATAGGACATAAAAACCTTTTCTCCTCATAGAATATAGTAATTTATAAAGGTCAGTGATGTTATGAAAAAGACTTTAAAACCCTACATTTTAATTTCTAATCATCTTTTAAACAATGCTTCCCATATCCTAAGTAGTACCAGAACTCTATTACAATTTTGATATTGTCACACTTTATATTAATTATGATAAAAAGTTTACAAGTACATGAAAAATAAATGCAATTTTCTAATTCAAAACATAAGTAGATTTTTATAGCTGAAGAATGCTTAAACCCAAATAAAATTAATTTTCATTTATTAGTTTAGTTTAGAAATTTTCAACACGTGTAGCCAACAATAATGGAAATACTCATGCATAAAATATTTGCTATTAATTTGCTCTACTTATGCACACAACTTTGTCATAACAATTGCAAACATGAGAAGCATCGTCAAAGTGATGGATTTATGAATAATTAAACAGCTAAAGGGCCAAAATAATATAGCCAGTAGGGAGAGTTATAGATCTCATGTGCAACTTGGATATACAACTCCTGGATAATAGCTGACTGTATTTAAGATGGAGTTTTGATATATGTAAAATTTATTTAATAATTATATTAGGAAGTGTAATTTCCAAATTATAGACCTATCAGTTCAAGGTCATGGTCTATTTAATTACAACAACGCTTGTTTTAAGTGCTATTTCAATAAATAAAAGTGTGTAAAACTGGAAAATTGTACTGCCAAAAGTATGATTAAATATAAACCTGTAAAATAATGTAATTAAAAATAATAACCATTTCTTTCATTTAACTAAGATGATTCAACAGAGCTTGAATGACTTATCCATGGTCAGAGATGAAGGTTAGAATTATGAATTCACAAGATGTAGCACCAATATTCTCCTTTGCCTCATCTCATTCAGCTGACAGAAGGCTGAATGTGAATTCAAACTCACATTTAAACTCACTTTGAGCTCTAGTAATAGTCTGGTAGATTGAGTGTCCAGGCCACTCCTCACAGAAAAGTTTACTGAAAGTTGAAGTTAAATTTGGTTAAAAGCCAAAGAAATGTATGTCCTTTGTGGTTTCTTTTTATGTTATTATTCAAAATCTACTACGTCTTCCTTCCTTCTTTGTGGCATTTTCCTCAACTCAAAGTATTAGAATTTCAGTGAGTTAAGTATAGTTCTTACATTGTTATCATAGTAGCTTGCTGCTGTGGGGGTGCTTGCCTGTGTGTGTGTGTGTGTGTGTGTGTGTGTGTGTGTGTGGTGAGAAAAGTAAGTAGAATGCTCCATTTCTCTGAATTCCTGGGGGAGACGTCCACCTAAACCTTTGTTATCTTGCACAAGTTCTATAATTTCCCCCGAATGCTTACATCCTTATGGTAGGTTCTCTCTTGCCCTACTTTTGCCCCCTTGACCTTCTCTTTTTAGTTTCCAGATTCTTTGGAGTGTCAACACTTCATTTACCTCTGAGTTTCGGATTCATTCACAGTCCTCCTGTGTCCTAACATATTGAAAGACTCTTTCATTCTTTACTAACTGCTCTCCTCTTTAGTATCATGAAGCATCTCAGGCTGCCTTAGAGGTGCATAGTATGGTCTTACTTACATGTTAAGTTGTAAATTTAAGGTTACTATTCTTAAGGCATGAATTAACATATTAGGTGAAATTGCCTAAAGCATGTGTCATAGCTTACAGGTGTTTGTTTTGAAATCAATGAGATTGTAGTTGACTTTACAAAATAAGGAGAGAAGTCATATATTTATTAGGAAAGTAAAATTAATTGGGGAATTTTGAAATCCGATTGCAGGCCAGTTGTAATGTGTTTTTTCCTTTGCCCATTTTCTATTTTATCTAGAGTCATGAGTTAATAGTTAGCACCAATGTACTTTCTTGGCACCAAATTTTTCCTTTACCTTCTAGGTCCTATCCCTCATTATAAAAAACACACTGACTGTAACCTTTATCTTGGCCCATTTCCCAGACTCATGTATCCTCTCAACATTGTTGCAGTTAATTACTTATGTTTTTTATTTGATGGTTATGTTTGCCAACCTCATTACTTATTGCTAATTCTGAAATGCTATGATATAAAACACACATGTCACTTTTCTCTAGGCCACTGCTAGCATTGGATGCTTTTGGTCAAGTATTCTAACTGGTAATAATGGTGACTTCATAAATGAACCATGCTTCATACTATTGATATTTAGTTTGAATAAGTTTTGTCATTCAAGTTATTCTGCCACTTTTGAGTATATCTTTTTTTTTTTTTTTTTGTGGTACGCGGGCCTCTCACTGTTGTAGCCCCTCCCATCGTGGAGCACAGGCTCTGGACACGCAGGCCCAGCAACCATGGCTCACAGGCCCAGCCGCTCCGCAACATGCGGGATCCTTCCAGACCGGGGCACGAACCCGTGTCCCCCGCATCAGCAGGCGGACTCTCAACCATTGCACCACCAGGGAAGCCCAAGAACAAAATAAAATAATGCTTGCCCTAAGAATCATAGTTGTGATTTTTCTAATACTTTTGCTACTTACATTAGTATTTAGTATATATGTTCTTTTTTTCTTAAAGGAAGTAATAATTGTATTTCTTTATCATGATTACAATATTATGTTTTATACACTCGGTTTTCTTCAACTTTCCATTTTAGGCTCTAAAGATCCAATGGTCTGATTATGGAGCTTTCCCTTGGGACAAGCTGATTAAGTTTTATTTTAAGTTTATATACACGCTCTCATATAATGTTAGCTAGTTACATGTAAAATGCTATTCTGGCTGATCCATAAGCAAGATTAAATATCCTGGGGACCGGAAGAGTCCTTACAGCTACTCCATCCCCATCCACACTTACGCCTCTATTTACAAGATAGATGTGTATGTATATATTTATATATGTACTATATATGTATCTGAAGATGAAAAGATGGTTCATAAGCTCATGGGAAAAAAACAATGAGAGTGATAAGAACAACCAAAGAAAAAGCATGACATCTACTTTCTGCTAGACTCAGTGTTGTAGTTTTGAGTACTGATGGCAAAGAACTGTTTTTATGAGAGTTTTTGTCAGATTGAAAGTAGGAGCAATACTGCTTTAAGCCTCAGGTAACTGCTATGAACTGAATGTTTGTGTCCTCTCAAAATTCACATGTTGACACCCCAATACACCATGTAATTATACTCGAAGTTAGGGCCTATATGGAGGTAATTATGGTTAATGATACCATAAGGGCGGGACCCTAATATTAGTGTTCTTATAAGAGGAGACACCCGAAAGCTTGCTCACTCTCTCTCTTTCCACCATGTGAGGATCCAGAAAGAAGGTGGCCAGTCTTCTGTAAACTAAGAAGAGCTCTCTCACCAGAAATCTAATCAGCTGACGCTTTGATCTGAGACTTCCCAGCCCCAGAACTGTGAGAAATAAATTTCTGTTACTTAAGCCACCCAGTGCATGGTATTTTTCTATAGCAGCCTGAGCACAGAGGACTGAAAGGGTGCAGTGACATGTGACACAGGGTTGTACCACGTTGGGGCCACAGAAGTGCGCAGCTCAGGCAGAGAAGCAAAGTTCTTTTCATCTAGGACTCTGCCAGCAAAGGGATTGCAAGACCCACCCTCCCCATTATCTTGTAGGCAGCGAAACCTGAGGAGCACATCAGGGTAGGAGAAGGAGTTAATAACTAGTTCCTGAGTGCCACTGACCACTTCCCTCCACAAAGGCTGCTAAGAGGAGATGAGGAGAGAGACCCTGAAACCATGGAGATATGAGCTGAGAAGTCTCCAAAATGTGGGGATAAACTCACTGTCTGATCAGGCCACTCAAGATGGCTACTCTCTTGCTCTCTGTACATCCCCTCCCAACCAGTGCTTGCTTCACCTATATCCTACTCACATGACTGATCTTCACACATACATGCCCCAGGCCCCAACTAGAACTTATCAAAGGAGCAGTGAAGTAAGTGCCCCTCTGCTGGTTCCCTTGGTAACTGATGAGCCAACCTGATGTCAATTGCCCCTATAACTGGCAATCTCCCCTCCCCCCCAAGAGTGAAGACTGCTGCCATGTCCTGCCCGCTGTCCACAGCACCTGGTGGGGTGTCACTCCAGGACCTTGCTTCAGACCCGTAAGACCCCACATCCATTAAACAATTGATGTCTTTATTGCTGAATCCAGGTTCTTTTTTGTTCTTAAAGCTAGGCCTGCAGGGTGCAGCCCGACATTCACTTATGCTCACATTACTTTAATAACATCTGAATTAAGTTTAAGTCTGCAAGGTTTTTAATTTCTCCCTTAAAAAATGTATAGCTGATTGATGTTTATAGCATTTTCAAAGTTATTTTGTAAAAAGCTCATCTACCCATGCAATTTTTTAACCATTTGGACCTTAAAATTGCAGAGAGTCAAATCAATCTACTTGTAAACTAAGGTCTCCACCTCTAAGACTCAACAGCTAACACTCTGTGGAGAAAATGCAATGAAGTTTTAAAAGAAATGCATTTTAAATTGAGCATTGATCATTTTAAGATAACTTATTTTAAACAATGTTTAATATAATGCATATTTGGGGCATTCTAAGTATCATATGTATACATACATACATATATATTTTACATATAATATATGTAATTCTCAGGTAATTCTGTCTTTTAAAGAATACAGATTTTGTTTCCTTTTTTGCTTGTCTTCTTTTCATCTTACCTTTCCCTTTTCTTCATATAAACTTTTAAAACTACTTCTTAGGTATATTTCCATATTTTTTCTCCAAGCCCATATAATTTTACACAAATATATGACCTGCATTTATGTACCATATATACATACCCTGTATATATCTATGTAACTATTATACGAATATAGAATATTTTATATATAAAAATCTTGACATTCTCGCCTTTAAAATAGTAACATACTTGTACAAATTCCATTGTAACTATCTTTTTCTACTTAACAATATCTTATGGATATGTCTTTTCATTAAATGAAGGTTTCAAAATGATTATCTTTAATGGCTACATAATATGCCAGTTTGCAACTATATCAAAATTTTTTCAATTACTCACATGCTTTGGACTTGCCAATGTCTGCAGTTTCTTGCTAGTAAAAATAATTCTGCAATAAACATCCTTCAATCTATATTTTCTCCTATTGTTGCTTACTTTTCTAAGAGTGGTAGATTCCCTGGAAATGGATTTGCTTTGTTGAAGAATATTTGTAACTTTAACTTAATTTATGAAATCTCACTTAATTTATGGATAATAACAAACTGTTTTCCAGAAACTAACAATTGTCATTAGCACCTGGGTATGGGAGAGTATTGTTTTTCCTAAGCCCTGGCAGAAATATGGTATATTGGGTCTTCTTTTGTTTTTCAGGAAGAGATAGGACATGATTTATAGTCAAGTTAGTCATAGTTTTATACATATTTATTTTTCTTTGATTTAATTTTCTGCAAAAAGCTTCTTCATAAACATTGAACATTTTTTCTATTACATTGTTGTGCTTCTCTTAGCAATTTATAAGAGCTCATGGTTCATTGAAATTCTTAACTTCCTCTGACAATGTCTATGTAGATTTTGTTAAAATTAAACATATACATACATATTACATTTTACAGTATTATATTGGTAAGACAAACCTGAAACATTTTAATACAATTAAATGAAAATGACTAGCACATTTTCTGATAGCTACAATCAATCTAATTAGATCTTAGTGTGGGTAAGTAAAATTTAAGAAAATCATGTAGGTGTGTTTACTTTTGTCCATACAATAAATGTACCAAATCATCAGATAAACTGTGCCACCACTAACCACTAATACACGACTGTTGTCAAAAAACAACAATAAACAGAATAGTCCATTTTAGGCAGTATGTCAAATTAATGTTTCTGAAAATGTCTATTGTCAAACCTCTAAAAATGTTGGATAAAGACTTTAAAGAAAACATTTAAAATTCATTGCTGAGCTAGCAGGAAAGAACGGAAATTCTCAAAGGCAGACGGAATACAGTAAGAAAGCCTGAGTCCAGAGAGATGAGCGCTCAAGCAGGCAGCTGTCAATTCCTTGTAAACTAAGTTTGAAAATTTAACGGACCACTTCTGGAGAATAGAACAAAGGCTGAGTATCACAAAACGTTGGGACCTTATATCAGAGACCTGAGTAAAACCCAAAACTCCAAGTTTGACATGAACAGTTTAAAATAGAAAAAAAAAAAAAATCATCTGTTCTGTTCAAGGGAGAAGAAATCTTGCTTAACTAGGTCTCAGCTCTGGATGGTAGGGGAAAAAGCCTCGGTGAGAATTCCCACCCAAAAGACATAGCCGTATAGAAAAGTAAAAGAACGCATTTGAAGTCAGGATATTTAATATTAAATCATATGATTGTTTAGTGTGATCTTATATCCACATGCCTCAGGTTACTCATCTCTCACACAAGAAAAACACCATTTCTCTCACTGAATAATTTTATGTTACAAATGCCTTAAATCTGTAACAAACTACTGGAATGTAAAATTATATGCTTATTCATACATACACTTTTACTTCCAGCCACCAAGCATTTCTATTTGTAACCCTTGGTAGTTATGCTTGTAGTTTTTGTACCTTTTATTTTTTTGTAATTTCCAACTTAGAGGAAATTTGCAAAACTAGCCCAAAGAATACAGGTATATCCTTAACTGGGATTCACCAAAGAAGACATACAGATGGCTAAGAGGCACATGAAAGGCTGCTCAACATCACTAGTTATTATAGAAATGCAAATCAAAACTACAGTGAGGTTTCACCTCACACTAGTTAGAATTGGCATCATCAGAAATCTACAAACTGCAAACGCTGGAGAAGGTCTGGAGAAAGGGGAACCACTTGTTAACATTTTGATCCATTTAGTTTATATTTCACCATAATTAGATTTATGTTCACAATTTTGGAAGAAATACTACAGAAGGGATGTTGTCTTTCCCTGTGTTATATTAATCTCTTGGACAAAGTAGTGTCTGCTAGGTTTCTCCACACAAATATGTGTTTCCTCTTTGTAATGAATAAATAATTTGTGGGGAGATACTTTGAGACCACAAAAATATCCTGTTCCTCAACATATTTTTACCCATTAATATTAGCATCTGTTACTTATTCGTGACAGCATCAATTAGTACTGTGATTAAAATAAAATATGAGGGCTTCCCTGGTGGCGCAGTGGTTGAGAGTCCGCCTGCCGATGCAGGGGAACCGGGTTCGTGCTCCGGTCCGCGAGGATCCCACATGCCGCGGAGCGACTGGGCCCGTGAGCCATGGCCGCTGAGCCTGCGCGTCTGGAGCCTGTGCTCTGCAACGGGAGCGGCCACGACAGTGAGAGGCCCGCATACCGAAAATAAATAAATAAATAAAAATAAAATAAAACATGATTTTCTAACTCCATCATTCAATTTAAATTTATTGTTGTGTTTCTGTAATGTAAAGCTTTCCCCATCCCCATTTATTCATGTATTCATTTCTTTGCTTATGTCAGTGTAGACTGATAGATTATTTTATCCAGTGGGGGGTTAAAGCCTGTTACTATCATTATTTAATTGTTCAAGTTAATCCACATTTGGCTAGTGAGAGCCCATACAAGCTGATCACTGTGTCCTTTGACATGTTTTCAGCACTTTGTGAGCACTTTTTACTCTCTGGCCTAATTTCTGGCATATGATATTTCAGGCTTATCTTATTATTTTCCTGCTCTAGTCCAGGAATGTCCATTTCTCCAAGAAGCCCTCATTATTTTAAGTGACTATTAGGTGTATTCAGTGACATTGGTATGTCATTGGTTTTAGGCCCTTTTAGTGAACTGAGCTTGGAAATTATTCCCATACACACACTTACACACACACATGAACACACATACATATGGGTATTAGATAGACACAGATAAATATTATATAGATACAGATAAACGTACTATGAATTCACAAGATCATATTAATACCTCCCATTCCAATCCAATAGCACAGGATTCATTCTAATCTTCCTTCTTTATAATAATTTTCCTCAACAGGAAGAATGTGGCTTCCATTATTCTCAATATATTTTACTTATATACTTAATTATAGACTATGCAGAAAATATTATGAGAATTGCTAACCCTTATCACTACAAATAAAAATAAATTCTTCATAATTTATTTAGAATAGTCCTGTTTTGTCCCCATCAATGTAGTGATGATTCATTGGAAACAAAGTTGTGTATTACTGTTTGGAAAATATTTTACTTTTTAAACCCATATTTGTTGGTTTTATTTTATTTCTTGAATAGTAAATTGTTCAGAGTGCTTATATGTTAGAGCCACTAGCTTTTTATCAGTAGCATATATTGCAAATATTTTCTGCCAGTATTTTTTTCTTTCTTTTTTTTTTTTGACTTTGCTTCAGGTGTTTTTGCCATGCAAAATTTCTTATTATCATCGTTAATATTATTATGAGATAGTTATAAGTATCAATCCTTACTTTTATTGCACCTGGATTTTGAGTCATAGTCAGAATACTTTTCCAATATACAAATTATAGAGCAATTTGTCCATTTTTCTCTAATTCATGGTATTATTCTTTGCATTTAGAGCCCTGATTATTTTGAGGTTTATTCTTAGGTTTGATGCTTAATATGAGTCTAAACTTATTGTTTCCTAAGTGGCTATTCAGTTGTCCCAGACTCATTTCTTAAAATATTCATTTTTTGCTCTCGTTGTTGAATGCCACTTTTATTATATACCAAATTTCTGAATATGTATGACTCTATTTCTGAATTTTCTATTCTATTTTACAAGTTTATATGTTCATATCTGTGCCTAGTATACTGTTTGCATAGCACAGGCTTCATAACATATTCTGGTTATCTTGTAAGGTAAATCCCTCCCAGTAACCTCTATTTTTCAGTACTTTCCTAGCTATTCTTGAATGTTTCATAGCTAGGCTTGAATTTGTCTATAGTACAAAGTCCATAACAAGACTTTTCAGTGAAGTGGAACTGATAAGACCTAAGAGCCTTTAGAAAGGAGACTTGGTTTTTAAATTATAGATTTAAGAAAAACAGTTCTCCCATCAGCAGTCCAGGAATCTGCATGGTAGACTAGCCTGACCCCTATCTTGATGTTGGGCAGGGAGGGAGAAACAGGATTGCTGAGCAATGGTGTGGGATTATGATGCAGCAGAAAAGAATTTCCTCTGCTTTCCTCTGCTTACGTACATGTACATATGTTCACATACATATATCTAGCACTATTCTCTCAGTCTGCTAAGCTACAAAGAATTAAGTGAAAATAAGTGATAGCTAGACTCAAAGTGGCTAATGAGACCAGTTACAGAGTGTAGCGTGTGTCACAAGTCATTCATTTAAGACCCATTTTCATGCAGGGCATGGAAAAATCAGAAACTTCTCTCATCCTTTAAATTAAAACACTCCAAGCAACACAATTACCTGTAAAAAAAAGTATTAGTTCAAAATATTGGCTTTAGGCTTCTGCTAAGTTAGGCCGTGGGGGAAACATAGGTCAGGTCTTTTGTTACGCCCCAAGCTCTAGTCTGTCAGAAAATCTCTGGCAGAAGAAAATTCCTAATTGAGATGCAAAAAAAAAGAAAATGTGATGAGGAACTTAGTAATTGGAGAACTTCCGAGAGTGAGCAAAATTCCTTCTTAAGCCTCTGATATGAGGATGATGGGGTGTTTTTCTTCTTGTAATAAACTCTGCTTTAGAACTTGACACTGTGTCATCTGGGAAAAAGCCTTTAGGATTTCTATCATGTCTGCAAAGTTCAGTAGGTCTGGCATATAAAAAGAAGGTTTCTGGTAGAAGCCCAGGCACCAGTATGGAGATTTCTTCTATGATGCTGCTAATTATAGAGCTGTAAACATTGGATCCAAAACATAAGAGAGGAAATGTTTGAACCCCTCAGCTGCCATTTCTTTAGCAAGCTGGCTGTGCAGGTGGCCCAGCTCCTCCTACAATTCTTAGGATTGGCTTAGCACTGGTACCTTAGCTTCTTCAGTACCAAGAACTTCTCCTTAGCTGTGTAAGCTGGGCACCAAGACATTGCTCTGCATGACAAATAAGAGGCTGCACTTCTAGGTGTGTCTCATGTCACTCCTGATTCAGGCAGAATTCCTTCATCTACAGAATTATATGCAATATCAGACAGGGTATGTCCTGGGAAATAAGGAAGGAACATCACACAGATTCAGCTCAGAGATGTTTGGCAGGGTATGGAAAGACACATGCACGTATGACTATAGAACAGGTGGATCCTAACTCTTGTTTTGCTTGTTTGGCTATATAGGAATGGTCACAAGGGCTTTAGTCCACAAGATCTATGGACTTATGTCCATACCTGCACTTGAAGCACCAGGAAGCCACAGAATGGATCCTGGAAGTGGGAAGCTTGGCTCCATCCGAGATCTTCAAGGGGACGCCATTTGTCCTTCCTTCATTGACTGCTATTGCCTATAATATCTTATATGATGTTGTGAAATCAGATTTGTCACATCCTTCCCTAATCACTATGTAAGTACAGGGATATGAAAAACCTTTGGTCTTAAGGACTCACAACTATTCTTTTAAAAATAGACTGAGAAAATATCTTGTTAAATGATCCTATCCACTTTTCCGCTGCATTGTTTTTTTCCTTTAAAATGGAGTAAATATAAAATTTATTATTTAGCAATGTTCTCTTGCCTTTGGCTTATATTTTGCCTTTATTCTTTAAGAAGCAGATACAAATCCAAATAAGCCATACAAAATTGCTCCATCACAACCCAGCTATTGGACATATTAATGTCCTATTAATTACTCAGTTAGTTACAGATTCATTCCACTTAGGTATTAAGAATGTCAATGTCTGTCATAAAATTGTTCAGACATTTTTTTGTACCTGGTAGCTATTATATCTTTACAATGGTATGAATATTTCTTCTCTGCAGTAGAAAAATCACCAGGGATATTGAACTAGCAATTATTTTAAAGAGCAGTCCCAACTTGTAAGCTCAGATGGAATAGGGTAAAAAATTTTAGTTAAATTTACAAATGCTTCTAAATAATGCCATCATTGTTATTTCTCTCTTTTTCTCTTCTTCCAAAGCAATTGTTATTTTCATATCACCCATGTTAGGTTTTTAAAATGTAAATGGTATAGTAAACTGTCAGCTTTTATTATATCACTATGAGAGACTAGTAAGCATATATTCACAAACATGAAGAATCAACCAAATCAAAAATAAATGTACCAGAGGGAAGAGAGCAGAAGAAAGAAGAACCACAATCCTGCAGCCTGTGGAACAAAAACCACATTCACAAAAAGACAGATAAGATAAAAAGGCAGAGGACTATGTACCAGATGTAGGAACAAGATAAAACCCCAGAAAAACAACTAAATGAGGTGGAGATAGGCAACGTTCCAGAAAAGGAATTCAGAATAATGATAGTAAAGATGATCCTGGACCTTGGAAAAGAATGGAGGCAAAGATCGAGAAGATGCAAGATATGTTTAACAAAGACCTAGAAGAACTAAAGAACAGAGATGAACAATACAATAACTGAAATGAAAAATACATTAGGAGGAATCAATAGTAGAATAATTGAGGCAGAAAAACGGATAAGTGACCTGGAAGACAGAAAGGTGGAATTCACTGCCATGGAACAGAATAAAGAGAAAATAATGAAAAGAAATGAAGACAGCCTAAGAGACCTCTGGGACAACATTAAACACAACAACATTAGCATTATAGGGGTCCAGAAGGAGAAGAGAGAGAGAAAGGACCAAAGAAAATATTTGAAGAGATTATAGTTGAAAAATTACCTAAAATGGGAAAGGAAATAGTCACCCAAGTGCAGGAAGCACAGCGAGTCCCATACAGGATAAACCCAAGGAGAAACACGCCAAGACACACAGTAACCAAATTGGCAAAAATTAAAGACAAAGAAATATTCTTGAAAGCAGCAAGGGAAAAATGACAAATAACATACAAGGGAACTCCCATAAGGTTAACAGCTGAGCTCTCAGCAGAAACTCTACAAGCCAGAAGAAAGTGGCATGATATACTTAAAGTGATGAAAGGGAAGAACCTACAACCAAGATTACTCTACCCAGCAAGGATCTCATGAAGATTTGATGGAGAAATCAAAAGCTTTACAGACAAGCAAAAGCTAAGAGAATTCAGCACCACCAAACCAGCTCTACAACAAATGCTAAAGGAACTTCTCCAAGTGCGAAACACAAGAGAAGAAAAGGACCTACAAAAACAAACCCAAAACAATTGAGAAAATGGTCATAGGAACATACATATCAATAATAAACTTAAACGTGAATGGATTAAATGCTCCAAGACACAGTCTTGCTGAATGGATAAAAAAAAATAGACCCATATATATGCTGTCTACAGGAGACCCACTTAAGACCTAGGGACACACACAGACTGAAAGTGAGGGGATGGAAAAAGATATACCATGCAAATGGAAATCAGAAGAAAGCTGGAGTAGCAATTCTCATATCAGACAAAGCAGACTTTAAAATAAAGACTATTACAAGAGACAAAGAAGGACACTACATAATGATCAAGGGATCGATCCAAGAATAAGAAATAACAATTGTACATATTTATGCACCCAACATAGGAGCACCTCAATACATAAGGCAAATAGTAACAGCCATAAAAGGGGAAATCGACAGTAACACAATCATAGTAGGGAAATTTAACACCCCACTTTCACCACAGGACAGATCATCCAAAATGAAAATAAATAAGGAAACAGAAGCTTTAAATGATACATAAAACAAGATGGACTTAATTGATATTTATAGGACATTCCATCCAAAAAACAACAGAATACACATTCTTCTCAAGTGCTCATGGAACATTCTCCAGGATAGATCATACCTTGGGTCACAAATCAAGCCTTGGTAAAGTTAAGAATATTGAAATCGTATCAAGTATCTTTTCGACCACAACACTATGAGACTAGATATCCAGTACAGGAAAAAATCTGTAAAAAATACAAGCACATGGAGGCTAAACAATACACTACTTAATAACCAAGAGATCACTGAAGAAATCCAAGAGGAAATCAAAAAATACCTAGAAAAAACTGACAATGAAAACACAATGACCCAAAACCTATGGGATGCAGGAAAAGCAGTTCTAAAAGGGAAGTTTATAGCAATACAATCCTACCTTAAGAAACAAGCAACATCTCAAATAAACAACTTAACCTTATACCTAAAGCAAGTAGAAAAAGAAGAGCAAAAAATCCCAAAGTTAGCAGATGGAAAAAAATCATAAATATCAGATCAGAAATAAATGAAAAAGAAATGAAGGAATTATAGCAAAGATCAATAAAACTAAAAGCTGGCTCTTTGAAAACATAAACAAAATTGATAAACAATTAGACTCATCAAGAAAAAAAAGGGAGAAGACTCAAATCAATAGAATTAGATATGAAAAAGGAGAAGTAACAACTGACACTGCAGAAATACAAAGGATCATGAGAGATTACTACAAGCAACTCTATGCCAATAAAATGGACAACCTGGAAGAAATGGACAAATTCTTAGAAAAGCAAAACATTCCGAGACTGAACAAGGACGAAATAGAAAATATGAACAGACCAATCACAAGCACTGAATTTGAAACTGTGATTAAAAATCTTCCAACAAACAAAAGTCCAGGACCAGTGGGCTTCATAGGCGAATTCTATCAAACATTAAGACAAGAGCTAACACTTATCCCTCTCAAACTCTTCCAAAATATAGCAGAGGGAGGAACACTCCTGAACTCATTCTACGAGGTCACCATCACCCTGATACCAAAACCAGACAAAGATGTCACAAAGAAAGAAAACTACAGGCCAATATCCCTCATGAATATAGATACCAAAAATCCTCAATAAAATACTAGCAAACAGAATCCAACAGGACATTAAAAGGATCATACACCATGATCAAATGGGGTTCATCCCAGGAATTCAAGGATTCCTCAGTATCCACAAATCACTCACTGTGATACACCATATTAACAGATCGAAGGAGAAAAACAATATGATCATCTCAATACATGCAGAAAAAGCTTTCGACAAAATTCAAAACCCATTTATGATAAAAACCCTCCAGAAAGTAGGCATAGAGGTAACTTTCCTCAACATAATAAAGGCCATATATAACAAACCCTCAGCCAACATCGTCCTCAACGGTGAAAAACTGAAAACATCTCCATTAAGATCAGGAAAAGACAAGGTTGCCCACTCTCACCACTATTATTCAACATAGTTATGGAAGTTTTGGCCACAACAATCAGAGAAGAAAAAGAAATAAAAGGAATCCAAATTGGAAAAGAAGAAGTAAAGCTGTCACTGTTTGCAGATGATATGATACTATACATAGAGAATCCTAAAGATGCTACCAGAAAAGTACTAGAACTAATCACTGAATTTGGTAGAGTAGCATATACAAAATTAATACACAGAAATCTCTTGCATTCCTATACACTAAGGATGAAAAATCTGAAAGTGAAATTAAGAAAACCCTCCCATTTACCATTGCAACAAAAAGAAAAAAATATCTAGGAATAAACCTGCCTAAGGAGACAAAGACCTGTATGCAGAAAATTATAAGACACTGATGAAAGAAATTAAAGATGATACAACTAGATGGAGAGACATACCGTGTTCTTGGATTGGAAGAATCAACATTTTGAAAATGATTCTACTACCCAAAACAATCTAGAGATTCAATGCAGTCCCTATCAAACTACCACTGGCATTTTTCACAGAACTAGAACAGAAAATTTCACAATTTGTATGGAAATGCAAAAAACCCCGAATAGCCAAAGCAATCTTGAGAAAATAAACGGAGGTGGAGGAATCAGGCTCCTGGACTTCAGACTATGCTACAAAGCTACAGTAATCAAGACAGTATGGTACTGGCACAAAAACAGAAATATAGATCAGTGGATCAGGATAGAAAGCCCAGAGATAAACCCACGCACATATGGTCACCTTATCTTTGATAAAGGAGGCAAGAATATACAATGGAGACAAGACAGCCTCTTCAATAAGTGGTGCTGGGAAAACTGGACAGGTACATGTAAAAGTATGAGATTAGATCACTCCCTAACACCATACACAAAAATAAACTCAAAATGGATTAAAGACCTAAATGTAAGGCCAGAAACTATCAAACTCTTAGAGGAAAACATAGGCAGAACACTCTATGACATAAATCACAGCAAGATCCTCTCTGACCCACCTCCTAGAGTAATGGAAATAAAAACAAAAATAAACAAATGGGACCTAATGAAACTTCAAAGCTTTTGCACAGCAAAGGAAACTATAAACAAGACCAAAAGACAACCCTCAGAATGGGAAAAAATATTTGCAAATGAAGCAACCAACAAAGGATCAATCTCCAAAATTTATAAGCAGCTCATGCAGCTCAATAACAAAAAAACAAACAACCCAATCCAAAAATGGGCAGAAGACCTAAATAGACATTTCTCCAAAGAAGATATACAGACTGCCAACAAACACATGAAAGAATGCTCAACATCATTAATCATTAGAGAAATGCAAATCAAAACTACAATGAGATATCATCTCACACTGGTCAGAATGGCCATCATCAAAAAATCTAGAAACAATAAATGCTGGAGAGGGTGTGGAGAAAAGGGAACACTCTTGCACTGCTGGTGGGAATGTGAATTGGTTCAGCCACTATGGAGAACAGTATGGAGGTTCCTTAAAAAACTACAAATAGAACTACCATATGACCCAGCAATCCCACTACTGGGCATATACCCTGAGAAAACCATAATTCAAAAAGAGTCATGTACCAAAATGTTCATTGCAGCTCTATTTACAATAGCCCAGAGATGGAAACACCTAAGTGCCCATCATCGAATGAATGGATAAAGAAGATGTGGCACATATATACAATGGAATATTACTCAGCCATAAAAAGAAACGAAATTGAGCTATTTGTAATGAGGTGGATAGACCTAGAGTCTGTCATACAGAGTGAAGTAAGTCAGAAAGAAAAAGACAAATACCGTATGCTAACACATATATATGGAATTTAAGAAAAAAAAATATCATGAAGAACCTAGGGGTAAGGCAGGAATAAAGACGCAGACCTACTAGAGAACGGAATTGAGGTTATGGGGAGGGGGAAGGGTGAGCTGTGACAGGGCGAGAGAGAGTCATGGACATAGACACACTAACAAACGTAGTAAGGTAGATAGCTAGTGGGAAGCAGCTGCATGGCACAGGGATATTGGCTCGGTGCTTTGTGACAGCCTGGAGGGGTGAGATAGGGAGGGTGGGAGGGAGGGAGACGCAAGAGGGAAGACATATGGGAACATATGTATATGTATGACTGATTCATTTTGTTATAAAGCAGAAACTAACACACCATTGTAAAGCAATTATACCCCAATAAAGATGTTAAAAAAAAAAAAAGTGGTGCTGGGAAAACTGGACAGGTACATGTAAATGTATGAAATGAGAACACTCCCTAACACCATACACAAAAATAAATTCAAAATGGGTTAAAGATCTAAATGTAAGGCCAGACAGTATCAAACTCTTAGAGGAAAACATAGGCAGAATACTATGACATAATCACAGCAAGATCCTTTTTGACCCACCTCCTAAAAAATGGAAATAAATAGAAAAATAAACAAATGGGACTTAATGTAACTTAAAAGCTTTTGCACAGCAAAGGAAACCATAAGCAAGAAGAAAAGACAACCCTCAGAATGGGAGAAATATTTACAAATGAAGCAACTGACAAATGGTTAATCTCCAATATTTACAAGCAGCTCATGCAGCTCAATATCACAAAAACGAACAACCCAATCCAAAAATGAGCAGAAGACCTAAAAATAGACATTTCTCCAAAGAAGATATACAGATTGCCAACAAACACATGAAAGGATGCTCAACATCACTAATCATTAGAGAAGTGCAAATCAAAACTTCAATGAGATATCATCTCAAACTTTCAGAATGGCCATCATCAAAAAATCTACAAACAATAAATGCTGGAAAGGGTATGGAGAAAAGGGAACCCTCTTGCGCTGTTGCTGGGAATGTAAATTGATACAGCCACTATGGAGAACAGTATGGATATTCCTTAAAAAACTAAAAATAGAACTACCATATGACCTAGCAATCCCACTCCTGAGCATATATCCTGAGAAAACTATAATTCAGAAAGAGTCATGTATCAAAATGTTCATTGCTGCTCTATTTACAATAGCCAGGTGATGGAAGCAACCTAAGTGTCCATCAACAGATGAATGGATAAAGAAGATGTGGCACATATATACAATGGAATATTACTCAGCCATAAAAGGAAATGAAATTGAGTTATTTGTAGTGAGGTGGATGGACCTAGAGTCTTTCGTACAGAGTGAAGTAAGTCAGAAAGAGAAAAACAAATACCATATGCTAACACATATATAAGGAATCTAAGCAATACAAAACAAAACAAGAAGGTCATTAAGAACCTAGGGGCAAGACGGAAATAACGACAGACCTACTAGAGAATGGACTTGAGGCTATGGGGAGGGGGAAGGGTAAGCTGTGACAAAGTGAGAGAGTGGCATGGACATATATACACTACCAAACATAAAATAGATAGCTAGTGGGAAGCAGCCGCACAGCACAGGGAGATCAGCTCCGTGCTTTGTGACCACTAGAGGGGTGGGATAGGGAGGGTGGGAGGGAGGGAGACGCAAGAGGGAAGCAATATGGGAACATATGTATATGTATAACTGATTCACTTTGTTATGAAGCAGAAACTAACACACCATTGTAAAACAATTATACTCCAATTAAGATGTAAAAAAAAACATATATATGTATTACATGCATTTTTATATACACATATGCATGTTACATATACATATGTTCTATCTTCCATTACAGATTGTGAGTACTTTTCTCATTTCTAAACACTCTGTGTTTTATAAATTGCTTGGCCAACGAATTAGTATACTTTAATAAATATGCATTGAAAATTTAACCCACAAAAACTTTTGCATAAATATATATAAAACAGATATATTTGAAATTCAAAGAGAAGCTGGCAAAATATCAGTCATAGTGGGAAAAGATGATACAGAGATATTTATCTGGTGGCACATGGATCCAATTTGGCCCACTATTATCTTTGCTCTATCTGCCTTACATTACCCTTCATCTGTTTTGTTTTATTTTAAATTTGATTACCTGCCAATATTTTAAAATCCAAGGCGAGATTTCAATGGACAGCAATGAAAATTTCTGTGGAAACTAGTAACTTCAAAAATGTAGTGGCTTAAAACCACAAAGATTTCTCTCTTTCTCGTGCCACTTATCCAACGAGGGTTGGCAAAAGCTTCTGCTCATTCTAGTCATTCAGGGATCTGGATTGAAAGAATTCAATCTCTTTTCATTCTTCTAAGATCACCATATTCAAAGGAAATATATGAATCAAGTTTTAGCAATTAAATTTTTCAACCAAAAAGGAGTGACACATATCACTTGCCCTAATATTTCATTGTTCAATCAAGTGACTTGGGCAAGTCTAATTTCAAGTGAATAGGAAAGAGCAATTTCATCTCATGCCACAAATAAGGACAATCCAATAGCTATCACGCTCCTCTATCAAAATATAAAATAATATATTTAATAGAATATAAATACAGACACGGGGTTGGAATAAAACAGTGAAATACCTAATTAGGTCTATAGATAACTCTGCACACAAAAATAGAAAATACGCATGTTCATAGAAAGTCTATGTATCATACTTTCACAGAATCTAAGGTAATTTACCACAAAGAAAATTCCACCAACTTTAATAGAACTATTACAAGTCACATTCTCTGATCATATCACACAAATATTAGAAATAAGTAACAAAAGTAAGACCAACAATTTTAGCAACTTAGAAATTCAAAAACAAGAGAACAATCTTGTAAATATCTTTTGAGTCATAGAACAAATCAAAACTAAGATGACAAAACCAATTTACCATAACTAAATGCAAACATAATTATAAACCTAAAAATAAGTATAATAATTAAAATCAAGGTCATACATAGTTGATAGCTATGCTCTAAATAATTTTTGATTTTAAAGAAAACCAAACTATATACAAAAGATTTAGATATTAATGACAACATGTTAGGTGCACTAATGCTAATATTTATTGGACACTTCCAATATCATAGGGAAACATTCATGTTAAATCTGTTTATATTTTAAATGAATGAAAGTAACAAGCACTATGTTCAAGAAGCTATAAAAATAAATAAGCAACATAAGCTGAAAGAGCTAATAAAGACAAAAACATTTATTGGATATAGGGATTAGAATTAATTCATTAATGAGAGAAGAGGAAAGAAAAGAAGGTAGAATTTATGAATTTACATGAGAATTCTTTGAATTGACCAGTGCAACGGTTAGACTTCTGGCTATTGTGATCAAGAGGAATAAGAAACAAAAATGCAGGCAGCAATAATATTCATAATATAGTTTTTAATAAAATAAAACTAGCAAAACTGTAGTGGGTAGTTTGAATTATTAAATATATCAGTCAAATAAATAAATAATAAATTAGATATTTAATAAATTAATATAACTGGTAACTTTTTAAACCAATTTCCTATCTCAGAACATATACCAAAACACATTAAGGTGAAGTAAATGTTTAAACATATATTATGCAACAGTAACAATATGTAATTTTTAGGAAACAGAAAAATTATAAGTAAATATTTACATAATATATTGATAAGGAAATATGTGATAAAAATTATATCTGTGTCAGAAATCCTAAAGAATAATGTTTTGTAGACTGGAATACATACACTTTTTAGGCTTCTGAATCATAGATGAACTATTCACCAAAAAGATAAATGTCCCCAAATTCTAACACTTAATGATAAAATAATGCAAACTAAACCAATAATGAATCACTAAAAGTAACAGTTCAGATTATTCAGCAAATGACGCTACTCCTCTTTGGGAAGGGTGGATGTCCTTTCCCATCACTTGTCCTTTTCCAGCCACTTTCATGTGACTTTGCCGCATGACCCGTGCTCAGATAGGGTATTGGCAGAAACAGCAATACGTCAGTCATTTCAAAGCCAAGGCTGGAGGCATCAGGTATTCCTGTTAGTCCGTGTGCAATCCGTGGTCATGAGAAGAACATGCCCAGGTAACAAAGTTCCCAGAAGAATTGAAGAGACATGTGAAGTAGACCTGGACCAGGAAGAAGCCTGAGCGCAGTCTGAAGCCTGCATCCAAACCCACCACCCCACAGCATGGATAAATGCTGTGAACAAATAAGTAAAAGAAGGTTGTTAAAATCCACTGAGTGTTGAAGTATCATATTATGCAGCATTATTGTGGCATAGCTTATTATTGTACCTGGTTTCATACTTAAATGATACTATGCAGTGAGGTCAAAGAGAATGGAGTAAAAAAATTCTTACACTGCAAATAAAAATTTTCAAGGACAATTTATGCAACAAAAATCTTAAAGAGGTAAATACAGTTTAGTCCTGAGATTATCTTCTAGATATTTTTGTAAAGAAATCACTGTATAAACAAAGATATAGTTACAATGATATACACTGAAACTTTCTTTTCATCATAGACAAACACCAATAGTTAACAATTGACTAAAAAAATTATTCTGTATCCATTCAATGGCATACCATGCAGCCACAGAGAAAGAGACCATAAGAGCACATTTTCTAATGTGGAAATATTACTAAATATGTTTAATTTTTAAAGCCAGGGTATAAAATTGTATATTCAGTATAAAATTGATGGGGGGATCCAGAATTGGTTAAAGCAAAATATTAAAAGTGGTTATCTGGAGTTTCTTTTTTTCAAAATAAATGTCTTTTATTTGAAATAGTATTTAGTATAAAATTTTACAATTATTTGGTAATTATAATGATAAAATAATTAAGATAATTTGAAGAGTTATATATGTTCCTAAAAATGTACAAATAAGGTAATTCTTTTTAATCTTACATTTAAGAAAATTGTGTGGTCATAGCTGAAATAGATTCCCAACATCACCTAGATACTTGACATTTCAAATGTTTACAGTAAATTAGTTTCTCTCACAAATCATGGAGTATAATTTTTAAGTTTTTTAAGTCTAAATTTTACATGTAGTTATGTTTTGCTGAATATTCCATCATACTTTTAATCCAAAGTTAGTACTTAAAGAAAAATTTCATCTGAACTTTTTGAAAAATAGTATTAATTTAACACTTCTACATATAATGAATAGTGCTGTAGATGTTTACTTTAAATGGAAAGTTTTCTAAAATGAATCTGGGTAGAGAACATTTATCCAAATTCATCATTTTAATGTGTTTACTTTAAAGCTATGTTTAAAAATGATTTCTGAATCATCTCAGTTTATGCAAGTCACACCTGGTTAAGGTTTGAGTTTAATGTGTTTAGATATGGCTTACAATTCAATTCAACCTCAGAATAAAATTTCAATAAAAAAATGCCATTCATATATGACAGTCTGTTTTCATCTTCTGACTTTGTATTAAACAGTATTAAATAATGAATGCAATATAAATAGATTTGTGAAAGACACAGCCACTGCATGTTAATGTTCAATGTTATTCAATAATACATTGGACAGCAACATGATAATTTCTGACTCTACTTTTACTATACTATTAAAAGGATTACTCCAAAATCAACCAACCACTTTTCTCAGTTTTCTCTACTCTTGAAGTAACTAATACTGCTGATGTCCGTGTTTCCTCTTTCATCTTCTGATATATTGAAACCAAGTCCCCCTTGGAGCCTTCCTATCTCTCTGAAAGCTCTCTTTGTAATTATTTCCTGGGTCCTCTTTTCCTTGCTCCCTAAAGGAGGGTCTTACATAAAACACAGATCAATGATCCAATAAAGTCGTTAGAATTACATATAAGAAATCTCACCCTCTTATAACACTTTGAACAGTTTGTTAAATTTTATAAACTCATCAACTTCCATTCAATAAATAGTAGGAGAGTGCCTACTCAAAAAACAAAAGAACAGATCACCATATTCTGGAAATCGATACTAGCAATTTTTTAATCTGCTTAGCTACTCCACCAGGAAAGTAGAGAAAATACAATAACTTAAGTAAATAACAAAGCAAAAATAAACAAAAAAAATCATAGATAATATCTACAACACTAGATGACAAAAGATTTTGTGTATCTCCCTAATATCAATTAAAACCCAGCTCTGTGCACTGAGAGTGAGATATACATGGCATTCTTAGCAATTAGAAATAAGGCCAATATGGACAGAGAGTGAGGTAGTAAGAAAGTAAAAAGTGATGAGGACTATGAATTAGAGGGCTTGGGAAGGGTTGATCATACTTGAACTAACAGAGCATAGCAAGGATTTTGACTTTTACAATGAGACATGAGGCAATTGGAGAGTTTTGCCCAGGAGAGGGACGTAAGGTTAGAGCTGTAAGTGGAGTGGAGAAGAATTAAGGCAAGAAACCAGTTAAGATTCTCAAATAGGGACTATAGATAGGGACTTCCTTGGTGGCACAGTGGTTAAGAATCTGCCTGCCAATGCAGGAGACATGGATTCGATCCCTGGTCCAGGAAGATCCCACATGCCATGGAGCAACTAAACCCGCGAGCCAGAACTACTGGAGCCAGTGCGCCTAGAGCCGGTGCTCTGTAACAAAGAGAAGCCACCTCAATTAGAAGCCCGTGCACCACAATGAAGGGTAGCCCCTGCTCTCCACAACTAGAGAAAGCCCACTGCAGCAACGAAGACCCAACGCAGCCAAAAATAAATAAATAAATTTAAAAAAATTTTATGGATACTACAAAAATTTCTGACCTAACTAGAGCATAGCAATAAAGCCTGGAAATACAGGCAACTGTACATAATAAATGTTTTCTTGGTATTACATTATAATACATGTTCTATTCAATTTGTTATTTCACTGAGTAAACTTACACTTTTAACATATGCCCCAAGACCTACTCATGGTGATTTAATCTGTAAAAAATAAAAATAATAATTATTATTAATATATTTTTTCTGTGGTTTCCAATTCTGTGGTTCACATTGTTATAACTTTCTTCTTTGTACCTTGTTCTTTGTGTTTTGGTTGTTTTAGTGTTTAATTTGAAAACTAAATTAGGTATAAAAGTAAAAAACCTCTGAAGTTAAAAACTAATTGAAACAACTAAACTTGGAAGAATAGAAAGGCAGATAGATAAATGATAGATAGACAGGTAGGTGATAGGTTTATCTCATAATCTTTAATTTGACTTATAAATATCAATATAAACTCATTTACCTTTCTCTTTCTTGAAAAAAGAAGTATTTGCCAATATGTTTCAGTGTACACTGAAAAGATCTAGAAAAAATAAAATAAAATATTAAGTAGCAATGAGAATTTCTAGCACCTAGGTACCTAGATTGTAGACTCTAATAAATAAAATTTCCACTAAAATAAATCAGGATTCCATGAAAAAAAGAAAATTTCATTCCAGAAAACAAAGAAGCTCTCAAATACTACCCAAGATTAGTTAAAGGACACAAAAGTCAACTTGAAATATCTCTCTTTGGCCAAAGATGCATCAGAAAGAATGTGTGCATTAAATTTAAACATATCAGCAACTATATTTTTAAAATCCTTGAGTTAATATGTTAAAAAATATATCATTGGTCAACTTTGAAAACTGTTATAACCTGACTCTATTCTAAAAATTAGTAAATAAGGGGAAAGAATAAAAATGTATCCTGCTCCTCCTGTTTGTCCTGTATTTTACTATACCCAAATAGTTGATGAGAGGAAATCTTTGTTTAGAGAAGAATTCCAAATAATAAATGTGGAAGAAAAGGTAGAACTAAAACAAAATAAAACAAGCAATAACAACAGCAACAACAAGCTACTGTGAAATAACAGATCTAGGCAACATCATCAAAGAAAAATAAAACCATTAGGTGGTGGAAGGTTAATAGAGAATTTTATCATGAATGAAACTGGCACATGAAAACTGGATCCACTAATCAATTTCACATCAAGTGACAGAAAACATCCAGATGTAAAAGCAAAACATCTAGAAATTATATAACTCTTAATGTGAAGGAAGGTAAAACAAAAAGCTCATCTACAAAGTATTCTCATAGAATAAAGAAGAGGAGATGGAGGAAGAGAAGGAGAACTTAAATCTAATCGTTCTTCTAGATCTAACTATCTTGTATAGTAAATTCGGGATAAAAAATGAATGATGGCTTACTACAGGGATGTAATTTACCAGATTCAGAATGTGGGAAATTCTCTAAAACAAATGACACTAGACTGAAAAAATAAATAAATAATGAGTAGCAAAGAAGAATAAATGCCCTCTGTTTGTTTCACTGGCCTTTGAAATATAGCAGTCTATTGCCACATCTCTACCTGCCAACTACCCTACCTCTTTTCTCTGGGTTCCCTGTACTGTTTTATGCGTATCTAGAATTGAACACAAGAAATTCTTTTTGATTGGATTGCAGAGCTAAGCGAAAAAGGTAAAAAACAAAACTTTTAAAAGAAAATTAGGAGAACTTCTCATGTTGTAATAGGCAGAGATTTCCATGCAAGACACAAAAACACTAACCATAAGGCAAAAAATGTATAAACTGGACTGCATTTGATTTAGAACTTCTGACCATCAAAAGGCTTCATTAACAGAGTGGAAAAAAAAAAAGTCACAGAGTAAGAAATGATATATCTAATACTACATCCAACAGAGGACTCATTATACTCTAAGGATTACACAGCCATACCAGATCTGTCTCTGGTGTATTTCCAGAAACAAAGTGAATAAAGAGAGAGAGAAAAAAAGAGAGAGATGATTTTATACATCAATACATGAAAATATCTGAATAAATATTTCATAATGTTATAAATGGGAATTATTGATTTGAAACACCAGGGAAGTATTTTTGGAATTACATTTGTTGGGGCCTTGATTAAGATCAAAATTTCTGATGAGGCCCTGGTATCTGAACATTTAAGTGGGTTCCTTATGTACGGCTGTTGTAAAATCCTAAATACAAACACTATTATAGAAAGCTACTTCTTAATTTTGTTCTTGTCTTATGTACCTTTTTCTTATTATCTTTTTAAGTTACTTTATAGAAAAGGAGCACACATAAATGTATATCTAGTTTTTTTCAGTTAAATAAGATTAACTTTTTAATAAATTCTGTAGGTACGTTATGCATAATATTGGCATTACTTAGATCCCTTGGAATCTAACCTCTAGCTGTGTACCAGAATAATAAAACATTTTGAACATGTGCAAAAATATGCATAGTTATTTGTAAATTATAAGCAACTACTACAATATTAATATATTATTTATATTATTAAACATACACAGATGATATACTTCTAAGGAGGAGATTAAAATATTATAAGCAAAATTGTAAAAATATTTTAGTAGTCATTATGGCTTCATACCAGTATTAGATATGAGAATGAATATTAGTGTTAGGGTGAAATTTATAATTTGCCATAAGGCATGTAATTTTGTTTCAAAGTGTCCTATTAAAAATTTCATTTTTCCAAATTATTTGCCAATATTTTTCATCATTTTATTTTAAGATTCATTTTTACCTTTCTAATGTGACTTAAGAATGACCCACACTAGCAATGTCAACTTTGCCATTGTTGTTTGCTTATGCTCTTGTAGTTGGTATGAACCTGCATTTTCTAAGTGTCTATTTCCAGTTTTAAGTTATTTAAAACCAGATAATATAATTTAAAAACATAGTTAAAGCATTATACAAAAAAATGCAACATGTTGCACTATGCTGAAAGTGGATGAATGAATCAGGATACTACTATCAATTCTCACCTTTCTGGAATTCACACATTTTCCTTAAAATGAATCATCTAGCATAGAAAACACATGGATACTTG
The DNA here is from genome assembly GCF_964374135.1 of Grampus griseus. Classification (NCBI taxonomy): domain Eukaryota; kingdom Metazoa; phylum Chordata; class Mammalia; order Artiodactyla; family Delphinidae; genus Grampus; species Grampus griseus. The sequence goes on from NC_138998.1 coordinate 110,793,743, forward strand.
CCACTGAGACTAAGTAGGGAAGCCACGTCAACCCATCCATTATGAATTAGAAATCTTGACTTTCACTTTATCCAGCAAAATATAACCATAAGTACCTTGCTCACACTATGGGATGTGTTCATGCAACTCTTTCTGGTAGCATGATCTGGAGGGTGTTATTATTAAGGTTAACAAGAGAAAGTTGCAACACAACTTAAGTAAAAGAGTTTTTAGTATTCACAGATATATTCAGCAACTGTCTCACTTTTTTTAGTAAATTATTTGTTGAGTGTGTAACTTTAAGTGAAACCATGTAAATGGTCAGGTCTCAGCATCAGGGGCCCTGATGGGGAAACACAGACTGACTCATTCTTTTTATCATTTTTCTTTTTTTAATTCACATTTCCATGATGAGGTTGCTTCTTTTCATCTTCCATATTAGCAAAACTAAATAAATACAATGTACCTCTGGAGGCTTTTTTCAAGACAGAACCAGTAGAAACACTTTCCCATAGAAAGACTCACAGTAAAGACACTGGTCACAGTATTTTCAAAAGTTGTTTCCAAAATAAAGTAGCAAGAGATTATACTTCTATTGCTGTGCTTCTCCATTTTTGTCTCATTGGAGCCAAAACTAGTAACCTTTTCTTGGAAGCTATTAAATCTAAATATAAGCCAGGATGGGAAAAAGGGAGAATTTTTTGATTCATATGACCACAATGTGCATTGATGAGTTAGAGATGATCATAAATTTTTGAATTTTCTAGACTCTCTGCCCATTATCTGTAATCTTTGCATATGAGTTTCATTCTCTCCCCCTGCAGACTGGTGTTTTCCAGAAGACCAGAACTGGCACACCTTGGAATTTCTGCGCTCACATATCTCAGCTTTCTCTCCAGAAAGAAGCAGTCCCTTCCCTCAGCTCTGGATCTAAAAATGTAGTGGGATGCTTTAGTATCCTTAGTATCCTTAAGCAATCAGTTTGGTCAGGCATGTGAATATATTTAAGAAGAAGGGTAATCCTATTTGGACATGTTTAGATACTACAGTGAAAAGAGGAGGAAGAGTTGTTCCCTGAAAAATGTATATACTATTCCTGTGATAAGGAAGAGGTATTGGGAGGAAAAACAATGTCCACAGTCAGGGCTATGTGGTCAGGAGAATGTGTTTCTGCAGTGTTTGTCATCCCTGCAAATAGTCTGTTAACAAAAACCATGTCTCAACGTCACATTCTCAAGATGGATGAAGTGACTCACATACATCATTTTTACATTAAGTAGTTGTTTGGACTGAATTGTGTCCTCCCAAAATTCATGTATGGAAACCCTAAACATTTGGAGATAGTGTCTTTAAAGAGGTAGTTAAGTTAAAATGGGATCATTAGGACCAGTCTTAATCCAATAGGACTGGTGTCTTTATAAGAAGAGATTATGACACAGACAAACCCAGAGGGGAGACCATGTGAAGACAGAGGAAAAAGACGGCCATCTGCAAGCCAAAGAAAGAGACCTCAAAAAAACACAAAAATTCTGTGGACATCTTGATCTCTGACTTCTAGACTAGAATTTATTTTCTTTAGAAAATAAATTTCTGTTGGTTAAACCACCTAGTCTGTGGTACTTTTTTACGGCAGCCCTAGCAAACAAATACAGTATTTCACCCATATTTGTTTCCTTATTACGCTGTATTAATATTAGACAACTCTTAGGATTGGTTTAAATTGTGACATATCTTTTGTCTTGCTCAAATACAGTGCTTTCTTTTTGGCTGAAATAGTTTTTTTGTTTATTTGTTTATGAGGTCAAAATTCAAAGACTTTTTTTCCTTATGTTTCCATTTCTCTGAAGTCAGTGACTTTGTTATTCATTTCTTTAAATAAGCTTATGTTGGCAATAAAATCAAGAAGTAGAAATCTAAATTGTCATGCAGTGCCCCTAGGAATATCTAAATCACTTGTGAAACAATCAAATTCCTTTTCTTTGCAATACAGAGAATAAGATTTGTATGCTTTCTAATGGAGCCCCAAGTAATGTCGGAATGAAACAATTTTATTTTGCATTAGGGTTCTTTGCTTTAAAGCAGAACTCTGATTTCTTAAGATAATTCATTTAATCATTGTGGCAAAGGCAATATATCACAGAGTTTTCAACATTACATTAAACAGATAATCAATAGTTTGAGACAATAAAATAAAATGTTTTCAGCTTTATTAAACTTTGGGGACATGTGGAGAGCAACTGGGAAGTAAAATAGCATTAAAAGTCAGTTAACATAGCTATTATTGCACAGTGTGTCTGATTCATCACTTAGCATGGGGCTTCTGTGGTTATTCAGGTGAAATCAGATTGAAAAACAGCTCCACCCACAAAAAAGAAGATAGAGCTAGCTAAAATATTTAATTCATCAATTTCCAGAGAATAAGCAATAATTAACTTTTGTATCAATGTACCATGCTTCATATTTTAATATTTTTCATTCTATTTAAATGCATTTATCTCTCTTATAATTAATTTTTTAATACAGTATAGACAGAGTCCAACAAATATCACTGAAAAAGCAATTGAAATTTGGGTTGAAATATAGACAATTAAAAGGCCTTGGTATATAAGATAGTATGTTTAGTACTTTTTATGCATGAATGTATTTAGTTCTCATAGCAATATAGCTAGGGTTATTTGACAATTGAGAAAAATGAGGCTTAGATGGCATGCCTCACCCAAGCTCAGCCAGCAAATGAAAGCCAGCTGGGACTGGTACCAGTAAAAATAAGCACTCTATTAAGGCAGATGATACTAGAATCTCTCTGTTATCAATTAGTCAGAATGTCAAATCAACAAACTTTTTTGGTAGCTAACTAGAAGTCCATTCAAAGCAATACTTTTACAACAAAGTTGAACTTAGTTTTATAATGCAAACTTTGGTGGCCAATCATCGATCATCCCCATCCAAACGGTATGTCCCTTGGTGCCTTGCTCATCATCAGAAGCTGTTCTAACTGGGAGAAAAGAAAATATCAATGAAAACATGTCATATAATTTCAGTTTACTTTTCTGACTCCCCTACGAAGACTTTTAGGTCATAAGCCATAGATATAACAAATATGCCCTGAATTCCTGGGGCAATAAATTCTCCTGGGTCTTTATCCCCAATGCCTATACTGGACCTGACACATATTACTTATCACTTGTTCAAACAAATTAATAGTAAATATTTGAAACCACCGACAAAAATTTCAGACAGCAAGATAAATTCTGTAAATAACAAAATGTTAAGGGAAGAGAAATTCCAGAGAGAATTTCCAGATGCTTTGAATTCCCCGAACATCAATAGTATTGGGTCAACTTCATTAACTTTCTTAAAAGAGTAGAATTTTTAGAGATGGATTGCACCTTGGAGTCCATACAGCTTAACCTCTGCCTGCCTTGATAGGATGCCTAAAGAGGATGCACATGAAGAGAGTAACTGCAGTTGGGAGAACTACTGAAGCCAGTTCCAGTGACGGCAGAGTGAAGAATTAGGACAAAATGCTATTGCATTGGAGTCTTAACTCTATCGTCTCTCTACACTGCAAATTAAAACCCAATGTTACAGCCCAAGGTAAAAGAAAAGGGAGGCTGAGAGTCTATGGTAGGGAAGCCCGTAAGACAGGATCATTGGATGTATCTTATATTGTTCAAAGGATTGGAGTTGAGAGTAGATATTCCCAAATTTGAATCCTAGCTTCGACACCCACCAGCTATGAGTCTCAGTTTATTCATCTGCAAAATAGACATAAAAATTCCTAGTTCATGAAATGTAAAAATTAAATTATGTTATGCCAATATGTTATGTGCTAAATGAATTATAGCTATTTGTTCATTCTCTACCTAATTCCAAAACTATTTGAGTTATGATAGGTATGGTCCTCTTTATTATTACTGTGATTGTTATCATTGTCTTTAGGCAGCAATAGTAAAGATCACCTAAGTGATAGTGCTGGAGGTACTACGCATGAACAAATAAAACCTTATGTAAATAAAATTCAATATTCACCTGTATCTGGAAAGCTCAGAGGAAATCTTATTATTACACTAGAATTCTGCGTGATGATGCCCACACTTGGTCTGCACTTAATTGAATAAATGTTTTTGAGGGTTTTATTTTTTCAATGTTGACTACCATAGGCATGAAATTTATGAAGGTTTTCACATTATCTGTCTTTGTCATTCTGTGAAAGCTTTCTAAAATTCCTGGCTGGCCTTTACTCCAAGGTCACAGAACAGAATGAGTAACCCTATAACCCTGGTCTTATTAGCATCATGTTAGTATAAGTAAATTAACTGTCCCAGAGTCATATTATTTATGCATAATATTAATCTAAAACTATAATTCTTTAGGAATAACTCTTTCTCACCAATAATCTATCATGCTTAAAAGAAATTGGTATCTGATTATGCCTCTACCACAAACTATATCTTTTACTACAATGTCTCTTATCTTTTCTACCTAATATCAAGTTCTCCTCTTTAATTCATTCTTACATTAGCGTCAGATGAATCTTTTAAAACATTAATTTTTCTTTCAAGACAAAACTCAGATATCACCTATTCTGGAGGCCTTATTGTAATTTCTCTGGTTTAGTTGTGCATTTATATGTATCTGTTATTATATCTTATGGGCTATATTGCAGTAATTTATTTTAAACTACTCTTTAACATTGACTGCTGGGCCTGTGCATGAAATGTTTATAGATAATTTGTATAAGTCTCCCAAATAGTCAATATCTCCCACTTCTGAGTGCAAAATCTATAATTTTTTACTGTCTTGAAAATCAATAAAATTCTGACCCTATTAATCCTACTCAATCTAGACTCATCTCTTCCCCCAGTTTTACCATGCTCATATGGTAAAAAATTTGGTCTTTGCCATAGGCTTTCCCGGCTTGTTAATACTATCCAAATTTGCATTCTTCTTTGAAACCTAAATCAAGGTCCACATATTGCATGAAACTTTTCCTGACCATCTAACATAGGCTGAGCTGTGGCACAGTGTATGAAAGCTTAGATGCTGCAGTAAGCCTGCTTGAGTTCATGAGTCTTTGATCAGGGCAAGCTTATGAATATGTTTTGATTCAGCTACCATCCATGTAGTCAGGAATCAGAAGAGTGCCTATCAAATCATAGGGCTGTTGTGATAAAGAAGGTAAAGCACTCAATAAAAGTTAACGATTGTCATTGCACAGAATATATGAATTTAACACATAATAACAGGTTATTTTCCCATTCTAAACCAATTATTTTTGTCTCATTCTAAACCAGTAATTTTTTTCTCATTCTAAACCAATTATTTTTTTCCTAGTAAGTTTGTGAGCATTTCGAGGACATAAATTTACACTTTCTTTGTATACTTCACATTACGAAAAATGCATTCTACTCAGCACATTTTTTTTTTTGCTGTCAGTGAATTAAAATGTTTCATAAGGTAACTGCTTAATCCTTTTAATATTATGAAAGTGATTTGCAAAGTCATTACTTTACTCATTCACCATGTATTTACTAAGACCTCAAAGCTTTTGCTAGATAGACTCTTCAAAGTTATTGATTTGGATTCTATTCTAACACAGTTTGTGGTAACATTTGTAAGCATAAGTCACTTGTTTCCCAAGAATGTGTATGTATCTTCTAACTGCATTCGTCACTGCAATTTTAAGAGGCATAATATTCTGAGAGAGCACAAACCAGTGTTCATTTCTCTTTATTTTTTCAGCAATAATCACAGGGATACCCAGTGAAATATTTTTAAATTAAATTCTATATAGTATTTGCTGGCAAGCTTCAAGGGATCAACACGAAAAATGTAGGTGCTTTGTTAAAAGTAGGATTTTAGTAAAATGTAAAAGTAAGGAAATTAAAATAAGAAAAAGGATTTAGTGAAAACCTCTTCTTTCATTACCAGCTCAGCTGATTTTCTATTACTAGTACTCAGAAAAAAAAAAGCAAAAATCAAAAACGTCAATCCAATTGAATATTAAAGGGAATTCTTGATTAAATGTTACAGTTAGAAGGAATCTTAAATGTAAAAATATATATTTATATATGTATATATCCTTCTTTTACTATGTCCAATCAATTCATTATTTTATTATTTTTTTATTTATCCTCAAACAGCTTATTTTAGAGGCTTATTTTGCCACTATTTGTTTTGTATTGTTACACATCTTGCCTCAGTAGAAATTTCACAAAAACCCTAAACTGGAATTCATATCCAAGCTTAGAGGTTTCAAATTGAAATTCTAAGCACAACCAAGGTCATTTAATGTATTGCTTTGGAAGAAATCCAGAAAAGCATTTGTCCTTTAGATTTTCTGGAAAATAACAAGTTACTGAAGAGGTGAAGCAAATAGCTTTAGAATTATAGAAAAATTGTAATTTAGTTTATATACCCAAATCATTGACATTTTCAGAAATAAATTTTTAACCTCTAAGATAAAATTTGTAATAGTGATTTTTTTTTTTTTTTTTTTAGCGGTACTCTGGCCTCTCACTGCCACGGCCCTTCCCGTTGCGGAGCACAGGCTCCGGACACGCAGGCCCAGCGGCCATGGCCCACGGGCCCAGCCGCTCCGAGGCATGTGGGATCCTCCCGGACCGGGGCACGAACCCGTGTCGCCTGCATCGGCAGGCGGACTCCCAAACACTGCGCCACCAGGGAAGCCCAGTAATAGTGATATTTTTATTATTTGTAGGAATGATTCCTTTTTTTTGTCAAACCAAGGCATGCTTCATCTAAAAGTGAATTATTTGGATTTTTTGATTACTATAAATCTATCACGAAAAGCCATCAACATTTAATGTCATTGCCCTTAACATTCATTTTGAAATTTCCTGAAAATGTATTGGTGCGTTCAGAGCTATTACTTTCTATTATAGCTTACTTTCTTAATTTTAACCAGAAGTGTAAAGAATTTAATGACTATTCATATTGGGGTTAGTTTATATAGTCCACAGCCAGTGGAAAATAGTAACTCTTCTTAATAATAAATAGCTTTGATCATCATTCCTAAGTGTGAACTATATAGGACTCAATTATTGCATTTTCATTATTAACCTGAAAAATAAATATGCCCAGACCCTTTATGGATAAATAATTAATCCTATTACAATGACGTGTGGATTGTGGAAACAGCCCTGTAAACTAGGATGCGGAGAACTCTGGCAATGAAGAGGCAATGACTAGAAGAATGTTAATATATCAAACAAGATAACCAAAAAAAATGAGAAAACTGAGAGTGAGGACAAAGTTGAAAGTAAATAACTATTATGAAACTTTGGGTCATATAGAAGTAAAACATAAATACAGATAGAACTTATAATAATGAGTTGTGTAGAAGGAAAAGTCAGTAGTCTGAGGCAAGAAGACTTTACACCTGAAAGAGAGCTTCTCTCAAACATCACGTTTATTATATTTTTTTCTATGTGAACACTGCAGTGCATTTATTGCTATCTAGAACACATTCATATTTCAAAATTATTAAGACAAATGTCATCTTCCAAGAGCTAAAACAGTATGGCATTTGTATGAGCCTGCTCTTTGGAAGGCTGGGACAGTTAATTCCATCTCATTTGATTTGACTGTGGATCCTAAAGTCATCTGCAAAATAAATTGTGGCACAAATTTTTATCACCCACAGGGTAAACCACAGTATGAACACACAGATTAATTAATTAGTGGTAGGCTAACAATTCTTGCCTGTGGCTTAGAAATCTCAGAATTCTAAAAGGGATATAATACTGTGTTCTCCCAGAAAAATAATCTGAGGCTTTTAAACACAGAGACACAGGACTTTTGCTAGTCATGATATTAAGATGATATCATTTAGGTGAAAATTTTAATTGCACCCTTTTTAGATTTTTCTTTGCATTTGTAATTTTGCATGGAAAATTTCTCTTTTCATTCATCTATGTTCTTTTTTTTGTCCTTATTTTATTTCTTTCTAAAAATTATTTTATGTAAATTTAAAAAATGAGATACCGGCATAAGAAAGCAGGTTTGAAGATATTTTGAATCCTAAAAAAAAGATGCTTAGTAACATTTTCTTAATCCCAGGCAAGTCTACAGAGTTCTTGAATTTTATTCAAGGTTCAAGTTTCTTGAATTTTATTTCTCATTCTGGCACCAGTTAATCTTGGCTCTAAAGTCAGCTCCTAGGACAGAATGACAGTCTCACATCCCTAAGTTTCTGGTAACTCAGCAGAGTCACAGGCCAAAGTTCTCTCCCAGGAGAGCAATGGGCCCAGACCCAAATACAGCTGAGGAGATCAATTGTAATAAAGCTACTATTTCTTTTTCAGAACTATTCATTCTTTCTTCTTTTTTTTTTTTTTTGCGGTACGCGGGCCTCTCACTGTTGTGGCCTCTCCCGTTGCGGAGCACAGGCTCCGGACGCGCAGGCTCAGCGGCCATGGCTCAGGGGCCTAGCCGCTCCGCGGCATGTAGGATCTTCCCAGACCGGGGCACGAACCCGTGTCCCCTGCATCGGCAGGCGGACTCTCAACCACTGCGCCACCAGGGAAGCCCAGAACAATTCATTCTAAAATAAGGAAATGTTTGAACTAAAATCCACGGTCTGCAACATGTATTACTCCCTAACTTTTCCCAATCTTTTTGAACAGTACAGGATGAGAAGGACACTAAATTGGGAAATTTCAAAGAATGGCTTAATAAATAATTGTTAAATAAATGGATGAATGAGTGAGTGAGTGAGTGAATGGAATGCTTACATAAGGATGACCACCTAATGCAATTATTCAAACTGAATTCAGGGGAAAAGTCAAATATATCTTAAAGATCCTACATAGTTCATTAGAAGGAATCTCAATAGAAAATCCAAAAAACAGTATAATTGTATTCCTGTTGTTTTGCCTGCTTATCAACTAAATGAGAAAACGTTTATCTTCTACTAAAGCAAGATTTCATCTACATGAAGTTCTGTTCACTTCTTACATTTTATCGTTAACACTGAGCAAATATACTCTACCATATCAGGATGGGATTATCTAAAATATGATAATCTTAGCCTTAGCAGGATTCAGTTTTGTAATGTTTCTTTTTATGCAGTGCCTTCTGATAACCAGGATTATCTGGAAACTCAAAGTCACTGAAAAATAGGACATCCACATCCATCCTTATCACTAGAAATTCTATTCTACCATATAAAAGCAAGTTGAAAAATGTCTTCTGCTACCTCTGGAGCCTGGGGCTAGAGGATATAGGAATTAGGGCAGGAGCAAAAGATAAGTAGTAGGTTAAGCGGGATTTTATGTATACCATTTAAACTATGGTCATTTTTCCTATGAGTATTTTTATACTAAAAATGACTAGTTTAGTACTGTACTCAGATCCAGAAACATAATACTTAACTAAGGGATATGTGGTTTGCTTATGTATAAGTTGAATCTTTTTTCTGAAACAAAGCTATGACATACTTCCTTCCAGTGGTTCATGCTGGATATACCCATCAGAATATCCTGGTTGTTGGTGACCATGACTCTAGGAGGTTGTGCACTAGGTAGTTAATGGTCTTACACACACAGAGGCAAAACACAACACATACACACACACACACACAACCCCCCCCCCCCACACACACACACAAACACCATCTGGAGGATAAGGACCCATTGTAATGTAGAGACTTCAGTTAACATTATCCACTGCTGCTAGAGCAAGGTCCATGGTCGTTGTGGAGCATAACACTGAATTCCATGACACTTCACCCACATACTCACTGTGATAACACATATATGTGGATGAATCTTGTCCATTTAACAACATGCCAGAGATTCCCATTAGTGCTATTATGCTTATTATGGTCATTGTTTAATACACATCAGTTGAATGACTATTATGTGTCAGTCAAACATGGTCTGGAGACGCCAAGATATAATATGATTTCAGTCCTATCTCTTAAAGAGATTTTGCATTTCCATGGGCTGATCTCTCACACAGCCTCTCAATAAATAACTTGCCTTAATTTATAGCCCTGATGATGATTTCTACTCCCTTCTCTCATAATTTCTTTGTCCGCAGGCTACTAACTCCTATGATGAAGTCAACATTTTAATGAATCAAAGTATAATTTTACAAAAGAAACACACTGACTTCTACAAACTCAAGAAAACCCCTGAGCCTAGAATATTAAAATCGCTGATGTTTTAGCTCCATTTCATTGATTACTTTCCATCCTTCAAGTACTTAAAAAATAAATAAATAAACCTTTAAACATTAAATACCTTAATTCTGAAAGATGCACTTAGACTTTCATGCTTTCATTTTCTTTCTTGCCAATTTGACTACTACAAAATTCCTCACAGCCTGTACTAATCCATTTACTGAGAAAAATGAAGACTCTGTAGTTTAAAAAACTATGAAGACTTGCTTATATTTATTATGTTCATAAGAATTTTCATATCTGATAATTGGAAGTTTGCAACCCCTTTCATAATACTTCCTTGTGAAGTCAGCCATAAGCAATGAATAAAAGAATGCACGTGTTCTCCCAGCTTGACAGAGTGGAATTGCAAAAGGAGGAAGGATCACAGTCCTGTGAAGTTTTGTCCTTCTAAAGAATATGAAAGGGGGGACCTTGAAGATGGCGGAAGAGTAAGACGCGGAGATCACCTTCCTCCCCACAGATACACCAGAAATACATCTACACGTGGAACAACTCCTACAGAACACCTACTGAAGGCTGGCAGAAGACCTCAGACCTCCCAAAAGGCAGGAAACTCCCCATGTACCTGGGTAGGGCAAAAGAAAAAAAAAAAAAAACAGAGACAAATGAATAGGGACGGCACCTGCACCAGTGGGAGGGAGCTGTGAAGGAGGAAAAGTTTCCACACACTAGGAAGCCCCTTCGCGGGCGGAGACTGCGGGGTTCGGAGAGGGGAGCTTCGGAGCCGCGGAGGAGAGCACAGCAACAGGGGTGCGGAGGGCAAAGAGGGGAGATTCCCGCACAGAGGATCGGTGCCGACCGGCACTCACCAGCCCGAGAGGCTTGTCTGCTCACCCGCCGGGGCGGGCGAGGCTGCGAGCTGAGGCTCTGAGGCTCGGGTTTCGGTTTCCGTCAGAGCGCAGGGAGAGGACTGGGGTTGGCGGCTTGAACATAGCCTGAAGGGGCTAGTGCACCACGGCTAGCCGGGAGGGAGTCCGACGAAAAGTCTGCACCTGCCGAAGAGGCAGGAGACTTTTTCTTCCCTCTTTGTTTCCTGGTGCGCGAGGAGAGGGGTTTAAGAGCGCTGCTTAAAGGAACTCCAGAGACGGGCGCGAGCCGCGGCTAAAAGCACGGACCCCAGAGACGGGCGGGAGACGCTAAGGCTGCTGCTGCCGCCACCAAGAAGCCTGTGTGCGAGCACAGGTCACTCTCCACACCCCTCTTCCAAGGAGCCTGTGCAGCCCGCCACTGCCAGGTTCCCAGGATCCAGAGACAACTTCCCCGGGAGAACGCACGGCGGGCCTCAGGCTGGTGCAAAGTCACGCAGGCCTCTGCCGCCGCAGGCCCGCCCCGCACGCAGTGCCCCTCCCTCCCCCCACGGCCTGAGTGCGCCAGAGCCCCCGAATCAGCGGCTCCTTTAACCCCGTCCTGTCTGAGCAAAAATCAGACGCCCTCCAGCGACCTACACGCAGAGGCAGGGCCAAATCCAAAGCTGAGCCCCTGTGAGCTGTGAGAACAAAGAGAAAGGGAAATTTCTGCCAGCAGCCTCAGAAGCAGCAGATTAAAGCTCCGCAATCAACTTGATGTACCCTGCATCTGTGGAATACTTGAATAGACAACCAATCATCCCAAATTAAGGAGGTGGACTTTAGGAGCAAGATCTATGATTTTTTCCCCTATTCCTCTTTTTGTGAATGTGTATGTGTATGCTTCTGTGTGAGATCTTGTCTGTATAGTCTTGCTTCCACCATTTGTCCTAGGGTTCTATCCGTCCATGGTTTTTTTTTAAATTTTTTTCTTAATAATTAATTTTAATAACTTTATTATACTTTACCTTCGTTCTTTCTTTCTTTCTTTCTTTCTTTCTTTCTTTCTTTCTTTCTTTCTTTCTTTCCTTCCTTCCTTCCTTCCCTCCTTTAGACAACGAATCATCCCAAATTGAGGAGGTGGTCTCTGAGAGCAAGATTTATGATTTTTCCCCCTTTACCTCTTTTTGTGAGGGTGTATGCTTCTGTGTAAGATTTTGTCTGTATAGCTTTGCTTCCAACATTTGTCCTAAGGTTCTATCCGTCCTTTTTTTTTTTCTAAATAAGTATTTTTTAATTCAATAACTTTATTATACTTTATTTTATTTTTACTGTATCTTCTTTCTTTCGGTCTTTTTTCCTTCTTTCCCTCCTTCCTTCCTTCCTCCCTCCCTCCCTCCCACCTTTCTTTCCTTCTTGCCTTCTTTCCTTCTTTGCTTCTTTCTTTCTTTCTTTCTTCCTTCCTTCCTTCCTTCCCTCCTTTCCTTCTTTCTTCCCTCATACTTCCACTAATTCTCTCAACTTCTTCTCCCTTTTATTCTGAGCTGTGTGGATGAAAGTCTCTTCGTGCTCCAGCCAGGAGTCAGGGCTCTGCCTCTGAGGTAGGAGAGCCAACTTCAGGACACTGGTCAACAAGAGACCTCTCAGCTCCACATAATATCAAATGGCGAAAATCTCCCAGAGATCTCCATCTTAACACCAGAACCCAGCTACACTCAACGACCAGCAAGCCTCAGTGCTGGACAACCTATGCCAAACAACTAGCAAAACAGGAACACAACCCCACCCATTAACAGAGAGGCTGCCTAAAATCATAATAAGGTCAAAGACACCCCAAAACACACCACCAGACGTGAACCTGCCCACTAGAGAGACAAGATCCAGCCTCAACCACCACAACACAGGCACTAGTCCCCTCCACCAGGAAGCCTACACAACCCACTGAACCAACCTTAGCCACTGGAGACAGACATCAAAAACAGCAGGAACTACGAACCTGCAGCCTGCAAAAAGGAGACCCCAAACACAGTAAGATAAGCAAAATGAGAAGACAGAAAAACACACAGCAGATAAAGGAGCAAGATAAAAATGCACCAGACCTAACAAATGAAGAGGAAATAGGCAGTCTACCTGAAAAAGAATTCAGAATAATGATAGTAAGGATGATCCAAAATCTTGGAAATAGAATGGACAAAATGCAAGAAACAGTTAACAAGGACCTAGAAGAAATAAAGATGAAACAAGCAACGATGAACAACACAATAAATGAAATTAAAAGTACTCTAGATGAGATCAATAGCAGAATAACTGAGGCAGAAGAACGGATAAGTGACCTGGAAGATAAAATAGTGGAAATAACTACTGCAGAGCAGAGTAAAGAAAAAAGAATGAAAGAACTGAGGACAGTCTCAGAGACCTCTGGGACAAAATTAAACGCACCAACATTCGAATTATAAGGGTTCCAGAAGAAGAAGAGAAAAAGAAAGGGACTGAGAAAATATTTGAAGAGATTATAGTTGAAAACTTCCCTAATATGGCAAAGGAAATAGTTAATCAAGTCCAGGAAGCACAGAGAGTCCCATACAGGATAAACCAAGGAGAAATACGCCAAGACACATATTAATCAAACTGTTAAAAATTAAATACAAAGAAAGCATATTAAATGCAGCAAAGGAAAAACAACAAATAACACACAAGGGAATCCCCATAAGGTTAACAGCTGATCTCTCAGCAGAAACACTACAAGCCAGAAGGGAGTGGCAGGACATACTGAAAGTGATGAAGGAGAAAAACCTGCAGCCAAGACTATTCTACCCAGCAAGGATCTCATTCAGATTTGATAGAGAAATTAAAACCTTTACAGACAAGCAAAAGCTGAGAGAGTTCAGCACCAACAACCAGCTTTACAACAAATGCTAAAGGAACTTCTCTAGACAAGAAACACAAGAGAAGGAAAAGACCTATAATAACGAACCCAAAACAATTTAGAAAATGGGAATAGGAACATACATATCGATAATTACCTTAAATGTAAATGGACTAAATGCTCCCACCAAAGGAGACAGATTGGCTGAATGGATACAAAAACAAGACCCTTATATATGCTGTCTACAAGAGACCCACTTCAGACCTAGAGGCACATACAGACTGAAAGTAAGGGGATGGAAAAAGATATTCCATGCAAATGGAAACCAAAAGAAAGCTGGAGTAGCAATTCTCATATCAGACAAAATAGACTTTAAAATAAGGACTATTAAAAGAGACAAAGAAGGACACTACATAATGATCAAGGGATCGATCCAAGAAGAAGATATAACAATTGTAATTATTTATGCACCCAATATAGGAGCACCTCAATACATAAGGCAAATACTAACAGCCATAAAAGGGGAAATCGACAGTAACACATTCATAGTAGGGGACTTTAACAGCCCACTTTCAACAATGGACAGATCATCCAAAATGAAAATAAATAAGGAAACACAAGCTTTAAATGATACATTAAACAAGATGGACTTAATTGATATTTATAGGACACTCCATCCAAAAACAACAGAATACACATTTTTCTCAAGTGCTCATGGAACATTCTCCAGGATAGATCATATCTTGGGTCACAAATCAAGCCTTGGTAAATTTAAGAAAATTGAAATTGTATCAAGTATCTTTTCTGACCACAACGCCATGAGACTAGATATCAATTACAGGAAAAGATCTATAAAAAATACAAACACATGGAGGCTAAACAATACATTACTTAATAATGAAGTGATCACTGAAGAAATCAAAGAGGAAATAAAAAAATACCTAGAAACAAATGACAATGGAGGCACAACAACCCAAAACCTATGGGATGCAGCAAAAGCAGCTCTAAGGGGGAAGTTTATAGCAATACAAGCCCACCTTAAGAAGCAGAAAAAAATCTCGAATAAACAACCTAACCTTACACCTCAAGCAATTAGAGCAAGAAGAACAAAAAAACGCCAAAGCTAGCAGAAGGAAAGAAATCATAAAAATCAGATCAGAAATAAATGAAAAAGAAATGAAGGAAACAATAGCAAAGATCAATAAAACTAAAAGCTGGTTCTTTGAGAAGATAAACAAAATAGATAAACCACTAGCCAGACTCATCAAGAAAAAAAGGAGAAGACTCAAATCAATAGAATTAGAAATAAAAAAGGAGAAGTAACAACTGACACTGCAGAAATAAAAAAGATCATGAGAGATTACTACAAGCAACTCTATGCCTATAAAATGGACAATCTGGAAGAAATGGACAAATTCTTAGAAATGCACAACCTGCCAAGACTGAATCAAGAAGAAATAGAAAATATGAACAGACCAATCACAAGCACTGAAATTGAAACTGTGATTAAAAATCTTCCAACAAACAAAAGCCCAGGACCAGATGGCTTCACAGGCGAATTCTATCAAACATTTAGAGAAAAGCTAACACCTATCCTTCTCAAACTCTTCTAAAATATAGCAGAGGGAGGAACACTCCTAAATTACTTCTACGAGGCCACATCACCTTGATACCAAAACCAGACAAGGATGTCACAAAGAAAGAAAACTATAGGCCAATATCACTGATGAACATAGATGCAAAAATCCTCAACAAAATACTAGCAAACAGAATCCAACAGCACATTAAAAGGATCATACACCATGATCAAGTGGGGTTTATTCCAGGAATGCAAGGATTCTTCAATATACGCAAATCAATCAACGTGATACACCATATTAACGAACTGAAGGAGAAAAACCATATGATCATCTCAATAGATGCAGAGAAAGCTTTCGAGAAAATTCAACCCCTATTTATGATAACAACCCTGCAGAAAGTAGGCATAGAGGGAACTTTCCTTAACATAATAAAGGCCATATATGACAAACCCACAGCAAACATCATCCTCAATGGTGAAAAACTGAAAGCATTTCCACTAAGATCAGGAACAAGACAAGGTTGCCCACTCTCACCACTCTTATTCAACATAGTTTTGGAAGTTTTAGCCACAGCAATCAGAGAAGAAAAGGAAATAAAAGGAATCCAAATCGGAAAAGAAGAAGTAAAGCTGTCACTGTTTGCAGATGACATGATACTATACATAGAGAATCCTAAAGATGCTACCAGAAAACTATTAGAGCTAATCAATGAATTTGGTAAAGTAGCAGGATACAAAATTAATGCATAGAAATCTCTGGCATTCCTATATACTAATGATGAAAAATCTGAAAGTGAAATCAAGAAAACACTCCCATTTACCATTGCAACAAAAAGAATAAAATATCTAGGAATAAACCTACCTAAGGAGACAAAAGACCTGTATGCAGAAAATTATAAGACACTGATGAAGGAAATTAAAGATGATACAAACAGATGGAGAGATATACCATGTTCTTGGATTGGAAGAATCAACATTGTGAAAATGACTCTACTACCCAAAGCAATCTGTAGATTCAATGCAATCCCTATCGAACTACCACTGGCATTTTTCACAGAACTAGAACCAAAAATTTCGCAATTTGTATGGAAACACAAAAGACCCCGAATAGCCAAAGCAATCTTGAGAACGAAAAAAGGAGCTGGAGGAATCAGGCTCCCTGACTTCAGACTCTACTACAAAGCTACAGTAATCAAGACAGTATGGTACTGGCACAAAAACAGAAAGATAGATCAATGGAACAGGATAGAAAGCCAAGAGATAAACCCACGCACATATGGACACCTTATCTTTGATAAAGGTGGCAGGAATGTACAGTGGAGAAAGAACAGCCTCTTCAATAAGTGGTGCTGGGAAAACTGGACAGGTACATGTAAAAGTACGAGATTAGAACCCTCACAAAAATAAGACCCATACACAAAAATAAGCTCAAAATGGATTAAAGACCTAAATGTAAGGCCAGAAACTATCAAACTCTTAGAGGAAAACATAGGCAGAACACTCTAGGACATAAATCACAGCAAGATCCTTTCTGACCCACCTCCTAGAGAAATGGAAATAAAAACAAAAATAAACAAATGGGACCTAATGAAACTTAAAACTTCTGCACAGTAAAGGAAACCATAAACAAGACGAAAAGACAACCGTCAGAAAGGGGGAAAATATTTGCAAATGAAGCAACTGACAAAGGATTAATCTCCAAAATTTACAAGCAGCTCATGCAGCTCAATAATTAAAAAACAAACAACCCAATCCAAAAATGGACAGAAGACCTAAATAGACATTTCTCCAAAGAAGATATACAGACTGCCAACAAACACATGAAAGAATGTTCAACATCATTAATCATTAGAGAAATGCAAATCAAAACTACAATGAGATATCATCTCACACCGGTTGGAATGGACATCATCAAAAAATGTAGAAACAATAAATGCTGGAGAGATTGTGCAGAAAAGGGAACACTCTTGCACTGCTGGTGGGAATGTGAATTGGTACAGTCAGTATGGAGAACAGTAAGGAGGTTCCTTAAAAAACAAAAATAGAACTACCATATGACCCAGCAGTCCCATTTCTGGGCATATACCCTGAGAAAACCGTAATTCAAAAATAGTCATGTACCAAAATGTTCATTGCAGCTCTATTTACAATAGCCAGAAGATGGAAACAACCCAAGTGTCCATCATCGGATGAATGGATAAATAAGATGTGGCACATATATACAGTGGAATATTACTTAGCCATAAAAGGAAATGAAATTGAGTTATTTGTAGTGAGGCAATGGACCTAGAGTCTCTCATACAGAGTGAAGTAAGTCAGAAAGAGAAAGACAAATACCGTATGCTAACACACATATATATGGAATCTAAGAAAAATAAAAATGTCATGAAGAACCTAGGGGTAAGACAGGAATAAAGACACAGACCTACCAGAGAATGGACTTGAGGATATGGGGAGGGGGAAGTGTAAGCTGTGACAAAGTGAGAGAGTGGCATGGACATATATACCGTACCAAACGTAAAATAGATAGCCAGTGGGAAGCAGCAGCATAGCACAGGGATATCAACTCGGTGCTTTGTGACCACCTAGAGGGTGGGATAGGGAAGGTGGGAGGGAGGGAGATGCAAGAGGGAAGAGATATGGGGACATATGTATATGTATAACTGATTCACTTTGTTATAAAGCAGGAACTAACTCACCATTGTAAAGCAATTATACTCCAATAAAGATGTAAAAAAAAAAAAAAAGAAGATATGGTACATATATACAATGGAATACTACTCAGCCATAAAAAGGAATGAAATTGAGTCATTTGTAGAGATGTGGATGGACCTAGAGACTGTCATACAGAGTGAAGTAAGTCAGAAAGAGAAAAACAAATATCGTATATTAATGCATATATGTGGAACCTAGAAAAATGGTATAGATGAACCGGTTTGCAAGGCAGAAATAGAGACACAGATGTAGAGAACAAACATATGGACACCAAGGGGGAAAAGCGGGGGGGGGGATGAATTGGGAAATTGGGATTGACATACATACACTAATATGTATAAAATAGATAACTTATAAGAACCTGCTGTATAAAAATAAAACAATTCAAATAATTTTTTAATAAAAATATTATCTTTGTTAATGCAAGAATCTCTGATTTATTAATTTATACTGTGATAGAATATTCCATTGAATGCATATAAACAAAATTAATTTATTCATTTATCTATTCTCTAAATGCTTATTAGGATGATTTGTAGTTTTGTTTTGTTATTTTCTATTACAAGAAGTAAGTACTGTTAGGGACATTTTTGTACATTTCTCTAGGTTCACATGTGCAAACTCATCTTTAGAATGTACAATTAGGATTGACGAGTAGTAGCATTTATCTTCAACATGTCTATAAAATTCAGATTTTTTTTCAAAATATTTTAGCTCCCACCAAAAAAGTAGAAATTTTTCCATAGCTTCTAATCCTCGATAGCATTTGGTTTTGTCTGATTATTAAACTTTTGTCAATCTGGATGTGAAATGATATCTCATTATGTGTTTAATTTGTGTCTAATTTGCATTTCTCAGGGAACTGTCAAGCAGGAGCGACAGATCTGGAGGAAGCAAGAGACACAGCTGCTGTGAGATTAGCCCCCAAGTTAGAAAGAGGTTATGATATACCATGGCTTTTCCTCTCCTCACAACCAGAATTCAATAAGTGCTCCCAACTGGAAAAACCTCCCTGGGAACCTGAGATTAAGGAAGCCTGGGGGATTAATTACCTGATATACAGATCAGGGCAGAGAAGGGCAGGAAATGAATCTGAAATTAAGTAAGAAAATGACTATCATAGCTATATGATATTTAACGTGTTACTGAATGTCTCTTCCACTAGAAGACAAACTCAATAACGAAATGCATTTGTGTTTATGTTACTCCCTTTGCTTAGAAGAGTCCCTGGCACGTAAGAAATATTCAGTAAATATTGCATGAATGAATGAATGAAGAATGGTCAAGACCCACACAGATCATAGCCTTTCACATATTTAAATATTATTATTTGAAAATTGAATTATTAATAAAGTACTATCATTTAATTTTTAAGACTTTATTTTTAGAGCAGTTTTAGGTTCATAGAAAAATTGAGAAGAATACACAGAGATTTCTCATATACTTCCTGCTCACCACACATGCATAGCCTCCTGCATTATCAACACCCATCCCCCCACCAGAGTGGTACATCTGTTAAAATCGATGAGCCTACATTGACACATCATAATCACCCAAAGTTCAGAGTTTACATTAGGGTTCACTATTGCTCTTGTACATTCTTATGGTTTCTGACAATCATGTAGTGACATGTGTCCCCATTGTAGTATCATAAAGAATATCACTACCCTAAAAATTCTCTGTACTCTGCCCATTCATCCCTCCCTCTCACAACCCCTGGTGACTATTGATGCTTTTGCTGTCTCCATAGTTTTGCCTTTTCCAGAATGTTGTATAGTTGGAATCATACAGTAGTAGCCTTCTCATATTGGCTTCTTTCACTTAGTAATATGCATTTTTTAAGTTTCCTCTGTGTCTTTCCATGGCTTGATAGCTCATGTCTTCTTGATGCTGATTAATATTCCTTTGTCTGGATGTAACAGTACCACAGTTTATCTGTCCATTCACCCACTGAAGGACACCTTTGCTGCTTCTAAGTTTTGGCTATTATGAATAAAGCTGCTAAAAAACATCTGTATGCAAGTTTTTTGTGTAGATAATGAATATGGGGCATAGGAGAAGATGATTTTCAAAAGTCCCCGTACTTCTGAGATAATTTTCCAAGATTTAATAGTATTCTGAAATTCATTCTTCTCCTATCTCTGGCATAGATATCAGGAATCATTCACTCATATCTTACCTCCATGTTTATTTCTGCCACTAATAAAATAACAAGCCCCTATCCATCCATTATCACCGTGGCTCTCTTCCCCATGAATTCGTACAGATCCTCTCTTAGCCCAATCCTCTACCCTAGTTACTGATACTTTTTTCATTTTGCTTCCTAAATCCACTTTTTCTCCTCTTTCATCCCTGTAGAGTTGTGTTTCTTCTAGTTCTACACATGGCTGACTTATTTTTATGTGTAAGATATTCACTGAAGTGTCATTTCCTCAAAGAGTCTTTCTCTGCCCAACTTATATACTCTGGTCTTTTTTTCTTGATTATCTATCTGCATTTTTTCATATCAACTGTCATGTTCTGTAGTCACTCTGAATTCTATTTGTTTTCATATTTATCTCTTTCAACCCATGGGGGCAGGAAATGTGTAGGTTTATTTCATGCTGTACCTGCAGAGACTAACATAGTGCCTGACAGCTCCATACATTTATGAATCTTCCAGAGGTACCATTTCTTTCTTTCTCAGATAAATAAATTAGTTTAAAAATTACAGACAATTGTGATTTTCACTATTATACAACTATCATATCATACTGAATTTGTGTGTAGTAGTTAATGTTGCACAAGTGTGTACCCTCATGTTAAGGGGACAGAAAAAAAAAATTGACCTTGCCTTAGCATGCAACTCTTTGTATTGGTACAATATTTTTTTTCTCCAGGATATTGATCATAGTAAAGACAAAAGTAACTTATCGGCTACCAAAAATTATCTAAATCTACTTTTGCATTATAAACATCCCCAGTTTCTTGAATATTGTAAGCATATTGTATTTTGGCTCTCCTTACCCTCCAAGTCATTCTTCTCTAGAAATACCCCAGGTTATTATATTCCTCTTAAAGTGCCAATTCTGGAAATTGATAGTGCAGAGGAGAACAAGAGCATAAACTCTATCGCTCTGCTACTTTTGAAAAATATAAATCTCTATATTTTGAAAAATATAAGTCCCTTCCTTCATGTTTTTGGTATCTAACAGGAAAAAATACAAATATTGATCTTACCCATTTCAAAAGCTGAAGTATTTTAAACATGAAATGTTAGAAATATTTTTACAGAAATTGCTTAATATTCATCATTAATTGCAATTTACTTATTCATTAAAAATGCCTATCATCTAGTGAGTTAATTTAATTTATTGGACAAATGAGGAATATTTCAAGTTTTTTGACTGGCTTTTCAGAATTAAAGAAAGCGTTAAATACAAAATTGTAATAATAAAATTAGATACATAATTTTTAAATGGTCAGGATCCTGTTCAGTGTTCTATCAGTTTTCCCCAAAAAGAGAAAATACAAAAGCCAAAGAGTTATATGCATTAGAGACTTTTTGTGCTGGGAGGGTAGGAGCTATTAGATCATAATGTCCATAATTTTGTGAATATAGAATTGTTTCCTATACCATTACCCACTTTTTTGTCTGGCTTCCATAAATGGCTCAAGCAAAGGGGCTTTTTACTATGTCCCTTAGGAAACAATTCCTCAGCCTAATAGACCTAACAAGGCTGCCTCTTCTATGATAGTCACTCAAAAATTTCCTATACTTAATTCTATTCCATTACTTCTGGTTATTTTCTCTTGACTAGCTTAAAATTTGCTCCATCTCCCATCTTTTCTACTCTACAGATACTTTCAAGTGATTGAGTTTCCCATTAGTCTTTTCACCAAATTAAATGCATACTATTTTTTAGTCTACACCCATTAATCATTTCATTTACACCCTTAATTATTTTTATTGTTCCTTCCTGAAATTTCATTTGTTCACATTTTTCTCACATTGAGAAATCTATATTTCTTCTCCATATTGTGGTCAATTTTAAAATAAATTTCACTGGTTATATTTCTGCTTAGCTTAATCTCACCTCCAAGAGATGATTCTTTTCTGTTATCCTCAATAACACTTATGCATAGTTGTACTTTACTAACTATGTTATTAATTATGCATCCTGATGCAATTTCATAAGCTTCTTAATAGGATATATTGCTTTCCCACCTTTTTGTGACCCATAGAGTTCACTGAACAGCTATGTACAGTTAATTTTAAAAAGCAACTGGTTCATCAACTTTAGCCAGGAGCTGCTCTTACATACGCCCCCAAAGAAATATCATACTTAAGAATGGAATCATGGAGTAGTTTTAGCTATCTAAATTCCTGTAGCAATGACCTCCTTCTCACCTAAAAAAATGTGCTCAGGCTTTCCAACCTAGAGCAATCTCAAGGGAGATTAAAACATACTTAGCCATAGAATCTAGTATTTCACAGCCTATCAAGAATTACTGCTTAAAATTAGAGGACCATTGCATCTGATGAAGATTTCCAGATAAAATGCCAATCTTTGAAGCAGACATAAAACATGAGATGTTTATCAAGTGAAATATTTAAATCTCAATGCAGAGGTCACAGCTCATAATGAGAATGAAAGTACAGTAGGTTATTTGTTAGGTCGAGCGGAGACAGATCCAGAGTTCCTTTTCCATGTAGGGAAAGATAGTAGCCAAGATTGGAGTATTCAATTGAAGGAACTCTGCACAGTCCTGGATAATGGGCAGGGTCGGAGGAAAACTGAGGGCTTAAAAACATGTTGAAAATGGAGAGAGAAAAGTGATGTCCATTCCTTTTTAAGATATGCTTCTACCTTAACTGTCTAAATGTCTTCATTTTCTAGAGGCTCAGAGAATTATGGACAAGAATAAATTCCAAAACATAGAACCCAGGTCGAAATATTGTAAGTCCTTTTTATTTTTCTCTGGCGCATTGTCTGTAGACCAGCCATACGGTAATGACACTATTGTGAATATGATCTATAGTAATGCTGACCATGTTGGAAACTCAATCTGGAGTAGCATATGCTATGAACCACATCCTTCCCGGATAATATAAGAAGACGGGGCTATGATTTTTCCTATGCTGTTTTAGTAACTCTTTGTAAATAGAATTCCCTCTATGGAAAACCACACAATGGATCCAGAAGATATTAATAATAGTGGTATTTCAGAACAGTAATTTGTTGTCATGGGCCAACGATTCATTTCAGAATGCCCTATAACTTGAATGAGCAATAATATAATTAACATATGAGATTTAAAATATTATAGCTGAATTGTTAATAAAAGCCTAATCATTTATTTTCTGCAAAATTAGTTCTCAAAATTTGTTGAGATTCTACATTGTTGCTCTTGATGATGATAATAGCAAAATCATAGATTTTTTCCATTTTACATACCTTTCTCTAACTACTGTTAAAATACATATGCCCAGTAAAAAAGCAGGTCATTTAAATTTTGCAAATTTAAGCAATGTGCTGTTTATGTTCTATATTAGTTCATAAATCCTTAATAAACATCATCACTGAAACAGTGTTTATTATCTATTTTTGCAGCACCCTCTTGAACACTGTATTTCTATGAAACACATTATCACATGATTTTCTATAACTTTTGTTTTACTTGTAGTCAATTATCAAACATACTTTCACAGTAATACTTATATAAACATTTGTATATGAGTTATTTATTTGGTTGTGTCTACTAAACATTGTGTTTTAAATTTTGTAACACAAGCAAATGAATTAGTGGTCATATTTTGTTGAGATTTATTATTTATGATCTGCATCTATTTCTAGTATTTGTTTCCATTATAGTCTAGGTGCTTTCAGATTTGTTGTTAATCCTTTATACTACCTCCATCATTTTCTTCGGTTTTGAACAGGTTAGATTTAGTGATCTTTTTTTAGTGGGGTAGTAATCAGTCTATAATTCTATAATGTGATAAATTTCATTTTCACATAAATTTTTAATCTGAAGGGAAGTTAATTTTATTTTTTAACATCAGTAAGTCCATTGTTTTTGTGTGATTCTTTGATTAGTTTAAAGTAAATATTGAATATAGTATATACAATTTTTTGTGGGAATTTCTTCCTGTATCTAAAAGCAAAACATGATGGTTTTAGGATTACCAGAATTTTATAATCAATTGAATATGTTTCTATCTCCTCTGCCTTCTACACTTTGTATGGGAAAAATAAATGTCTTGAAAATTCAAATCCAAGATGAGCCCAAATTAGGTAGCATGATCATTGTGGCTCCTAAATTAAGTGTTTCTTTGATAGATATTGTTTTCAATTAAGATTCTGAATGGAAACTTCAAATACTGCAAATTTTGAAATGACTTAAAAGGAGAGTTAAGGCTATTCTTGATTTGGAGCTGTTGTCTTTACAATTACACAGATGTAGCTACAGGAACATTGCATCTCAACTACTTTCAGAAGTGGTTACCAAGCACAAGGAACTCTGCTCAATACTCTGTAATGGCCTATATGGAAAAAGAACCTAAAAAAAAAACGAGTGGATATATGTATATGTATAACTGATTCACTTTGCTGTACACCTGAAACACAACATTGTAAATCAACTATACTCCAACAAAAATTTAAAAAAAAAAACAAAGAAATATTTACCAAGAATAGAATATAGTTTCTAGTTACTGTATACAGAAAGTATTGTTAGTTCATAGAATCTAATTTCTTCAATTCCATATTGTATCAGGATTTCCTAGACTGCTGCAGTGACTAACGCTCCCCAAGTCTCGGGTGCTTACCATAATAAAGGTTTATTTTTCACTCATACAATACGTCCATCATGAGTCATTTGTGGCTTTATTCCCAACCCATGTAAGCCAAGCAGGCTCTATTGAAAACACAACCCATCATCAGGTAATGGAGAAAAGACATTATAAGCCACATGCCATTCTTAAAATCCTGCCAAAATTTCATTGATCATAGCTTTTCACATAGAGATGTGTGATCCTCTTGAAAGGAGAGGCACTGCAGGGAGAAGCGCTGCAAATTAATATTTGTCAAACATTAATCCACTCTAATACATACAGCAAAACTATCTTTCATTTTGTTAGGTGCCTGGAATACTCAAGTTTCTCTTCCATGCAAAAGAATACTATAATAGATGTTCAAACATGCAAAGGTGTTAATACAGGGATAATTCATCCTATAACACACACACACACACACACACACACACACACACACACTATATGTGTCCTATAACCCATATGTGTGTACATAAATAGGTTGTAACATATATGTTATATATTTTTCCAAATACTTATTAAGTGAACTAAAATTTAAAAATGCAATTCAATCCAAAGTTTTTTCACCTGATATTTTGCTTATTGAATTTTTTATCTAACCATGTTTGGTAAAAACAATTTACAAGCGTGTTTATCTTATTTAGTTTAATTATTTATTTCTCTTGATAAATATATGATTCTTGCACACCTTGGTGATTTTTTAAAATTTTATTTTATTCATTTATTTTTTTATACAGCAGGTTCTTATTAGTTATCTATTTTATACAGATTAGTGTATATATGTCAATCCTAATCTCCCAATTCATCACACCACCACCACCACCCACTCCCCGCTTTCTCCATGATTTTTTTATTAGGATATTTAATTATTTTCAAGGTATAATCATAAACAAAAGTTATTCCCTTTGTTAAATCTAGCATCCTAATATCATTTCAACATGTGTTTTATATTGTTTATCCTTACTCGAATTTGTTCTAAATTTGTTTATTACTTGAATTTGTTCTGGCTCTTTTGTATAATTTAAATTATGGAGTCCATTCCTTTTCAATGAAGAGTTTTATAATTTAGTTCATTGAATAATGTGATTAAACAGTCAATTGGACATATCTATATTATAAAATACCATGTGTAATAATGCCATTGTCTTTACCTTTTTTCCATCTGATCATAATTTAATGTTGATTCTGCATCCAGAGTTCTAGAATGCCCTCATTAAGTAAAGTTTCCAAACAAGAGTTTTCTTCATTAATGGGAATGCATATAGAAATACACACTAATATTTTAAAATTAGTAAATATTCTTGTTAGAAAGAAATAAATTACTGGCTTAATTTGTCAAAGTACACCTAAATTATCCCAGTGAAAAATTTTATATTTATTTTTTAAAAGTAAACCTTCTTAGAATTATCATTTTGTGCCAAGAATTTACAGAAATTTATCATAATTCATGCCCTTATCATTAACTTTCTGACCAAAGAATATGTTTAACCTATTTTGCATGTTTTTGTAGAATGATACAGTTAACATTTTAACTCACACATATCACGTCTTCATCCTTCTTGTCTTCACCATTTCTCCCTTTCTAGGCATTTTTGCACATTTATGTGCATAAATAGAATTGAGATGTATTCATAGATAATTGGCCACTCAGCTTAATTTAAACAAGCATCTTTTGTCCAAATGTAAATTGGATTTTGTAACCCTGCATGGGATCTGAAAAGTAATTAGATTCAAAGGTCAAATTATGTTCAATATATGAGTGTCTATGGCCAATATCTCTTTTTTGATAGAAAAAAAGAATCATAGACTCGAAGAGTACCAGAGTAACAGTTTTGGGGGTGTCTTACCATCTCTGCTTAATGATAGCTCTGCAAATAGTATAAGTCAGCTATCATATTTTCTAAAAATCTTTTCCCTGGGTTAAACTTCTTTATTTTCTTAAGTCTTTTTTACATGCCACTGTCAGATCCATCATTATCTTGGTTTATAACTTGCTCTCTAGTTTTCTCTCCTTCTTCCCTTCTTTCTTGCTCATTCCGTCCCTCCCTCCCTCTCTCCCTTCCTTCCTTCCTTCCTTCTTTTCTTCCTTTTCTTTCTTTTTTCACTATGGGGCCTAGAATTTTATATGTTCTGAACTGTGGAGAGTAGTTCTACTACTATCTGCCTTGATCATAACACAGAACTTGGCTGACTGCAACATAAGATAATGTTATTAGGTCTCACATCACACCATTAGCTTGTATTGACCTTGTGGTTGGTGAAAGCATACAGGTGGTTTCTCATTGATCTCTGAACTTAATTTTCAAACATTCTATTACTCAATGTTATATTTCAGCATTAATGCATTTAGCCTTTTTTTTTTTTTAAGTTTTGAGTGTCCATTTTCATAGTCAGTTAGTTTTTCAAGTTGTTGGCTTTCTGGCTCAGCTATACCTCAGCTGTGCGATTGATGAAGATTCTTTCACTGATAATATGTTAAACCTCACAGGATCAAGTGCACAAGCATGTGGCAGGACATCTGAGGTACCCTCAGGTTGATACTGATGAATCAACACAGTAAGTTCAATTGTTTCATTAGTTACAAATCCACCTAAATGCACTATCATCCCGCCAATTTTTCTCTACCTTGTTTACAATGAAATTATTCAACCCCTGGTCAAATGCTTAGCTGGAATCAAGATAAACTTCTTCTAAGACATTATCATGATCTAAAAGCTGCTAAACTTAGCAAAAATAGAAAGTAAGTTTTGCTATATATGATTCCTTCTCAATAAACCTATGTCCTTTCTCTCTGCTCTAAAATATCCTAATTGTTTACAGATTATTTTAAGAGCCTATTCTTGACATTTTCCTGGCAGTGAATTATTCTTGTTTATTTACAATTTTAGAAACTTGGTGTTTTTTTTTAATATCTCCTTGTAAAGTTTTAAACAAATATTAAAGAAAGAGTTAGTGATCATGTTTGTAACTTACAAAAATGGATATAAAATTTTTCCAGTACTAAATAGTTGAGTACATTTACAATAGCTAGGTGCTCTTTATTTATTTTTGTAATTTACTTATTTTTTTAACATCTTTATTGGAGTATAATTGCTTTACAATGGTGTGTTATTTTCTGCTTTACAACAAAGTGAATCAGTTATACATATACATATGTTCCCATAGCTCTTCCGTCTTGTGTCTCCCTCCCTCCCACCCTCCCAACCTCACAACTCTGGGTGGTCACAAGCACCGAGCTGATCTCCCTGTGCTATGCGGCTGTTTCCCACTAGCTATCTATTTTACCTTTGGTAGTTTATATATGTCCATGCCACTCTCTCACTTTGTCACAGCTTACCCTTCCCCCTCCCCATATCCTCAAGTCGATTCTCTAGTAAGTCTGTGTCTTTATTCCATCTCGTCCCTAGGTTCTTCATGACCTTTTTTTTTTTTTTAGATTCCATATATATGTGTTAGCATACGGTATTTGTTTTTCTCTTTCTGACTTACTTCACTCTGTATGACAGACTCTAAGTCCATCCACCTCACTACAAATAACACAATTTTGTTTCTTTTTAAGGCTGTGTAATATTCCATTTTATATATGTGCCAGATCTTCTTTATCCATTCATCTGTTGATGGACACTTAGGTTGTTTCCATGTCCTGGCTATTGTAAATACAGCTGCAATGAACATTTTGGTACATGACTCTTTTTGAATTACGGTTTTCTCAGGGTATATGCACAGCAGTAGGATTGCTGGGTCGTACAGTAGATCTATTTGTAGTTTTTTAAGGAACCTCCATACTGTTCTCCATAGTGGCTGTATCAATTTACATTCCCACCAGCAGTGCAAGAGGGTTCCCTTTCCTCCATACCCTCTCCAGCATTTATTATTTCTAGATTTTTTGATGATGGCCATTCTGACCAGTGTGAGATGATATCTAATTGTAGTTTTGATTTGCATTTCTCTAATGATTAAAGATGTTGAGCATCCTTTCATGTGTTTGTTGGCAATCTGTATATCTTCTTTGGAGAAATGTCTATTTAGGTCTTCTGCCCATTGTTGGATTGGGTTGTTTGTTTTTTGAAATTGAGCTGCATGACCTGCTTGAAAATTTTGGAGATTAATCCCTTGTCAGTTGCTTCATTTGCAAATATTTTCTCCCATTTTGAGGGCTGTCTTTTTGTCTTATTTATGGTTTCCTTTGATGTGCAAAAGATTTTAAGTTTCATTAGGTCCCATTTGTTTATTTTTGTTTTTATTTCCATTTCTCTAAGAGGTGGGTCAAAAAGGATCTTACTGTGATTTATGTCCTAGAGTGTTCTGCCTATGTTTTCCTCTAAGTGTTTCCTAGTGTCTGGCCTTACATTTAGGTGTTTAATCCATTTTGAGTTTATTTTTCTGTATGGTGTTAGGGAGTGTTCTAATTTCATACTTTTACATGTACATGTCCAGTCTTCCCAGCACCAATTATTGAAGACGCTGTCTCTTCTCCAATGTATATTCTTGCCACCTTTATCAAAGATAAGGTGACCATATGTGTTAGGGTTTATCTCTGGGCTATCTTATATATACATATTTTTTACATCTATATTGCAGTATAATCGCTTTACAATGGTGTGTTACTTTCTGCCTTGTAACAAGTGAATCAGTTATACATATATATATGTTCCCATATTTCTTTCCCTCTTTTGTCTCCCTCACTCCCACCCTCCCAATCCCACCCCTCTAGGTGATCACAAAGCACCAAGCTGATCTGCCTGTGCTATGCGGCTGCCTCCCACTAGCTACCTATCTTACATTTGGTAGTGTATATATGTCCATGTCACTCTCTCACTTTCTCACAACTTACCCTTCCCCCTCCCCATAGCCTCAAGTCCATTCTCTAGTAGGTCTGTGTCTTTATTCCCATCTTACCCCTACGTTCTTCATGATCTTTTTTTTCCCTTAGATTCCGTATATATGTGTTAGCATACGGTATTTGTTTTTCTCTTTCTGACTTACTTCACTCTGTATGACAGACACTAGGTCCATCCAGCTCACTACAAATAACTCAATTTCCTTTCTTTATATGGCTGAGTAATATTCCATTTCATATATGTTCCACACTTCTTTATCCATTCATCTGTTGATGGACACTTAGGTTGCTTCCATCTCCTGGTTATTGTAAATAGAGCTGCAATGAACATTTTGGTACATGACTCTTTTTGAATTATGGTTTTCTCAGGGTATATGCCCAGTAGTGAGATTGCTGGGTCATATGGTAGTTCTGTGTGTAGTTTTTTAAGGAACCTCCATACTGTTCACCATAGTGGCTGTACCAATTTATATTCCCACCAGCAGTGCAAGAGTGTTCCCTTTTCTCCACACCCTCTCCAGCATTTATTGTTTCTAGATTTTTTGATGATGGCCATTCTGACCGGTGTTGGATGATATCTCATTGTAGTTTTGATTTGCATTTCTCTAATGATTAATGATTAATGATGTTGAGCATTCTTTCATGTGTTTGTTGGCAGTCTGTATATCTTCTTTGGAGAAATGTCTATTTAGGTCTTCTGCCCATTTTTGGATTGGGTTGTTTGTTTTTTTGTTATTGAGCTGCTTGTAAATTTTGGAGATTAATCGTTTGTCAGTTGCTTCATTTGCAAATATTTTCTCCCATCCTGAGGTTTGTCTTTTGGTCTTGTTTATGGCTTCCTTTGCTGTTCAAAAGATTTTAAGTTTTATTAGGTCCCATTTGTTTATTTTTGTTTTTATTTTCATTTCTCTAGGAGGTTGGTCAAAAGGATCTTGCTGTGATTTATGTCCTGGAGTGTTCTGCCTATGTTTTCCTCTAAGAGTTTGAGTGTTTCTGACCTTAGAGTTAGGTATTTAATCCAGTTTGAGCTTATTTTTGAGTATGGTGTTAGGGAGTGTTCTAATCTCATACTTTTACATGTACTTGTCCAGTTTTCCCAGCACCACTTATTGAAGAGGCTGTCTTTTCTCCACTGTACATTCCTGCCTCCTTTCTCAAAGATAAGGTGACCATATGTGCATGAGTTTATTTCTGGGCTTTCTATCCTGTTCCATTGATCTATCTTTCTCTTTTTGCACCAGTACCACACTGTCTTGATGACTGTAGCTTTGTAGAATAGTCTGAAGTTAAGGAGCCTGATTCCTCCAGCTCCATTTTTCTTTCTCAAGATTGCTTTAGATATTCGGGGTCTTTTGCATTGTGAAATATTTTGTTCTAGTTCTGTGAAAAATGCCAGTTGTAGTTTGATAGGGACTGCATTGAATCTGTAGATTGCTTTGGGTAGTTTAGTCATTTTCACATTGTTGATTCTTCCAATCCAAGAACATGCTATAGCTCTCCATCTATTTGTATCATCTTTAATTTCTTACATCGGTGTCTTATAATTTTCTGCATACAGGTCTTTTGTCTCCTTAGGTAGGTTTATTCCTAGATATTTTATTCTTTTTGTTGCAATGGTAAATGGGAATGTGTTCTTAACTTCATTTTCAGATATTTCATCATTAGTGTATATGAATGCTAGAGATTTCTGTGTATTAATTTTGTATCCTGGTACTTTACCAAATTCAGTGATTAGCTCTAGTAGTTTTCTGGTAGCATCTTTTGGATTCTCTATGTATAGTATCATGTCATCTGCAAACCCTGACAGCTTTACTTCTTCTTTTCCAATTTGGATTCGTTTTATTTCTTTTTCTTCTCTGATTGCTGAGGCTAAAACTTCCAAAACTATGTTGAATAATAATG
Organism: Grampus griseus; assembly: GCF_964374135.1. Taxonomy (NCBI): domain Eukaryota; kingdom Metazoa; phylum Chordata; class Mammalia; order Artiodactyla; family Delphinidae; genus Grampus; species Grampus griseus. The sequence continues at coordinate 110,825,439 of NC_138998.1, forward strand.
GTGAGAGTGGGCAAACTTGTCTTGTTCCTGATCTTAGTGGAAATGCTTTCAAGTTTTCACCACTGAGGGCGATGTTGGCTGTGGTTTGTCATATATGGCCTTTATTATGTTGAGGAAAGTTCCCTCTATGCCTACTTTCTGCAGGGTTTTTAATCATAAATGGGTGTTGAATTTTGTCAAAAAGCTTTCTCTCCATCAGTTGAGATGATCATACGTATTTGTTTCCTTCAATTTGTTAATATGGTGTATCACATGGATTGATTTGCATGTATTGAAGAATCCTTGCATTCCTGGGATAAACCGCACTTGATCATGTTGTATGATTGTTTTAATGTGCTGTTGGATTCTGTTTGCTAGTATTTTGTTGACGATTTTTGCATCTATGTTCATCAGTGATATTGGCCTGTAGTTTTCTTTCTTTGTGACATCTTTGTCTGGTTTTGGTATCAGGGTGATGATGGCCTCATAGAATGAGTTTTGGAGTGTTACTCCCTCTGCTATATTTTGGAAGAGTTTGAGAAGGATAGGTGTTAGCTCTTCTCTAAATGTTTGATAGAATTCGCCTATGTAGCCATTGGGTCCTGGGCTTTTGTTTGCTGGAGGATTTTTAATCACAGTTTCAATTTCAGTGGTTGTGATTGATCTGTTCATATTTTCTATTTCTTCCTGGTTCAGTCTCGGAAGGTTTTGCATTTCTAAGAATTTATCCATGTGTTCCAGGTTTTCCATTTTATTGGCATAGAGTTGCTTGTAGTAATCTCTCATGATCCTTTTTATTTCTGTAATGTCTGTTGATACTTATCCTTTTTCATTTCTAACTCTACTGATTTGTCTTCTCCCTTTTTTTGTCAGTGAGTCTGGCTAATTGTTTATCAATTTTGTTTATCTTGTCAAAGAACCAGGTTTTAGTTTTATTGATCTTTGCTATCATTCCTTCATTTCTTTTTCATTTATTTCTGATCTGATATTTATGATTTTTTTCCTTCTGCTACCTTTGGGATTTTTTGGTTCTTCTTTCTCAAATCGCTTTAGGTGTAAGATTAGGTTGTTTATTTGAGATGTTTCTTGTTTCTTAAAGTAGGATTGTATTGCTATAAACTTCCCTCTTAGAACTTCTTTTGCTGCATCCCATAGGTTTTGGGTTGTCGTGTCTCCATTGTCATTTGTTTCTAGGTATTTTTTGATTTCCTCTTTGATTTCTTCAATGATCTCTTGGTTATTAAGTAGTGTATTGTTTAGCCTCCATGTGCTTGTATATTTTACGGATTTTTTCCTGTAATTGATATCTAGTCTCATTGTGTTGTGGTCTAAAAGATACTTGATACGATTTCAATTTTCTTAACTTTACCAAGGCTTGATTTGTGACTCAAAATATGATCTATCCTGGAGAATGTTCCATGAGCACTTGAGAAGAATGTGTATTCTGTTGTTTTTGGATGGAATATCCTATAAATATCAATTAAGTCCATCTTATTTTATGTATCATTTAAAGCTTGTATTTCCTTATTTATTTTCATTTTGGATGATCTGTCCATTGTTGAAAGTGGAGTGTTAAAGTTCCCTATTATGATTGTGTCACTGTCGATTTCCCCTTTTATGGCTGTTTGCATTTGCCTTATGTATGGAGGTGCTCCTACGTTGGGTGCATAAATATTTACAATTTTTATGTCTTCTTGGATTGATCCCTTGATCATTATGTAGTGTTGTTCTTTGTCTCTTGTAATAGTCTTTATTTTAAAGTCTATATTGTATGATATGAGAATTGCTACTCCAGCTTTCTTTTGATTTCCATTGGCAAGGAATATCTTTTTCCATCCCCTCACTTTCAGTCTGTATGTGTCCCTAGGTCTGATGTGCGTCTCTTGTAGAGAGCATATATATGGGTATTGTTTTTGTATCCATTCAGCGAGTCTGTGTTCATAGTTCGAGCATTTAATCCATTTACATTTAAGGTAATTATCGATATGTATGTTCCTATTCCCATTTTCTTAATTGTTTTGGGTTTATTATTGTAGGTCTTTTCCTTCTCTTGTGTTTCCTGCCTAGAAAAGTTCCTTTAGCATTTGTTGTAAACCTGGTTTGGTGGTGCTGAACTCTCTCAGCTTCTGCTTGTCTGTAAATGTTTTAATTTCTCCATCAAATCTGAATGAGATCCTTGCTGGGTAGAGTAATCTTGGTTGTAGGTTCTTCTCCTTCACCACTTTAAATATGTCCTGCCACTCCCTTCTGGCTTGCAGAGTTTGTGCTGAAAGATCAGCTGTTAACCTTATGGTGATTCCCTCGTGTGTTATTCATGGTTTCTCCCTTTCTGCTTTTAATATTTTTTCTTTCTATTTAATTTTTGGTAGTTTGATTAATATGTCTCTTGGCATGTTTCTCCTTGGGTTAATCTTGTATGGGACTCTCTTTGCTTCCTGGACTTGATTAACTACTTCCTTTCCTGTATTAGGGAAGTTTTCAACTATAATCTCTTCAAATATTTTCTCAGACCCTTTCTTTTTCTCTTCTTCTTCTGGAACACCTATAATTCGAATGTTGGTGCATTTAATGTTGTCCCAGAGGTCTCTGAGACTGTCCTCAGTTGTTTTCCTTCTTTTTTCTTTCTATTTTTGGAAATAGCAGTTATTTCTGCTATTTTATCTTCCAGGTCACTTATTCGTTTTTCTGCCTCAGTTATTCTGCATTGATTCCTTCTAGAGAATTTTTAATTTCATTTATTGTGTTGTTCATCATCGTTTGTTTGCTCTTTTGTTCTTAGGTCCTTGTTAACTGTTTCTTTTATTTTCTCTGTTTTATTTCCAACATTTTGGATCCTCTTTACTATCATTATTCTGAATTCTTTTTCAGGTAGACTGCCTATTTCCTCTTCATTTGTTAGCTTTGGTGGGTTTTTGTCTTGCTCCTTCATCTGCTGTGTGTTTCTCTGTCTTCTCATTTGCTTAACTTACTGTGTTTGGGGTCTCCATTTTGCAGGCTACAGGTTTGTCGTTCCCATTGTTTTTGGTGTCTCTCCTCAGTGGCTAAGGTTGGTTCAGTGGCTTGTGTAGGCTTCCTGGTGGAGTGGACTAGTGCCTGTGTTCTGGTGGATAAGGCTGGATCTTATCTTTTTGGTGCGCAGGTCCACATCTGGTGGTGTGTTCTGTGGTGTCTGTGGCCTTATTTTGATATTAGGCAGCCTCTCTGCTAATGAATGGGGTTGTGTTCCTGTCTTGCTTGTTATTTGGCATAGAGTGTCCAGCATTGTAGCTTGCTGGTCGTTGAGTGGACCTGGGTCTTAGCATTGAGATGGAGATCTCTGGGAGATTTTCACCATTTGATATTATGTTGAGCTGGGAGGTCTCTTGTCGACCAGTGTCCTGAAGTTGGTTCTCCCACCTCAGAGGCACAGCACTAACTCCTGGCTGGAGCACCAAGAGCCTTTCATCCACACAGCTCAGAATAAAAGGGAGAAAAAAATAGGAAAATAGAAAGATAAAATAAAATAAAATAAAGTTATTAAAATAAAAAATAATTATTAAGAGAAATATTTTAAAAAGTAAAAAAAAAAAAAAAAAAAAAGATGGACAGAACCCTAGAACAAATGGTAAAAGTAAAGCTATACAGACAAAAATCACACACAGAAGCATACACATACACACTCACAAAAAGAGAAAAAGGGGAAAAATATATATATATCTTTGCTCCCAATGTCCACTTCCTCAATTTGGGATGATTCGTTGTCTATTCAGGTATTCCACAGATGCAAGGTACATCAAGTTGATTGTGGCGATTTAATCCACTGCTTCTGAGGCTGCTGGGAGAGATTTCCCTTTCTTTTCTCTGTTCGCACAGCTTCTGAGGTTCAGCTTTGGATTTGGCCCTGCCTCTGCATGTAGGTCGCCTGAGGGCGTCTGTTCTTCGCTCAGACAGGACGGGGTAAAGGAGCAGCTGAGTCGGGGGCTCTGATTCACTCAGGCCGGGGGGAGGGAGGGGTACGGATGTGGGGCGATCCTGTGGTGGCAGAGGCCGGCGTGACGTTGCACCAGCCTGAGGCACGCCGTGTTTTCTCCCGGGGAAGTTTTCCCTGGATCCCGGGACCCTGGCAGTGGCGGGTTGCACAGGCTCCCAGGAGGGGAGGTGTGGAGAGTGACCTGTGCTTGCACACAGGCTTCTTGGTGCCGGCAGCAGCAGCGGCCTTAGCATCTCATGTCTGTCTCTGGGGTCCACGCTGATAGCCGCGGCTCGCACCCGTCTCTGGAGCTCCTTTAAGCAGCACTCTTAATGCCCTCTCCTCGCGCACCAAGAAACAAAGAGGCAAGAAAAGTCTCTTGCCTCTTTGGCAGCTCCAGACTTTTTCCTGGACTCCCTCCCGGCTAGCTGTGGCACACTAGCCCCTTCAGGCTGTGTTCACGCAGCCAACCCCAGTCCTTTCCCTGGGAGCCGACCGAAGCCCGAGCCTCAGCTCCCAGCCCCCACCCGTCCCGGCGGGTGAGCATACAAGCCTCTCAGGCTGGTGAGTGCTGGTCGGCACTGATCCTCCGTGCGGGAATCTCTCCACTTTGCCCTGCGCACCCCTGTGGCTGCGCTCTCCTCCACGGCCCCGAATCTACCCCCTCCACCACCCGCAGTCTCCGCACGTGAAGGGCCTTCCTAGTGTGTGGAAACCTTTTCTCATTCACAGCTCCCTCCCAGTGGTGCAGGTCCCGTCGCTATTCTTTTGTCTCTGTTTTTTCTTTTTTCTTTTGCCCTACCCAGGTACGTGGGGAGTTTCCTGCCTTTGGGGAGGTCTGAGGTCTTCTGGCAGCGTTCAGTCGGTGTTCTGTAGGAGCTGTTCCACATGTAGATGTATTTCTGGTGTATCTGTGGGGAGGAAGGTGATCTCCGCACCTTACTCTTCCGCCATCTTGAAGCTCCACAGCTAGGGGCTTTTTAAATATTGATTAACTTACTTTTAAGAAAATTTATTGTCGCATTGGGTCTTCATTGCCGCATGCAGGCTTTCTCTAGTTGCAGCGAGCGGGGGCTACTCTTCGTTGCAGTGCATGGGCTTCTCATTGCAGTGGCTTCTCTCTTTGCGGAGCACGGGCTCTAGGCGTGCAGGCCTCAGTAATTGTGGCTTAGTTGCTACCTGGCATGTGGGATCTTCCCAGACCAGGGCTCGAAACTGTGTCCCCTGCGTTGGCAGTCGATTCTTAACCACTGAGCCACCAGGGAGGTCTCAACATTACTTTTAAAATGTGGACTCTAGAAAACCTTATCACACATTTTATTCTTACCATAATAAGATTTCATTCTCACATTAGAGAGCAGTGATCTGAGGTCCAAAAGGCTAGTGACCTTCCTAAGATAATAGGAAATAAAACTGAACTATGTTTTATTATTTGATTTAATGTTCAGATTTGCTTTTTAATTTACTTCTTTAACAAGAAAATTAATATATGTGCCTTATGGAATTTTAAGCAAACAAAAAACAGTAAAAGGAAAAAAAAGTCACCCATGTTTACAATACACATATATCAATGATTTTTAATATGTTTAATCTCTTCTTTTTTTTTTTTTTTTTTTTTTGGCGGTGCGCAGGCCTCTCACTGTTGTGGCCTCTCCCGTTGCGGAGCACAGATTCCGGACGCACAGGCTCAGTGGCCATGGCTCATGGACCTAGCCGCTCCGCGGCATGTGGGATCTTCCCGGACCAGGGCACAAACCCGTGTCCCTCGCATCGGCAGGCGGACTCTCAACCACTGCACCACCAGGGAAGCCCTAATCTCTTCTTAATCATGAGTATTATATCTGTTCAAATTTGGAATTGTTTTACCTCAATGAATAGAGTAAAAAAAGCAAACTTAGGATCTAAGTAGCTCCCAATTTTTAGGTACCTATTAACTTTGTACTGTATCTCTCAGGAAATAGAGTATGGCTGCTCTACTTTGATTCTTCAAGCCTTACTTCTAGCTTTTAGCCTTTCCAAAACTATTCTTTCAGGGCTTCCCCGTTAGTGCAGTGGTCGGGAGTCCGCCTGCCGATGCAGGGGACGCGGGTTCGTGCCCCGGTCCGGGAGGATCCCACATGCCGCGGAACGGCTGGGCCCGTGGGCCATGGGCGCTGAGCCTGCGCATCTGGAGCCTGCGCATCTGGAGCCTGTGCTCCGCAGCGGGAGAGGCCACAGCAGTGAGAGACCCTCATACCACAAGAAAACAAACTAACAAAAAACTATTCTTTCAGTCTGAACCAATCTTTATTTTTAAAATTTTGTTATTCTTATCCTATTTTTTATTTTTGAAATTAATTTGCTTGGCTGTCAGAACTGAATTACTAGGATCTCCAGCCCTTTAAAACCCATGTTCCATTTTTAGAGCTCTGTGTTTAAAACAAACATTATGAATATTTAGTACTTTTTTAAAAACTTACTGAATGTAATTATATTACCAAAATGTCACAGCCATTTTCCATCACCAATTCCAGAGTCCAAATCTGCTCTTAATCTACTTTCTCAGTTATTTCTCTATTGCTCTTTATCCATCATCACCTCTCTCTCGCCCACTCTACCTACCTACCTGTGTAATCTAGAGCAACTATTATTTAACAAGTGGATCATACAATTGAAGACTAAGATGTATTTACTACATGAAGAAAAGAAACCAAATAGTGAGAAAACTGATTTGTTGGGCCTAAGTATTGCACAGATACTTCGACTGAAAACCACTAAAATTTGATTCTTTGCTCTAAACTAGGTATACATTGATTACCTACATTTGAACGTTGCTTAAGAAAAAAGCTCCTTTCTGGGAGATATGACAGGGGAAGGTATTTTAAAAGTAGTGAAAACAAGGAACAGAACCTTATTTGCAAGGAGACTTTCTGTTATTAATCTCCCAGCATAGGAAACGCAGACTACTATATTTACTATTATTTAACACTAAAATATATATTTTGCAATCCCTTCCTTCTTAGAAGATCTTGCTATTGTATTCATTTCTCTTTCCTTTTAAATAAAAATGTTTGTTCTTAATTTCTATTGTAGCTTTATCTACTTTTATGTGTCCAACATAATGACATATGAAAGTAGACTTAGTATTCACTAAATGAACAAGTGACCCTTAACTTTAATATTAGCTTTTGTACAGGCAGAGGTTGGTCTAGGACAAAAGCAAATAACATTAAAATTTAACTGAATTTAACAGCCTAAGAACTATGGTATATAAATAGAACATAGTTAAAATTATTTTATTATGCAAGTCCTAAAGGAGTCCTTAAAACAGACTAAATGAGTGGCTTTTAAATATGTTAGAATTTGATTAGTACAAAGTTCCCTCTAAATTATATTTTGAAGGGCAAACCACATCTGACTATTAGCCTTGCTATAACAAACATACAGAAAATTGATTGGATGTTTATCCCCCAATATGTATAAGTGGTGTTTTAGATATCTACATCCATATTCATTTGTTTGTTTGCTGTAACTAAAAAATATCTGATAGTTTATAAGCATTTTAGGTAAGTTTACATTTTTTGTCATTTTTTAAAAAAATTTGAAGTTTTATTCACAGATTTTGTAGGAAAATAGGTAACAATATGCTTAAGAATTTAGCACTTGAATAAAAACAATGTTTATTAACATTTTCTCCAATCTCAAGGTACTATAACAGATTCTTACCCAATTTCTCTTTTGTTTTGTTGTTTGTGCTTTCATCTTTTGCCAAAGTATTTCACTTCTACATTTTTATTGTCAACTTTTATCTTACTTGCTTTATAATCCTGTTTGATATAGAGTAAACTATCCTCCTCCATGCCTCTTTTTCTTGCCAATTTTTATTAGAATTCTACATATTACGAGCATTCCATTCATGGTGATTGTCTTACCAAAATTATGGTACCATGAAGTTCTCATCTCTTCTACTAAGTATCAAATTTAGTTCACCTTTTTTAAGTTCCTTATTTCTTCCCAAGTTTACTATCTTATACAGATTTATTTTTAACTTTTGAGTTGTACTTTCTTTACCTGATTTAGCAATTAATCCAAATTAGTATATAAACTGCATATGTAAACATAACCTCTTGCAACTTTCTACATTATTTAGAAGGCATTTTAGCACAATTATTTAATATATCATAGCATCCTAATTAGCAATTAGTATACATATTGCTGATTTACACCTGAAAAAAATGCCCATTTAACCACATTCTTACTTTTATGTTTCTACTTTCAAAGTATAATTTATATGTCTGCTAATATTCCTTTTCATCTGTCAAAAATCAGACATGAATGAATGTTCTATTTAAAGTAGACAAATGAATTATTCTCTATGGCTTTGGAATTTTTTAACCTATACACATTTCAAAATTATTAAAGACACAAAGAATTGTTTAAAATAGCTTGACTAGTAGCTGAATGTCATTACAGCTCATTAAGTTTTACCTAATGGTATACTATTACATGTTTACCTATTTAAATTTAGAAAGTAAGCTGATTATAGTAATGGCATACAGGAATATGCCAGGTGTGTTTTGCTTTCCAACTTTTATAGATGTTCACATTAGCCACAGTAAGGTATTGTCATCATGATCCAAGGGCATAATGGAAATCAGTTTTTGACAGAGCATATATTGTCCTTGAAAACTGCACCAACGAAAAGAGGAAGCCAATAATACTTCAGATAGTAAAGAATAGATCAAGGATATTCCTACATATCTGAGGCTGAAAACTGTTGTGACATCAATATTATTGTTTAAAACAATTATTACCCTAGTATCCAATAAGGTAAAATATTTTCAATAGTTATAAATATATATTATATACAATCATATATATTATACATTTCATAACATATAAGAATAACTGGGATAAACACCAGTAACTCATTGAAGAGATGTAGAACATATTTTTTCCTGAAAAACTAATAAGTTGAATTTATGATTCTAGTTACCTTGCTGTATATTTGCTTCAGCCTTTTATGTAGAAAGTGAGAACTGATCAAACAATTTTATGCTAAATGTGTTAATAGGCTTGTTTTTATTTATTTATTTTCTTTTATGCACTATCATATTTGTCCACTATTCAACTTCTCTATTAAATTATAGTCATAGATAAATTGCCTTAATTTTGTACAAACTCTGCCTGAATAAAACACGTATTTTCTCAGTTCTAAAAAAGATATTCATTAAATGCAGAACTTTCAATTTGCACTGAGACTGCAAACGATTATTTTTTCAAGTCCACTTGTAGCAAGAACTTGAAAGACCAATAATATACTTGTTTTAAAAAAAGAATTGACTATCAGTCATCTCCATTCAACTTTGCCTGGTCATTGTGCTTTCCTTACTAGACCAAATAACAGCCTTTTTTTCTTTTACAGATAATGAGTCCTTTAAACTCTTATACTGAATACAGTAATATCTTGAAATTTTTATGTTAACTCTATTGTAAATTGAAAATTTCTTAACCTGGGCTAAAGTGATTGTAATAACTCTGTGTAAAATGTCATTTCAAAAGACTATTCCAGAGACATAATAGTAATGGGGAAATGCAGCAAATTGACTCTGATGTAATGCCAATTGATCATGTCTTTTCACTCTGAATTAGTGGTCACGGATGTTTCAAATATATATGTTTGATGAAAACTTTGGAAATACACCTAACAATGCTGGATTTTCTAACTGCTGAAGGAAACTCTTCTTTTACATCTCAGTCCTGTAAGAGTTAATTCTGTTCCCTACAAGGATGTAATCTGTAAGGTAGGTCTGGAAAGCAGCAAAAGCAACCTGGACTTGAAGTAACACTTCTGTTGTCAAGGGTTACTGATGGGGGAAGGGAAGAGGCTACAAGGGGAAGGAGTTATGGAAATGAAGAAGGATCGTGGCACACACTACATAAATTCAAATGCTATACATGTGTTTGGAATAAGATCTCAATTCTGTTGTATTTTTGCATTTTGTGTTTTCATTTATTTACTTTACACATGGCTGGTGAATTTATGAGTTGGTTGCTACTGACCTTATTCAGCGTATCACTTTCTAACAGCATTGAGCTGTAAATTACAGACATAATTTTGTAATTAAATTTACATTACTATTTACATCTAAAACCCAATAAAATTATGTTATTTCCTAAGTTGTAATATCAGCAAATATCTTAGATGGAACTTGGTGGAAAGTCTGTGTCATTTCAGGCAGGATTTCTTGCCTTCCACAAAATTAAAGGTCAGGGAAAAGCATGCTTAAGGGCTTTAAATTTATATATATTAAAATTCAGCTATTAATATTCTAATTTTTAAGATAACTACCTTTAATGATGATGTACTGGAGAGTTTTTTGCACAACATTACAATATTTCAAAATTGCCAGTCACCACAGGCCTGCCTCACTTTAAATCTCCTTGTGCCAATTTGCATCACTAATGGGCTTGCAAAGAGAGAAACTGTAAAAAGAAAATGTGGCAATGAATAGTGAATGCTTGACATATTGTGACATCGATATCTTTATGCTGATTTATATTTTTGTGTCAATACTCACTAATAAAATGTTTCTAAATTTCCTATTTTGCAAAATAAAAAAGATGCCCATGGCATCGTCATGGATGGCATTTTTTCCCAGTAGTCTTTAAAAAATATATCCCAAATATCTTAACGTTCATATTTTAGCTTCTGCCATTTTAACCTGTTTATTTTGAGTAGTCATGCACTTTCAAGAATAAAATTAGATGCTATTTTATTTAAGTGAAAGGCAGAAGTATCTGACTATATAAATATTTCCTGGATTTACATCCGAATAATGCATAACAGAAAAAAAAAAGAGGGTTTTCCTGCCAAATGTATCTGTGTGGATTTTCCCCAGAAAATGTTCTTTCAAAAAGCCTTTGTATGTTCAAAGCCAATCCACACAGGCAATTAAAAGCAAATATGAAATGATAGATCACATGACATGAGTTTAAAAGTGAGGGGTTTTTTTCCTCCGTTAAACATCGCAGCAGGCATTACAATACCAGAGGTAACGAGTCAATTAAATCCATTTTCCCCTCTGCGCCTCCGAAGCTGCGTGCGTAGTGTTGCTGCGTAGTTTAGCGCCAGAGCAGTAGGACCCAGGGGCCTCCGCAGCCACCAATAGAAGCGCGCACTTGGACCTATTTGCATGCAATGCCCTCTGCTCTGCTCATTAATAGTAATACAGATAACGGGGTTGAAAGAATCCTCTACTGAAGAACGACTGGATTCTTCCAGGGTGCTGATACTGAGAAGAAACCCGACTTCACTCTCTCCCTATTTCCCACTCTTATATTTGTAAGTCACAGACAGCTTTTGCTTGGTTGAACTCGGAAGGTCTCCGTGCCCAGCAAAGTTGGAGAGCTGCGCTTGCACCGCGGAGCCGCTAGATTGCTGAAAACAGTCTTATCAAAGGGTAAGTCTCCCAAATGGTGGCAAAGATAGTGACAGCCGGCTTTCGAATTGTCTAGAGGCACACGCTCGGTTTCATAGCGGTGGTGATTGGAGTGCAGAATGGGTGCGGAAAGCACTCTGCAGTTTGTCCAGAAATTGTGACTAGTGCACCGGGATGTTTGTGGGTAGAATCAAAAACCTTCAGGCTAAATCGGAAATTGCAGCCTTTCGCTCGGCGGGATTCAACAAGTTTCCCTGTAGGAGTGAGACGTTTATTTATTTCCTTGCAAGTTGTGCTGAATGTCCCTTCAGAGTGGGCTTGAGCCTGCTTCACAAAGAAGTTTCCGGGATTTGTGTCTGTTGTGTGTGGTTGAGTTAATCCTTGTTGGGGGAGGTTACGTCGTGCATTTGGGCTTCCCAGGGACATACAGAAGAGCTGCCTGTTAGGATGCTCTTAGCATCAGCGGCCTGCTGGGTTGGTGCTGGGCAACTTTGCCGCGTAATCTCGGTGTCTCTGACCGCACCGCGGTTCATGATTGGGGACTGGGGTGCAGAAACCACCAGGTCCAAGACCATTTGAGCTCCCAAACTTTGAAAGCATTTTCCAAGAAGGAGGATGAGAATGGGGGCTTTGAAAATCAGCATTACTAGGTGAATTTTGGTAAACTCTTCGTGATATGTAGTGGGGTCTTTCACGACCTGTGTTTTCAATCTGCGGTTTTTGCCTGGAAATGGAGTGCTGATGTGGAAGAGATGGAGGCTTAAAGCTAAGAGAGGGGGAACTTTTTCTGAGGGAGACAAGAGGATGAAGCGCAGATAGATGAATGAACAAGGTGCGTCCCATCTTTCACACACAAAAACCACACGCGTGGGGACGTGTCAGGAAGCGCTCTTGTTGGTAGCGTTTAACTGTAAAACGTATTGCAGGGAGGTCCAGGTGCCTCTGCATTACGGATGAAGCGCTGTGCCCTTCTCGGTCCTTCTCCCTGCCCCCTCTTCTCTCCCGGTCTCCTCCCGCCTACAGCTCGGGGGTTGGCGCGGATGCGGCGGGCGCTTGGCTCAGCCCCGCAGCACTGCGGACACAATGGGAAGAGGCGGGCAGAGCTCTGCGGGCGGGTGGAGAGGGAGCTCGGCGTGGCAAGCCGGCTGCCGCTCCGCAGGGGGTTACGGCGCTGCGGAGGTTGCGCCCAGCAGCCACGCGCCACAAGGTCCCCGAGGGGCCCGAGCTGGACGCGCACGCCTGGCCGCAGAGGTCCCGGGTTATCTATCCTTACAGGGGCCACAGGTGGGATAGGCAGACGGAATGCTAAAGCATCTCATTCCAGCCCCGGGTCAGAGCTGCAGCCGCCAACCGAAAATCCCTAGGGTGCCCCCCAAGCTTCCGAGAGGACTTGTACCCTAAGGGGAAAGAGGGCAAAGGGGAAAGAAGGGAAACGCTAATGAGGCTGCGAGAAGAGAACGGCAGCAAGCGATTTGGGCCAATTCTGGTCATCGGCCAGGCTTTTCTTGGCCCTTTTAAGTGGGCTGCTTTAGATGCGGCTTTGAAATGCGCTTCCTAACCTCTCTGCGGCACGGAAGGGGCAGGCTTCCAGACGCGGGAGCTCACTGGAGACTCCTTGTAGAGATGAAGGAAGGAGGTGGCAGGGCAGGGGGCTTCATTTGGCAGTGTCATTTAACCCTGACCTCAGCACCTCCCACCCTTTCACGCCCCCACCGGGGAGTGCCCTGACCCTGTAAATTCCTCTGGGTCATCTGTCCTGTTTCTTTTTAAGTGATTGTACCAGGCTGTGTGTTACGAAGGGCTGTGAAGAGATGGTTTGTGTATTTCCAAATAGCGGTGGGAGATTGTTTAATTCAAGGTGGATTGCCAACCCCCGCTGAGCCCTTGGAGGAAGGGGCATAGATTAAGGACCCTAAGGAATGGTCCACATGGGGATGTTGGTTGCTTGAAGGGGATCTTTCAGAGGAAATATACTCCTCAGAGCACATGGGATAAGACAATAATATTTCATTACATTTGTGCCCTTCATTGTGTTTGTTTGGCAAGTAGGATGTAATACTAAACAAATTATTGTGAGAATCCACCTATTTATTAGGCAACCAACTAGAAGCCTGGCAGCTAGGCTTTCAGACCCAAACTGGCTGCTCCTAGCACCGAGTATTTTGAGACTTAGTTTTCCACCCATATCCCGGTATCTCCTCTTTATCTTGAGGAGGTACTTGTAGTTCTTTTGAAAGCGTTCTGGAAGGCATACAGCATGTTGAGTTTATTAAAGGGGTTTATTAAAGGATCCACTGGTGTTCCATCAACCCCTTTCCTTCCTCTCCCCAAACAGAAGAAATACCAAAATCATCAATAGCAGCAAGCCAGAACAAATGTCTAGTTAGTAGGAGGACTTTGTTTCTTAGGCATCTAGCTTCTTCCCATAAGAAAGGGAAAAGGTGAAACTGAGGAGTAAGTAGGGAGTTAGGGCATATCATTGCCATAGATTTTGGACTGCCTTTAACCTTTCTCCACATGTCAATTTTGCTCCATGAGTCTTCCAATTTACCCTTGTATAATCTGCAGAACTGAAGCACAATGACACAGCTGCAGATCCCTGATGGAAGCTTGCTTCAGAAAACAGCTGTTAATCACGTTTGCTCTATTTTCCCACTTACTTCCTTTTACTTCCCTTCCCTTCCCTTGTCCTTGAACCAGTGTTATCATCTTCTAGGCTGTATCCTGCGAAGGGTTAGTAATTTCCAGTGATCCAGCACCTGTGCTGAGTGTGGGGTTGGGGGGAGAGACTCACAGCTGCCCAGAGAGTCCTGTAGGTTTAAAGCTGACTTTCTCTTACCCTGTACTGTACAAAATAAAGAAAAATACCCTAATATCTCCCCAAAGAGAATTTTGTTGTCTATATAGTTCTTTTATTTTAAATTATAAGATTCGATTCAAATACAAATAACATTGATCAGAAATGAAAGGGAAGCTATGCACTTGCATGCAACATTTGGAAACTAACGTTATACTCAACTGTGAGATCACACCTTTTGGCATTATCTATACTTGGTACATTAGGAGCTATTTTTATTTAAGCAAGTTTTAATATGTTACTTACATTATGAGGCTGAGCAACTCAAAATACTGCAAGATGTGAATTTTAAAAGAAAAAAGCAAGACAGCAGGGGCTTCCCTGGTGGCACAGTGGTTGAGAGTCCGCCTGCCACTGCAGGGGACGCGGGTTCATGCCCCAGTCCGGGAGGATCCCACATGCCGCGGAGCGGCTGGGCCTGTGAGCCATGGCCGCTGAGCCTGCGCGTCTGGAGCCTGTGCTCCGCAACGGGAGGGGCCACAACAGTGAGAGGCCCGCATACCGCAAAAAAAAAAAAAAAAAAGCAAGACATCAAAGCCAGCCCTTGGCAGCTTGATAAATGAGCAGGCGCAATGCCCCATTTGGGGTGGGGTTCCATCCAATCCACTAGAGAATGAGCACCTTCTTATCATCCAGAAAACTCAACTGATTTTTCTCTTTCTCTGAGATCTGTGAGTTCAGAAACAAAAACGTAATTGCATATAGTAGGCTAGAATTATGACCTGGTCACATTATCATTTATCTCTCTAAACTTGCTATTGAGTTGAGTGAGCAGTAGTATTGTTGATGCATTCATGTTTATACCTAAAATATATGCTATAGGGACCAGCCAATTATCCTAATTCTATAGGAAATAAAGGTCCTAGAAGAGTAACTGGGGAAAACTGTAGTAACTGGGGAAAACTGTCTAGTGTTAGACACCCTAGCTGCAATAGATATTTCATTCAATCCTCACATCACGCTTTTGAAATAGACTATTAGATTTCTTTAACTTATGAAGAGACTGAATCTCAGAGAGGTTAAGCAAAATATACATAACCATTCAGCAAATAAGGGGCAGATTCACCATTGGAAACAAGCTCTTTTTCATGATATAGTACATGCTTTTCCTGCATGTCATGGACCTATTTTTCCGTCATATTTAAATAAAAAGTTATTATTTTTTGAATTTTGTTTCAGAAGTCATAATTTCTGAACCTCTTAAATATCTTTTTCTTGTCCAAACCACTCTTTGCATTTCCCCCAGACCAATCTTCTGTAAACAGCAACTTTCCAAGGATGTCATAGCCATAACTTCTTTAGTAAGAAAGCTCCACCTCTATCCCCCACCCCAACTGTATCATCATCTTTTGAGGTCAGAGAAGAGGGGTGAAATGGGGCCTTCATCATTTGCTTTGAAATGTGGACAGATATGGCCAAGCAGTCTGGGAAGACTCCATCAAGTTATTTTCAGATTGAAAATTGTACACCTCCACTTTCGCCTTTCTGTACACATGGCTTCTCTGATCTGGAAGAGCCTCCCCTTGGCCAAACCCTGTTCACTTGTAAGAAGGTTCATGCTTCTCCTCCACCATGAAATTTCTCTGCCTATTCCAATCCTCCAATAGTTTCTACACACCTCTGAAACTATAGTTTCCAATAGTTTCTACACACCTCTGAAATTCCCAATGAATTACAACGTCTGCCATCTAATTTGGGTTTAATTTATATTATATATTTTACATAAATTATCTGTCAACTATAATTTTCTATTTGCTAATTATATTACTAAATTTAGCCCTTATTGTCTTCTCATTCTGTTCAGTCACCCCAGATGGTGTGATGCAAATCTAGTGTTTCAATAATGAAATCTAAATTTTATATCTTTATTCCATGTGTTGCTCCTGATTGCCACATTTATATGGCCAGGGAGCTACTTGACATCTCCACGTAGAGATGAATTACAAATATTTTAAAGGAAAATATAGTAAAAGAAATCATTTGAAGCCACATGCGTTATCCTTCCTGCCAAACTTGCTCTTCTACTTGAATTTCCAATTCATCAATAGCACATCATGTATCCAGAAAAATTCATCTTTGACACATCCCTCTGTCGTATCCACTACATTCAAGCAGTGAAAAAAATATGTACTGATGATTTTCTTTTTCTTGAACCCAACCTCTTCTTCCCACAGACAGACCTGCCCTCAAATCCTACTCATGCTTCCTAGGATCAGCCTTCTAAGCGATCACCTCACCTCCATTCTTGCCCCACTTGAATTCGTATGTATTATGCCTGCAGAGTCATCTTTCTAGAGCACAAACAATGAAGTCCAAACTCTTTATCATGTTATTTAAGGTACTCTTATCATCTGGACCCAGAATTCCTCTCTTTTCAGCCTCCAGCTTTATCATTTGCTGTGAAAATCGACTTGCATTTTCTCACATACACAGGATATGACATTACTCTCTGCTTTTGTTTATGTTGAAACTTCTGCCCAGAATGTTTCTCACTTTCTTGATCCTTGGGTGATCTTTGAAAACACAAAACAGTTGTCACCTCTTCTGTGAAGACTTTCATGTCAAGCAAATCGATTTAAATATGTCTCTTTCTAATCCTTTCTTAATAATATCTCCAAAATTCCATTGCATTTGTTTATTTCATTTCCACCATGAGACTGAATTCCTCGAAGCAGTATTTCTCAAACTTTGTCCATTGAACCAAGAAGACCTCCAAATCAACAAAAATAACACTTAAAATACCACTCCCTGGACTCCCCTCCCCCACTAAATTGAACACATTAGAACATATGGGAGTGGAATTCTGGAATCCACATTTCAGCAAGCATTTCAGGTGTAACCAGGCACTTGGAGTTTATCACAATGCTTATTCCTCAGCTCAGCCAGGTAATGTGGAGATTAATTTGGCAGTTGGGGGAGGAACCATCAGCATAGCTTCTTAGATCTTATTGAGAGCTGTGAGCATGGCTTCCTGGATTGTTGTGCTTCAAAGAAACATTTGATTACAGAGTACAGTCAGTTAAATCATGTAATTCATTCTTACTGAAATTAAAGAGGCCTGCATCAGGAAGGCACACTTCTCAAGAGCAGAATTTTGAAAGATAACCTTTAGAGTTGAAGTGCTGCTGTGCAGAGTTCTTGGAGCTTTTAATGACTCTGACTTTTTATTAGTATGTCACGTTCATTTGGCAAAACCAGAGAAAACAGTGAAATGAATATTTATGAATTACCACCCAGATTAAGTACATATTAAAAATAAAATTGAACTTCTCTATGTACTTTTTCAGATTGTATCTACCTCTGAGGTAACCAGCATTGTAAATTTGCAATTATGGTTCCCATGCATTTCTTCTTGATTTTACTAAGTAAATGTACACCCTTCAATCATATGTAGTATTGTATTAAATAACTAAATATTTATATAAATTGTAACATACTATATGCATCCTTGGAAATATTATTTTATGTGATTTATTGAAGTTGGTACAGAGAGATCACTTC
The DNA here is from genome assembly GCF_964374135.1 of Grampus griseus. Taxonomy (NCBI): domain Eukaryota; kingdom Metazoa; phylum Chordata; class Mammalia; order Artiodactyla; family Delphinidae; genus Grampus; species Grampus griseus. Next base: position 110,843,146 of record NC_138998.1, read on the forward strand.
ATTAATTTTCATTGCTGTATAGTATTCCTTTTTAATAAACCTACTACAGTTTACTTTTCCCTGTCTCATTAATAGGCATTTCTAATTTCCCACTATAGTAGACACTGTAGAAATGATTTTTTTTGGAGGACATGTATTACAGTGCCAATATTCAATACTTTTTAGACATATGACTATGAGTACAATTGCTTGATTATGTGGGTTTTACTTCTTTCCTTTATTCAGATATTGCCCAAATCCTACACAGTGCTTGCAGCATTTACAGTTTGCAAGTGCATTCATGTGATCTACCAATCTGTCTATCCTTGTCAACATTTAATATTGTCACATTTCCCAGTTTTATCATTTGAATGGTTTTAATATGTCTTTTCTGATTATATGTGCAGTGAGCATCTTTCCTTTACGGTAAATTGCTAAAACATATATTTTACGCATTTTTCTACTGAGGCATTTGTCTTTTTCCTATAGATTTATTAGAAATCCTTTATATATTCTATATTCTAATTCATTTTTGGTATGTGCTTGCAAACATTTTTCCATAGGCTGTATCTTATCTTTTTTCATTATGGCTTCTCCTTTTTACATCTTGTTTTAGAAACCATTCCCTATTGTGAAATCATGAACACTTTTCCTAAAAGTTTTAAAATTTTGCTTTTTACATTCAGGTCTTTGATTGATCTGCAGTTGATTTTAGTCTTCCTATGCTAAGAAATGTGACAGTCATATACAAATGTTCCATATGTGGATGGATTATAAGACTACATGACAACTGTCCTCATTTAAGACATGTTTTTCTGGTCATTTCTGCCAGGTTGGTATGTGTCCTGTCATCTTACTGAATCATCAGAACGTTAATGAACCAGAATGAAAAGCATTAATTAAGATTTCAACCCAAATAGGTTTATATTCAGCCATAATTAAAGACGAATGCCTTTTATGACAATCTCTTTGAAAGGTATGGGAATTGTTCATGTGTAATGAACCCTTAGCTATGCCTATAATCATTTACTTTAGTTTTAGTCCTTTATAGAGAATATTAATGAATATCCCAAAGACACACTTTCCTTGTTTATAGGACAGAGCAAAGTTACCTTAGAAATGTACTTATATAGATCAAAGGAAGAAACATGGAACATTCTAGGAGTGAAACATGATTGACCATTTGCCAGGTGAATTATAACCTGGAGGCAGAACATTTTAGCACAACAGCCAAGAGCTTCTTTTTTTTTTTAATTTTTAAAAAAATATTTATTTATTTATTTTGGCCATGCCAGGTCATTGTTGTGGCATGTGGGATCTTTAGTTGTGGCATGTGGGATCTAGTTCCCCAACCAGGGATTGAACCCGGGCCCCCTGCATTGAGAGAGTGCAGAGTCTTTACCCACTGGATCAGTCCCAGAAAGAGTTTCTGATCAATGTTGTAGCCCTTGAATAAGTACCCTAAAATATTAATCCAATCAAAAAAATTTAGAAAGGAAATTGTTTCAGTGCACTGTACATATTATATTGAACTTTACTCTGGAGTCAGGAGCTAGGAAGACTGTAAAACAACTCCACCTGCTTATTTACTGTCACAGGCAGTTTCTGTAATAATTTGCTTTTTATTCTGCAGTGAACAACAGAATACCAAACAAACATGGTTTGTGCTAAACAAGTCTTAGATTACTTAAGTATTGGCTAGTAATTTAAAAGAGTTTAAGAATGGCCTGCTTTAGCCAATGAGAGAATCTTCTATTTATAACCTTCCCTGAAAAAAGATGAATTTTTTTTTAAAGCCTCTATGTCAAAAAAATAATTACACCCAGGCCATTAATTTCAATTCCTTTCAAGTAATGCTCTTTATCATTACTCTGATCAAGGAAAGGAACTATTTTAGGAAATGAACAAATTCATGATGTAGCCTTACTTATTCATTATTTTTGTTGACTATATGATGCAAGTCTGAAGTATTCAGTATATCGCCCTTCACACTCAGATTCTGGATTACTCTTCTAACTTTTTTCCATTTCTCTCACTTCTCCCTAGGCATAGTGTCTCTTTTAATACACCACACACTTCACTATCCCTGAACACACCATTTTGTTTCCAAGTCATTGCCTTTGTCTTTCTATCTACTTAAAATATCCTTTTCCTTCTCTGTCTAGTGAGGTCATGATCATCCTTCAAGATATAACATAATTATTACCTCTCTTTTTGAAGCATTTCCTAATTTCCCCCCAGGAAACGTGTCTCTCTTTCATTTGTGTTTCAGTAGGTCTTAGTACTTACCAGTACTACCCTTTATTACAAGCAATATTTGTGTGTTTTAATGACCAGACTTTGACTAACTAGGAGAAAGATGATAAGCAATTTCTCAGTGTATCCATCTAAACCTGCACTAACACTCTAACCACTAGCTGTTTGTGCCTATTGAGGACCTAAAATGTAGCTAGTGTGACAGAGGAACTGAATGTTTAATTATATTAATTAAAGTTTAATTATTTTAAGTTTCAGTGGAAGTAGTCACATTTTACATAGTCAATAGCCACATATAGCTAGTGGCTAACATATTGGATAGGGCAGATGTAGAATACCTCTATCATCACAGAAACTTCTGTTGCACAGTGTTGGGGAGAATAAACTCACAGTAAAATCTGGAACAAATGAATGAATGAATGAATCCTATAGGATATGCTGGTAACATTTGCTTTTCAATGGAAAACTGCCATTGTGTTGGATTATTCTTATGATTGTGTTGGTGAGGATAATTTTGCAGCTTTATGGAAAGAAACAGATAATCTCAACTTGACCAAGAAGATAATGATGATATGAAGCACCAAAGAAACCAAAGGGAGTATTAAAGTTTATCTTTGGTGAATTCCTTATATATTCTCCCAAAACTTGCTTGCCTGAGGTGGCAGTATAGCAAACATCACCTTTTAAGACAAAGGCATATAAGAAATAGGATTGAGGCAGAGGTAACAATTCTATCACTTAAGATTTAGATTTCTTCAGATGAGGACATAAATTCACCACTCTTTTTCAAATTTAATTTTATATTAATACCGATTAGGTGACTATTATCAAAAAAGAAAAAGAAAGCGAGAAAAATGAAAATATCAAGTGTTGGTAAGGATGTGGAAACACAACAACTGCTGTGCATTGATGGTGGGAATATAAAATGATGCAGCCACTGTGAAAAATAGTATGGTGGTTCCTCAAAAAACTAAACAGAGTTACCATATGATCCAGCAACTCCACTTCTAGGTATATACCCAGAAGAATTGAAAACAGAGACTGGAATAGATATTTTTACTCCCATGTTCATACTAACATCATTCACAATTCCCAAAAGATAAGAAACCAAATTCATTCAACACATAAAGGGATCATCAAAATGTGATATATACCTACAAGTGAAGATTATTCAGCCTTAAAAAGGAACGAAATTCTGATACATGGTGCAACATGGGTGAGCCTTGAAAACATTATCTTAATCGGTGTAAGTCAGACAAAAAAAGAGTAAATACTGTATGATTCCACGTATATGAGGTACCTAGCACAGTCAAATTCATAGAGACATTGAGTAAAATAGTGGTTATTGGGGCTGGAGTAGGAAGGAACAGGAGTTACTGTTTAATGAGTATAGACTTTCAGTTTGGGATGATGAGAACATTCTGAAAGCGAATAGTAGTGACGGTTGTACAACAATGTGAATGCACCAAGTTGTATACTTTAAAAGGTGAAAATGGTAAGTTTTATGTTACGTGTATTTTACCATAGTAAAAAATTACATTGTTAAATATTTATTAAGTTCATTTATGGTTGGATACCTTCATCCCTTAGAAAAATATTTATCCTTCTAATGTGGTGTCTTAGTGCCCTTTAAAATGTTAATTTTAACGCAGCTCCACAGAATAGTCTCTCTGCCTATTAATAATAAGAGAAATGTGATAAGCCAAAAGAAATTTTATGTAAAATGAACATACATACAATGCCTCTGGTCTGTGGTATGTATTGTACTAAACAAGGACATTTAATGGAGGGAAAAAAACCCTTAACAATGAGCATTGTGCTTCTGGATACGACAGCTGCTGAGGTATGATGGAGGGTTTGGAATGAAATCACTGCATAACTGGATGCAGTGAAGTAGATGTGAAACCCCAGGAGGACTTTGTGCTGGGGCTGATACAAAGTGGCCAATAAGGCAATGTCTTAGCCACCTGCACATGCAAATTGCTAGATCAAAGACTAAATGATCAAATGGGACTACTCCAGTGACACAAATGTATGCGGATATCGTGAATTGAAGATTATGGAGCATCTGCTCCTTTGCTGACTCCTTGGGGGGCAGGATGTGTACAAGGAAGGGTCTTACTGTAGCGATGGTGAGAACACGGATTGCTCTCAGTGCTGGAAAATAAAGAAAAGCAACAGTCCTATCCTCCCCTTTTGTTTTCTTTCCTTAGTGTGATGATTCACCTTCTAATATAATACTGCTTTAATTCACCCTCCTATTCTATTACTAGTAAATTTTCTAGGCAGGTCCAACTTGGAATCTTATGGATAACTCTTCTTCATGGCTGATGATCTATCATACTTAAAAAGCATCCTGAGCACACTGCTATATTTAAAATAGATAACCAACAAGGACCTACTGTATAGTACAGGGACCACTGAACAATATTCTGTAATAACCTAAATAGGAAAAGAATTTGAAAAAGAATAGATACATGTATATGTATAACTGAATCACTTTGCTGTACACCTGAAACTAACACAACATTGTTAATCAACTATGCTCCCTAAAAGTGAAAAGAAAAAGCATCCTGAAATTTACGTCCCTTCGTACATTACACAAAGATAAGGCTATTCATGTACCATGCAAAGGTCATGAGCTGGGTAAATTGTTTATTCAGGAGAGTAATACATTGTGTTGACCCGGTCATGCTCTTTTGCCAGATGCTGTTGATAGCAGGTTTTTTCCGCCAAATTGAATTCAGGTTAGTAAGTGCAAGAGTGTAGAAAGAAGAGCCTGATATTATTAGTTTATTAGAATAATATTCTGACTAGACAAATTAATTGATCACTTTAATTCTGAGAATTGTGAGTATATTAAAAATTATTATTATTATTATTTTTTTGGCGGTATGCGGGCCTCTCACCGCTGCGGCCTCTCCCGTTGCGGAGCACAGGCTCCAGACGCACAGGCTCAGCAGCCATGGCCCACGGGCCCAGCCGCTCCGCGGCATGTGGGATTCTCCCGGACCGGGGCACAAACCCGCGTCCCCTGCATCGGCAGGCAGACTCCCAACCACTGCGCCACCAGGGAAGCCCTATTAAAAACTATTTTTAAAGTGGTATCCTGGAATGAGAGCTTGAGCAGAGGTAAGGGAAAATATAAGAAAAGAATTTTCTTGTTTGTAATTTTTTTGTTGTTTTTCCTAGAGCTGTAGTTATAGCTAATATACTAGTGCATATATTCTTTATTTTGCCTTGGTTGCTACTGCCAGAGCAGCAAAGAAATGTTTTTGTCATGGAACTGCACAGCTTTGCCTATCCTTCTGCAGTCCAGGCACTTTATGGATTTTTTAAAAAATATTTATTTATTTATTTATTTTTGGCTGTGTTGGGTCTTCGTTTCTGTGCGAGGGCTTTCTCTAGCTGCGGCAAGTGGGGGCCACTCTTCATCGCGGTGTGCGGGCCCGTCATTATCGCAGCCTCTCTTGTTGCAGAGCACGGGCTCCAGACACACAGGCTCAGTAGTTGTGGCTCACGGGCCTAGTTGCTCCATGGCATGTGGGATCTTCCCAGACCAGGGCTCGAACCCGTGTCCCCTGTATTGGCAGGCAGATTCTCAACCACTGTGCCACCAGAGAAGCCCCCACTTTATGGATTTTTAATTGAGATATGATTGTTATATAACATTGTATAAGTTTAAGGTGACAAAATGCTGATTTGATAAACTTATATAATGCAAAATGATTACCACCATAGCATTAGTTAACGCCTTCATCATGTGACATAATTACCATTTCTTCTTTGTGGTGAGAACATTTAAGGTTCACTCTCTTAGCAAGTGTCAAATATATAGTGCCATGTTATTAACTATAAACACCATGCTGTACATTAGATCCCTACCTGGCACTTTCTTTCATCTTTCTTTCTTTCACTTTCATTGTTTCTCCATTAAGTTCTTTCACTCTTCCTGAAAGAATTTAAAAAATATAACATAAAGAAGCCTGGAAACTATGCACCACTGTGATGCTCCTGCATTCACAGGATCTTCCCATTGGATCCGTGTTTTGCTTTGACATTCTTGTCTTCCATTACTTACTCTCCCAGAATAAGCGTGAAAAACTCATAGTTCACCTCATCACATGTGTATTAAATACCAATCTCTATGAGTCAGGGTACTAGACATTGAACCTCACGGCAGTGAATGTAAGTGATCTCCACCCTCAGTAAATTCAAGTTCTAGCATAGAGTATCTTCAGCTCCACAGCATCAGTGGGGTTCTCTCTCTGCTTTCCTTTTCTCTTCAATTTTGTGTAACACCTGCTCACACACTCTTGTCTCAGAAAAGTATCTGTTTCTTCTCTTCTGAGACAACTGTTCTCATTGGGGCCAGAACACACCCATTTTCCCCTTTTGTGTATCTTCAACCTTTCCATTCCCTGGCTCCTTTACTTATTTTTATAATTATTTCCACTCTAGGAAAACAAAAAGTTCTTCAAAGTTTTCATAATCCTTCTTTCTCAAGTTATCATCGTTTATCCTCTGCCGTCCTCTTAAAAATTAAACTTCTTGAAATAGTATCCTTCCCTTGTCTTCCTGTGGCTGTCTCTAATTGTTCACCCCTCCACCAATGGTAGATTGGTACAGCCCTAATCTGATCACATTTAGACCCCTTAGATTCAAAATATGCCAAATCAATGGCCAAGCTTCAGACTTTATCCTTATTCAAATTTCTGGGACATTTGAAATTTATCTAATAAATTCCAAGACGCCATCTCTTCTAGATCCGCCCCCATACATTTGACCATTCGGCCTCTTCCTTTGCTGCTTACTTCTCCTCCACCAGTCCCTTAAGTGCTGCATTTTCCCCAGGTTCTGCCCCTAGAACTTTTCCCTTCAGATTCTGCGTATTCTCCCTCCGTGATCTCCTTCACTCCCAAGACTTTACAAAATAGAGAATGAGAGGGCTTCCCTGGTGGTGCAGTGGTTGAGAGTCCGCCTGCCGATGCAAGGGACACGGGTTCGTGCCCCGGTTCGCGAAGATCCCACGTGCCGCGGAGCGGCTGGGCCCGTGAGCCTATGGCCGCTGAGCCTGCGCGTCCGGAGCCTGTGCTCCGCAACGGGAGAACCCACAACAGTGAGAGGCCCGCGTACCGGAAAAAAAAAAAAAATAGAGAATGAGAGTATGTGGTATTAATAATAATTGATGATGATACTTGTCCATGATATTTATAGATACTCATTCAGCATTGTGAGAAGCACCTTTATATAATTTTTGTGCATAATCCTACAAATCATTGAGTAGACAGTATTACCACTGTCATGCAGATAAAGAATCTGTGGCTTTCAAGTGCAAAGTTTCATGGATAACTGGGAGAGCTTCAATTCAAATACTGTTCTGTTAGACTTCAGAATCCAGCCTCTTAACATTAAAAGACCTCACGTATATATGTCCCTCCACGGCAGAGGTTCTCAACGTGGCTGCACATTAGAATCACCTGGGGAGTTTTTCTAAATCCTAAATGTCCAGCCTGCACCCCAAATCACTTAAATCAGAATCCCTGGGGATGTGAAACAGGCATCATTTTTTTTTTAATGACTTAGGTGATTCTAATGGGTAGAAAATATGAGAACCACTGCTCCATAGTAAATATTTTGATGATACTCAAGTCTTTTTCTCTGGCACAGAGCTGTCTCTCCGGCTTTAAACTTATATTGTTCAGGGTTTACTGCATCTCTTCATTTGTCTGTCCTCACTCCCACCCCACCTCAGGATTTCTCCTGTTCCAAGATGAACTCATCTATCACTACCCGAATAGTTGCCTTCTAGAGCCTATATGTTATTTAACTTTTCACATCCACTACTGACCTAAGTCTTATAAGTAAAATTTGTGGAACAGTCTCTCAAATTGGGACTTCCCTAACTCCTTATATTTGGGAATCTCTGATTTTTTATTGTATCTCAGAAATATTTTTCCAATTTTCCCTTCCTCTGCTCTTCATCATCTCTGTAGGTAAATTTACTCAGGCCGTCCTCATCTCTCTTGTGGAATTTTGTGGCAGACTCCCTGTTTTCCATAATTTTTAGTCTCTCCTTGATTTATTTTCCTGTTTAACGCTGTCAGTGATACCTTTCTAGTATCCCATTAGTTGTGTCACTCTTTGATTAAAAACTTCTCTCCACTGACTGCAGAGAACATACTTTATGAGACCTTTTACCATTTGGACACACCTCTCTCCCTCACCAAATTTCCTTTCCCTTAATGAAAATACCCTGCATTCTGAAGCCCCTTCTATACACTACTTTCCCTTAAAAGAAAAAAAAAAAATCACAATTATGCAATGTCTGTCTTTTCCCCCAGATTGTCGGCACCAGGAGGGAAGGATGGGCTTCTGTATTTTAGTGTTTTCCCCATTGCTAGCTGAATGCTTTTCAGAAAGGAGTTATTAAAAAAAGATGTGTTGAATGTATATGTGAAGGGAAGCATGCAGGAACTTCTCACAATGCTTGTCATTACACAAGTTTTCCTCTCTGAATGAAATGACCAAGTACTCTCCCTCCCCCTGGTTAACTCATATTTTTAATGTGACATACACATATGAAATACTTCTGGAGATCGCCAGACAGAAATAATGTAGTAGCTTTTCCTCTTTGATTTCACAATGCATTGTTCCTATAACTGTAATAGGAGTTATATCAAATAGCGCACTGCATAGGCATGTGTCCCTTCTAAACTAAGAATACTGAAGAATTGGAGGTATATATTGTTTCTATTTGTTTCCTCTGCACGTAGGATAGTGCCTGAAATATAGCTGATACTTAAATTGTTACCTTTGTTGAATGGATGTCTGATTTCATGTATTACTGAGTGGACTCAAAGACTCTGGCTAGCAGGTTTCTAGCTTCTAAATTTAATGGTAAGATTGCATACTTTTCTTCTGAGAAAAAAGAAAAATATAATAATATCTAATACTCTGTGACCATTCATTAATGATCCTATGAGTAAGGAAAATTGTTGAATTTGTTATCTGAGTAATTAGCTTGTCAATGCTTTGTAAGCCCTTGTCCTTATTATTGTAGACATAAATTACAAGATAATTGAAGTATGGCTGCTATCCTTAAATATTAAAAAAAAAAAAGAGCTTGGCTTCCCTAGTGAGAGAGGAATGATCTTTATTCTTCATTTACACGTTTAATAGTGTGTACTAGTCCATATACAGACCACAGGATACTGTAGATATATACTTGGTTCAGTGGCCTTTAATTTGTGCCTTTGAATATCTTCAGTTTTGCCAACCTACTATAGGTCATATGCACAGCTGTTTACTCTTCTGTGTATAATTTATAGTTTATCTGCATAATAAGACTTAGCTAAATTATCAAACACACACAAGGGATTTTAACTATTGGATTTTACTAATACCTTTCACGTTGATGGGGATTTATTGAAAGAATGAAATTTTAGATTTCAAGTAAATAATAAATTGATAATCCTACATTTAGATTGCAGTGCTGTAGAATTGTATTTTTTAATGTACAGACATCTTTGTGTTTAGTAGTGAATTGTAGTAGTACAATAATATAATAACAATTCACATTTATTTGAGAATGCAAGGCAGTATAAATAATGAACCCTCTATAAAATTTGTATCTAATTACAGAGATTTAATGACCAACTCAGGTTCCCTTTGTATATTGAAGTATAGAATACTGAATGAATTAAAGGAAAATATTAAAGTATTAAGATTTGGGCTTCCCTGGTGGTGCAGTGGTTGGGAGTCCGCCTGCCGATGCAGGGGACACGGGTTCGTGCCCTGGTCCGGGAGGATCCCACATGCTGCGGAGCGGCTGGGCCCGTGAGCCATGGCCGCTGAGCCTGCGCGTCCGGAGCCTGTGCTCTGCAACGGGAGAGGCCACAACAGTGAGAGGCCCACGTACAACAACAAAAAAAAATTAATAAAATAAAAAATAAATAAATAAAGTATTAAGATTTAACAGTAAGAGAATTTTTTCTATGATGGACAAAGTTATAAAACTAGCACACCACTGTGAGCTCAAGCATATTTTATTTCCTCTTCCTCTTGTGCATGAAGAGTAAAACCATTCCCATACTTGTGTTCTCTACCCTCACTGTCAGCCAGTGTTTCCTACTAGAAAGAATGATATATCCCCAAGCTACTGCCCAACGTACTTAGACTACATTCCTACATAAGAAAACTCATTGAAAAAACAAAATCATCTCTCTGGTGCACTCTGGAATAACTAAATATTGATAGACTGCAAAATTAATTGTTTTAGTCATATAATTTTTGATATAATACACAGGTTGTTTCATTATACCTGCATGTTACAGTGGCCTTACCATCTAAAAAATGCAGATAATTTAAGAAAGGAGAAAAGACCTGAAAAGAAATGTGGGCCTTTGCCATTTGGTAACATATCTGTTTTTTCAAATGAAAACTTTGGAATAAAATCAATCGTATTTAAACAACATAATTTAAACGTGCATGCAGATCCATACTAATATTATAATTCCACATGTATAGACTACAAATGCTTTATAGTCAATCTCTTCCATCTGTTATAAAGATAATAAAACTGTGCTTTTTATGATATCATTGAGATTTATTTTTTTTAATATTTGTAACAATTTATCACACTTTTCCCTTTTGTTTGCTACTGCTTCTGAATACTCCAAACAGCATTTCACTAAGCATATAACTCACTATTAGACAACAGTTTCTTGATTTCATTTTACTGTAATATGAAGATCTATTTAAAATTTTACCCCTATATGTTGTTCTTTGAAATAACTTATATATGTAAATATGTATATAAAGCTCATTAAAAATTTTTCAAAATGGGAAGTACCAATATCTTTGAATCTAATAAAATCTGCAATAGTATAGTTTTCATGGTTATTAAACAGCTCTGTTTTTTATGAGCAGTCAGAAATCCAAGTAATAAAGTAAAAGAGAGTATGAGAACAGTTTTTCCAACCAGATTATAAATAATTTTACAGTATACAATACATATACACATGTACAGAAGCCTATTAGTTTCCATTTCCAAACTCCATGTAGGAGTTCCAATATCCTATTATAAGTCCAGATAAACATATTTCCAAAAAAATTAAAATGAAGGACTGAATGTTCTAAAATTCCTTGAGCACATTGTGTTTCCAGCTCACATTCTCTTTAATCAAACATTGAAATTGAGAAATATATCTACAACTGAAATACACTTGTGTCTGAAAAAAAAAGAAAATCCAATTTGTAAAATGAAAGTGAGTTTATACTCTCTACTTAAGAATATATGATTTATGGGCTGAAATTCTCCTTTGTATGAAGAAAATAACATTGAATACATGACTTAGAAATTAAATAACAACTTAAGTTCAGCTTTTTTACTTAGGAGATGATGATGATGGACTTAATCTTACTTTGCATAAAGAAAATAATATTGAAGTAATGCATAAATTAGAAATTAATTTATACTAGGAATCTAATTATCAACCAAGTCTTATGCAAATATAAGCTGTTACTGCAACAAATGTGTATTTATTAAAATTATTACTTTTGACTATGTTTTTAAATGCTGTGCTTCATTGTAGGTTCAGTGATGATTTTGAAGGTTTTTGGTGATATAAAACATGCAAATTAAGCAAAAATATTAAGTATAAAATTCCAGAACATTACAGGTGGAAGAGAATCTGGGGTGGTATTCCTGATCCTATTACTTTATGTCTGAGAAACTAGAGACCCAGAAATGGAAAGTGACATCAAGGGAGGAAAACTGAAGTAGAAATTGAGCTAATATAAACATAAATGTATATTATAAACTGATGACTGAAATGATGTTTGTTTTGAAATACCTTCTATAAACATGTTTTAGAAGATGTTGGAAGAATTCTAAATTAGAAGATGGATTGTAATAATTTATGGTTTAAGTGTACTAAAGCAGTAAAGTGGGCAGAAATTGATGAATAGAATGCTTGTATCAGAAGTTATTTGTATCTTTCAGTAAGTCATCTTAAATAGCAGCCTATTTCTTTCTTCCTAAAAATTAATGTAGATTTTTAAACCTTTTATCTCCAAAATTTCAGTATTTTTAAGAATTAAAGAGAATGTGTTAATCACATCTATGTTTTACAAATTGTACCATTTCATTTCTGGATGGGTGGATTGGATGGATGGAAAGGGTAGACTTGAATATTTTTTTCCATAAAGTTAGTCTATGATGAACTCTGAAAAGGATAAATCTAACCAAATGTCCCACTTTCTATAGAAATAAGGGGAAGTTATATGGATTGATTCAAATATTTACTTTCCTTTTTACACTTCACTATAAAAAAGCATGTTTTTGTATTCTGTTGCCAGTGTATCCACAAAGTAGCACAAAAGCAAAGCCGAAACAATTTACAGTATTGCACCTTCATATGAATTATAGCTATGTGACGAAGAACAGCTAATTATATGAAGAAAAACATGGATTCACAATCAGTAGCATTTTTAAGGAGGAAAACAAACCCGTAGATGAAGAAAAAAAGAATAAATTAGTTTGACCTTAAGCTAATTACATACATATACAGTTCCATTGGTCCTTAATGGCCTAATTAATTTCCTTAAAATTGTAACGATATTGTAATTAACTATAATTAAGTATTTTGTTCCAAAAAGGAGAAGGCATATGGCATTTGTTGAATCTTTGCTACTTGTACCGTTCAAGGGTTTTTTACATGGTTACCTTGTTTAATATTTTCTCAAGCTTGTAGAATTGATATTATTACACTCATTTTCAAATAAAAAAGAAACAAAAGCCTAAAGATACAACGTGTAAGAAGCATAGGTAGGCTTTGCTCCTCCCTCTGTGTGGCTCCAATTTCTCTAAGCCTTACTGCCTCTGTATTGCTTCCTTTGAATATGAAGTAATCTCCATATAGACTGCTCTGATACATTTGGCAGTCAGTAAGAATTATTATAAGAACTGAAGAATTACGTTAATTTATTTGGTCTGTTTAAAAAAAAAAAAAAGCAAGAACTAGATTTTATTTTTTCCAGAGTTGGTAACTGATAAGAATGTACATTAACAAATTAACATGATTCTTTTTCTTCTTTAAAAAACACCTGATAAGTAGTATTCTATGTAGGTGTTATATCTCATAACACAGTATCTACCAATGCTGTGATTAAGAATTTGATCTCGGCTAGAATATTCCAGGACAAAGCAGGGGCAACCAATGACAATGTGGCAATAAACACCTTCTCTGCGACTGACTGGGTAGGATAATGGATGTAAGCTGTACTTAAAGCAAAAACACTCTGAGTGCTTGCAGGGCCACCTTTTAACCTTTTAAATCACAAACACACTTAACTAGCACCCTTCTGACTGAAATAGAAGGTTTAAATAGGAATAATCACTGGATCTAATTTATATCCTGGATTATACAGATGTGGCCATTTAAGACATTTAGCCTTTGGAGGAGGATATATATATGTGTGTGTATATGTGTGAAGTGTATGAATAATACGTTTTTTCCTTGTTCATCATACCAAAAGCTACTAGGAGTTTTAAAATATAGTAACTGTGTAAATTTTTAATAAAGGGCCCCTTGCTAATATTTATTTTTCTCCATGTGTAACACATTTTCTTGTGGAAATAGTGAGGGTAAGTTTTCCTTGAGGACAGGATTTCTTTCTTATCAGTCTTTGAATGTGCAGCACCTCACACAGGTACTTGCTACTAAATAAGTGTCTTGTATATTATTTTCTTAAACAAATACATGGGTGGATGGATGGTGGCAATGAAACAGAATTCTACCTCAGGAAGAGAAAGTTACTTTTTGGCAAGATGTTTGCTGAAAACATGAAATGACAGTAGACGCAAGAGATTTTAGTATTGGGGACAGTCTCCTTGGCTCGGCCTGACCCTAAAAATATTGCCTGATTAAAGTCACTTGGGGGCTTCCTGATGACACAGTGGTTAAGAATCCGCCTGCCAATGCAGGGGACAGGGGTCCGAGCCCTGGTCCGGGAAGATCCCACATGCCGCGGATCAACTAAGCCTGTGTGCTACAACTACTGAGCCTGCACTCTAGAACCCGTGAGCCACGACTACTTAGCCGGTGTGCCTAGAGCCCGTGCTCCGCAACAAAAGAAGCCACCGCAACGAGAAGCCTGCGCACCACAACGAAGAGTAGCCCACCTCACTGCAACTAGAGAAAGCCCACACGCAGCAACGAAGACCCAATGCAGCCAATAAATAAATAAAATTTATTAAAAAATTTTTAAAAATAAAGTCATTTGGTCCCCTTAAGCATTCATCCCCAAACCCTGCAATGTATATATATATATATATATATATATATTTTTTTTTTTTTTTTTCTTTCGCCATCAATGCTTAGGGCAGAAAGCATTTCATCAAGCACATTTGCTTTTGAAGGAAGTCCCTGTAAGAACAATTGCTAATGTTGCAGTAATAATTAGAGAAGGAAATAGAAAAGGGATCATAGAAATAGCTGTTGAATTCTGCAGCAAGCATAGAGAACTTTTTGTTTACAGGTTAATTTTTTAATTAGTGAGGGAACAAAAGCTGAGCTCTGATACCAGGAAGCAATCAGTCTAGTTTGGGACAGAAGCTTAAAAAAAATTCTGATTAGAGACGCAGAATTAAATAGATTTAATAATTAGAATTAAATAGACGAATATCTGGATAGAGAAGTACCAGGAGAAACACATCTCCACTGCAATGCCCTACTAAGTGTTTTACCAGTACCATAATGAAGTGGATCTGATATTTACCACCAGAACTTCTAACTGGCTAATGGCTGGCTGGGGGACATGACTAAGTTGAGATGGGTTATCTGTGTGCCAAAGGATCTCTCATCCTCCATCAGACTCCCGGAGCTCGTCAAGTGGTGGTTTGGGGTTTGCAAAGAGAGCAAGTCCCAAAGCACAGTCTGTTCCAGGGGTGCTTCTATCAAGTTTGCTAACGTTTTCTTGGCCAGACCAGGTCACATGGCAACACAGATTCGGAATTTGGGGGAACAGACTTCACTTCTTAACTGGAGAATCTGCAGTATCTTATTGGGAAGGTTTGGGTTTAGGGAATGGAGTAATTTGCAACCATTTTTATAATCTACCACGTAGTCTTTTCAAATCTATTTAGTAGCTATTTTTATAATTTTTTATAGATGTTAATATAGTCAGTCCTGCTGTGGTATACAAAAAGTTGACAGGTAGAAAGAACTAATTTTAACTTTTGTGCATAAAAAATAAGTGTTCTCCATTCGAAATATTGAACACTGTTTCCTTATAAAAATTAAAAACTAAGAAACTTAAAAGATGAAATGCACTGATATATATTTAAGGGATTCCTATATGCAATACCACTTATTTATATGCATCATATGAAATTTGAAAATTCATCAGGGTATGCAGTTCAGTATAATGTGCTTCTTGTATAACAGAGGATGAGGTAAAAGGGAGGTTACCAGGTCTGAAGGGGTGACTTAAATGGGTATAGTAGGACCTCCTGAAGTGCATTCATTTTAGAAGTGGTACACTTTACTGTTTTTATATCAAAGTTAATGATTAGAACTTTAATATGTTTTAGAAATGCATTGTCATAGAACTTAGAAGTAATTTAAATTATATGAGATTGTCAGCATGAAATAGGTCTTAGTGTTGTTGAGACTTCCATTCTGAACAGGATCATGTTTTTTCCTCAATACATGAAGATAATATAAATCTCAAGTAGTAATCTGGAAACTTGAAATCATCAAAATTGAGTGCGTATTTACAATATGCCTGATTTAATGAATGGTGCATTGCTTTAGGAGTGTAACCTAGGAAAATTATTCACATATACTAATCTGTGATCCTCCTATTGGTGTGAACAACACAGCATGGGGCACTGTATCTCCAGTGCCTTGAAGAATGGCTGGCTCTTAGTACATTTCCAGAAAGGTTCCTTGAACTTCTTCCAAAAAATTCTTTTCCTCAGTTTTTTTGTTTTTCTTTTTTATTGTCTTTTTGCTCTTAGTCTTGTTTTTTAATATTTTTTTTCAAAATAATAAACATGGATTGACCTCAGTTTACCAACTGAAATATTTTATTTTCCATTTTGTGGCAATTTAGTATATTAACATCATTCACACATTGTTTCTTTTGACTTGATGACAATTTCTTTGTGTTCCCCAAACTTGAACTCCCTCTTAAAAACTCAAACCCCGAGAATTCCCTGGCAGTCCAGTCGTTAGGGCCTGGTGGTTTCACTGCCAGGGGCCCGGATTTAATCCCTGGTCAGGGAGCTAAGATCCCGCAAGCCACACCACGGAAAACAAACAAACAAACAAAACAAAACAAAAATCTGATTAAAAAAACTGTTTATTGATTTAGAAAATGTTACTAAAGTTCTAAAAAAAAAAAGAATCTCAAACCCCAACCCAGACCATATAAAAAGAAAGCTTAATGTGGGAGTAGTATTTCCAGAATTAGCTCCAGAACCACTTTTTAAAAAGTATACTTTATTTCTTCTCTCTGTCTGCTCCATCAACCATTAAACCTTTTCCAGAGATCCTTCTGACTAGCCACTCTAGCTCTGGGCTCACTGCTAATTGACTATTTTAGCAGCTCTTGTCTTTAAAGTCTCTTGATCATGTTACTCGTGTGCCAGAGATAAAGATGAATGACTTCAGACTTCAGGCAATGTGCTAGCTCTTACCCTTTGTGTAAAACCTTACATTCCCCTGCCTCAATTCTATAAAACTTCATACACTGATATATCCTGTTAACAAACATAAATCTATCTGCATTCTTTTCCTAAACTCTGAGTGACTGTGAGAAAATCAGAAACAGTTTGTGTGCTACCCATTAAACCACCATATGTATGTGGTTTCCTATGCACTTGCACAAACAACTAAACCAGGACACGATTAAATTGCTTCTTCCACAGTGTTCCAGCAGCAATCAGCACATATTTTATAACATGTATGGCATTGTACCGGCCGTATCTGTTTGGAGAGTTTGTCTCTTCCGGTGGTCTGTGAGTAACTTGTAGGCAGGGAACTAATTCCTCAGGATGCCTTGTGCCTGAGATTGCTTACAAGTGAATGAATGATAGGAATGAAAAGTCTAAATGACATTGAATACACAATGTAACAGCCCTAGTATTTTTTTTTTTTTTTTTTTGCGGTACGCGGGCCTCTCACTGTTGTGGCCTGTCCCGTTGCGGAGCACAGGCTCCGGACGCGCAGGCTCAGCGGCCATGGCTCACTGGCCTAGCCGCTCCGTGGCATGCGTGATCTTCCCGGATCGGGGCACGAACCCGCGTCCCCTGCAGCGGCAGGCGGACTCGCAACCACTGCGCCACCAGGGAAGCCCATCCCCCTACCCCAGTATTTTTATTACAAAACTCTGTGGCAAAATAGCATCACATTTCCTGTGAATATTTTCCCCCATTTCTACTCAAAACAGCATAATGGGGCTTCCCATTATGCTTGTGGGGAATTTTTCTCTTGCTCACTTCTGTGTTTCCAGTTACTAGTGTCCAGTATGTGGTAAGCACTCAATAATATTTGTTGATTATTTAACATATGAATTAATTAATCTTTGTCTCTCCTCCTGCTTCAATGAAGGTAGGCTTAGATTAGGTATCAGCCATGACTCATGGAAGGTTTTTATACATACATTTAGAAAATGTTGATGATGCCATAATCTTTTTCAATTCTGGATATTGTTTTCTTTCTCTCTCCTCTCCCTTTTTTCTGCTTATTATTTAGTTCACAGAGCCTTCCTTTCTATAGTAAGCCTTTCCTAACTTTATGTCATGGAAAGTACCCCTTATGGCACTCTGTTGGGATTGTCTGTACTTTGGATGTATTCTCTTAGTAAACAATATTATCTATGAAGATAAGCATGTATGTTATCTTTGCCACTGAATTTTCCCTAGTATTTAGTTTAGTACCTGGATATATAAGCAAATTAAGAAATAGTTTTGAATGAATAAATGATACACACAACATTTTTAAAACTAAAGCTTTTTTTGGAGACTAGAAGCAGAGAAAAGAAACAGTTGAATTATAGTCAGTCAACAATTACACTGAATATAGTTTGCTTATACAGTTCTCCAAATTGGTAGGGAATTAAGTTAATTAATAATTCAGGGACATTGCCATTAACTAAATGCCTGCTGAGTCACAGAGATGGAGCTATATATTTAGGGAAACCTTTGGAGCTCAGCTATAACTCACCCGGTAGTTACTAGTATATGAATGTATTGAAATCTATATGGTCGTTTCTCATAACTAGACCATAGGGTAGGAACCTGGATGACCCTACGAGTAGTCTGACATGGAATGTCACTAACACTGCCCACTGACCTACTAGACAAGGAGGCACTGGCCACTTTGAGGAGGTACATGCAGCAAGTACAGAATGAATGACAGACATTGAAAGTTAGGATTTTTTTGGTCTAAATGATCATTTCTCACTTGTATTGCTACAAGCATATAATATCATAACTGGCCCTAGTATTTTCATTTAAAACCCCCCTCACTATAGTCAGTTCCCCTCACAGCAGCCAGAACAATTTCTTAATAATGAAAACAAGATCATATCTTAGTTGAAAATTCCCAGATCTCCCTTTTACAATTAGGATAAAATGCAAACTCCTTGCCCTTTTCTTTCAGACCTCAAATGATGCAGGTCTTTCCTAACCCTCCAGCCTCATTCTTATCATGCTCTCCTTTCAGTTGCTAGATGTCAGCCTCAGAGGCCTGCTCTCTGTCTGCTTGGCGTGTCTGGGGCACACCAAGCCCTTTCATGCTTCAGTCTTTGCGGTTGCTCTGGTCTCTACCAGAGCTCTTCTCCCCAGATTTACACAGGGGTGATTTCTGTCCCTATCATTCAGGCCTCAAAGAAAACTTGACTGATTTCCCTTTATAAAGTAGACTCACACTTTCCTAAGCCTTCTCTATCACATTTTCTTATTTTATTCTATACACGCACACACAAAGACATACACATACACACACACACGGGAGCTCTATAAGAAAACAAAATCTTTATTTCTTTTTTTAATTTCTCTATTACTTTAATTATAATATTAAGTGCTTAATAAATAATTGTTGGATAAATAAATACCTGAATGGATCTATGGGTCTTTGATTTGAAGTGTCAAGCATTTTTGCAAAAATTTTCATTTAAATTCACAGTGGTATCCCCAAGATATCTATTCACTTTAAAATTAAGAAAAGTAGGGCTTCCCTGGTGGCGCAGTGGTTGAGGGTCCGCTTGCCGATGCAGGGGACACGGGTTCGTGCCCCAGTCCACGAAGATCCCACATGCCGCGGAGCGGCTGGGCCTGTGAGCCATGGCCGCTGAGCCTGCGCGTCCGGAGCCTATGCTCCACAACGGGAGAGGCCACAACAGTGAGAGGCCCGCATACCGCAAAAAAAAAAAAAAAAAAAAAAAAAAAAAAAATTAGGAAAGTAATGTGCAGGAGTTGGATGACTTTCTCAGAATAACAGAGCAGAATAATAATTGAAATGCCCGTCTGTCTGACTTGAACGTTTCTGCTCTCCCTGCTCCACCACGCTGCCTCCAGACTATTTCAATAGGAATTAGCGTGCAGTGTGACGAGGAAAAGGGATAATTTGCAAACATATATTTAGGCACACGCTAGATGAAATTAGTAAAAGAATTCCTTATTGGGCTCCTGAAGGTATTGCCCTCTAGCTTAATAATTTTTGGTATTTTAAATGCCTATCCAAATATTTCCAGATATAAGAGAAATAAGTCCTGGTGATATAATGTGACTACACGGTGACTGTAGTTAATACTCTACTGCATACTTGAAAGTTGCTAAGAGAGTAGATCTTACAAGTTATAACAAGAAAAAAATTATAACTGTGATAATGAATAACTGAAATTATTGTTGTAATCATTTCACAGTATATACATATACCAAACCATTATGTTGTACCCCTAAAACTACAATGTTATATGTCAATTATACCTCATTAAAAATGTGTCTAAATAAATAAATGCCTATTTGAAATAATAAAGTGCCTCAATCCAGCGCTTCTCAAATTTAATGTGCACAGAAACCACCCGAGCATCTTGATAAAAATACAAATCCTCCCAGGTGGTGCAGATGGTGTGGATCCATCCACCTATGCTTTCTGAGAAGCAAGAGCTGAATGAATATTAGTTTACACTCGTAATTCACATATTCTATTCTGCAATGATTAGAAGAAGGACTTTATGGAGGAAGAGGTCGTCATGACTTAGAACTGTGGTTCGTGAGCTTTGGGCATATTAGAATCACCTGGGGAGCATTGACAACTCCCAGGAACCAGCTCGCACCCAGACCAATTAAATCAGTTTCCAGGGATGCCGAGCGAATGCAGTTTTTAAAGCTCTGTAGTTACTCCACTGTGATTGTAGATACTTGCTGCCAGCAGCTTTGGCATGGGAGTTTGTTACAGAAGTGAAGACTCAAGCCCCAATCCAGACCTGTTGAAGTCCTGGCTGCATTGCAAGAAGATTCCAGGTGATTTTCAGATACTTTTAAATTTGAGAAGTACTGGTTTAAAGCAAGAGGTTGTTTGTTTGTTTGTTTGTTTACTAAGCTCTCTATTCTTGGGTATGACTAGGAATACTGGAAGTCAGTGGAGCTTTTTAGTACTGTCTAAGAAAGAGTTTTAGGGATGATAGCCAAAATACAAAATATAAATGCTCACTTCATTTGGCAGCGGTAATTTGTGACTTTTTGCACATTGTTTTAGTTTTGGAATAAAAGTGGGAGTGAAATTACAGTCAGAGAAATATTCAATGTAAGGTAAAACAAAAGAAAACTAGAGATAGCCAGTGAAATCAAAATTTTCATGAAGCTTAAAAGGTTGGTGGTACAGAGGGGGTACTGGGTTGTGTGTCTTTTGTTTTGGTTTGTTTGTATCTTTTTAATGAGATGTATGTATATTTATAAACTAAGAAGGAATCAGAAGAAAGTGGTTAAAATGGAATGGAAGGATTAAATGTTGGTGGATATGGTGGATCTTATGACAAGGTGATTAGGCACAAGAGTGCTATAAGGGGGAGGGGAACCTAAGAATTGGGCACAGGTGAAAACAATAAAGCCATAGTGTCTGCTTTCAAGGGGAATACACAATAATACAGGAAAACAGGCAACCACAGAACAGTGTGATAAGCAATATAATAGGGTAAGAACAGAGAGTATGATAATACAGAAAAAGCAATCCTATACCATGACTGGGATTGGTCAGGGAGGGCGTCTGGAAGAACTAACCTCTAAACCTACACCTGACTAGAAGAGAATGATAGGAAGGGGGAATCTGGCCAGAGGAATACAAAGGGAAATGGCCTGGAGTTGAGAAGGAACAACGTGTGTTTAAGGATTTGAACTGAGTTCAGCCCAACTTTAGCACAGAGTGCTTTTATAGGTAAGTGAGGGAAGGGGGGTGGGCAGAAAAAGGAGAGGAGGTAGGTGTGGTGAAAGATTAAATTGAAAAGAGGTGAGTTTATGGGGAGTTCTTTCTCCTGAGGGAAAATTTTATCATGCTTCTCCCTTGACTAAAAGATTTTAATATCAATGGAAATAACATTATATTTGCACATGAGAAAGTTTTTCTAACTGTAAGGTTAATGGGAAATATAGAATATAAAAAGATAATTGGGCTCTTGCAGTAATTCGGAAAAAGATAATGGTACCCTAAACTAGGTGGTGATGGAAGAATGGGAAAATGGTGAAATAAATCCAGATTTTAGGAAGTAAAAACTGTAGTGCTTGCAGATTGATTAGATTGGGAATGGGGAAGAGTCAAGAATGATACTCAGGTGTTTGAATCAGGCAACTCCATGGAAGATGCCATTCATGGAATAGGACACACAAATCTTTTTGTTTTGTTGGTTGGTTATTTGGGAGGCTGGTAGGGTGGTATAGATGATGAATGGTTTTTTGGAATAATGGTGTTCAGTGGATAGTGATATGTGTGGATCTGAAGCTCATCACGGAGATACAGGAAAGAGAAACCTATTGGGAGTCTTCAACATAGATATAGCACTTTAAACCATGAAAATGGAAGCACTAACCTAGGAGTACCATGTAAACTGGAAAAAAAAAAAAAGTAGAAAAAAAAAGAAAAGGCCTAGGACAAGATCTTTAGGATTGTCAACTTTTAAGGGATGATTAGAATTTTAAATCAAGCGGAGAAAGGTAGAGGGAAAATATAGATATAACAGTCTCACAGAAGTTTATCAACGCTTTTCGAAATGTGAAAAACGGGCAAAAGTGGCTATTGAATTTCAAATAAAGGAAGTTCTTGACCATAGATAGAAATTTTCACTGAGTAACAGGGGAGCATAGGAGAGATGGATTCAAATTTGTGACTTGTAGACCACAAAAGTAGAAAAAATTTTCAACATGTTTAGCTGAGAATGGGAGAGAGAGAGAGCACTGAGGTTTAGAAGGGTATATACAGTTGTGGCAGAATATTTATTCCTGCTTTTTTGTGTCTGCCCAAGGAACTGCTTTGGCCCCTTTTTTGGTGAATATCTGAGGAATTTTTGTTCTCTTTCCTTGTCATAAAATAACCATTTTGAAAATAATAATTTTAAATAAGGAATACTAACATCTTTACTTTAGGTTAATATAATTTAATGTAATTTTAAAATAACCTATATATAATATTTATATTTGAATAGCTGATCTAGTCTCAAATTTTAAATATTTTGATTTTACCCTCATCCCTAGGAACTTAATAAGATTAAAAATATCTTATTTCACCCACATATTTGCTTTCAAAACAGCTGAACAGATATACATTCTCAAGGTTGAATTTTATTAACAATATACACAACATACACATTCGAAACCCTTTAGGCAGAGGTTATAATTCCTGTGTCACTTGGGTATACTAAGTGCTCCATCTATATTATATTCTCATATAACAATTTGGAAAATTTGCATATCAATCTAACATGTAGTATAGGTTTTGCTAACATTTATGCCTACTTGATATGTAGTGTTTTTGTTGGTTTGGGTTTGCTTTGTTTTTTTGAATGTGACACAGATTACAGACTTCACAGTGACTGGGATGCTTCAAGATGGAAAGTGTTTGGTAATCTTATTTGCTTCCTCTCTCGGTTACTTTAATCTAATGGCTTTTAATCAGATGTCAGCATCCAAGTATAGGCATTTAATAGTATGTCTTTATTGTTTTTTCTGATTACAAAAATATTGGTATACATATTATATAAAAGTAAAACATTACAGAAAAGTGTAATCCTGGAAACGAGTATCCCCAGTAATTCTGTCTCCAGAGATAACTGTTGTTTGGCATGGTTTTGGGCAGAATTTTTCCCATGCAATAATAATATAAATATTAATAATAAGAATATGTAAATAAATATTTTAAGGGATCTTAACCACACATTTTGTTTTATAATTTTTCAAACAATATATCCTGGGCATATCTTCTCATCAATGTGTAGAGATTGTTTTTAAAATAACTATAGTTTTCTATTTCCGATGCCGAAGTAGAGCCATCCTCTTCATTGCTGTTATTTTTTGTTTGTTTTTTGTTTTTATTGAAGTATAGTTGTTGTATGATGTTATATGTTACAGGTGATTGATTCACAATTTTTAAAGGTGTACTCCTTTATAGTTATTATAAAATATTGGCTATATTCCCTGTGTTGTACAGTATATACTTGTAGCTTATTTTATACCTAAAAAAAATAATTAATAAATAAATAAATATTCATATACTTAAAAAAAAAAGATGTCAGCATCCACATCACCTAGTTGGGCTTTTAAAAACTTAAATACCCAGACCTTATCCAAGCCTTGGAGAATCTAAATTAGTAGGTCAAAAGAGTCTAGGGACATATTTCAGATGCTTTGCAGATGATTCTGATGCATACAAGAAGGTTTTCTTTTTTGCAAAACAAGAAGATCCCGTAAAAATACCATTTAATTGCCTTTTATTTTGCTATTCTAAGTGGAATAGGAAAAAAAAAGGCATTTAAGAATTGCTCACTGTTCCTCCCGTATACAGTTTTTAAAATATTACTTTCGTTCATTATTATCTGATATCACAATTTCATCTCACAAGAGATAAAGGCATATTAAAGGGGAAAATTATATGAAAGGAGCATCACGTTATTTTAAAAGTCACCAGAGTAGCATGTTTTCTGACTGTCAAATGTGGAAGAGGAGATGACCTGACTTTGAATATAGGAAACAGACATTTTCACAGTGATTACAAGTCATAATTTCAACTGCCAGTCTTTGGAAGAACAGAACTTTTGATACATGTTTCTGCCAGATGTTAGAGATTTGATAAAATATATTCACTCTAAGGAAATTGAATATGCTTTGAGGAAAGCATTCTCAGATCAAATATATCTACCTTTTAGCTCTTTTTGTACCAATCTGTTCATTCCAGGTTAAATTTCCCTATTGTTCAGCACTGGGGTCGAGGGGGTGGGGAGTGAAACTGCTTTGCAGATATCTCAAAATGAACAAAATGGATACTAAATTAAAATATGAATGGTTTATGGGTAATAACTAATTATGATTACATACCTCACTGATTTTTCTGTATTATAATCACTGATCAGTGGGGTGACTATAGAGTTATATAGGAAGTACCTATCTGTGATTTTGGCAAAGAGAGTGTCCTCTGTTGTTGATTCTTGATTATCATTTCTAATAGAAGATAAAAACAGCAAAGATAATTGAGAAGGGGATACTCTGTAAATCATATCTTCCCTTCCCTCATTTAGGTACTATGATTATAAAACAAAACAAAACAAAAGAAAAAACCCATGTATATATACAACCTGAATGAAGAAGTATAAAATTTCCTGGATTATAGTGTATATGATAATGTATAGATAGATAGATACAATATATATTAGAAAGACTTCTCAGAACCATGATAATTAGGGAAGGATCCTTGACACCTGTTAGATGAAGGAACAAAAATGTTAATTTTGGATCAACTACAGAATCCTCAGTGGGTAATACACAGGTGAATGCTTGTTAATTTGCTATGTAATTATCTCTGTAATGAATTTAGCAAAGTATAGTTTTATGTAAGGGCAATGGTTAGCAAGCTCTTTCACAGAGAAATCATGGGTCATAAAATATGTTTCTGGGAGGTACTGCCAATTTATTAACTTCAGTCACTCTATAATTAAATCTACATATGCAGCAGTAGAATCTACCAAATCATCAACTGATGCGTATTGAGCCTCTAGACTCAGTGGCATTTAATTAGTTAGCACACAGCCAAATACCAACCTTTCTTTTCCAGTGGCAGACTGTTTCTTCTTCACAATCTCTCTCCCTTATTTAATAAAGCTTGACGTAATTTCCACAGTGATGCAACAGCAAATGAAAAGCAAATTATGAGTAAAACTTTGGGAAATTGAAAATAAATATAGAGATTATATATGGATATAAATATAAAATGCCCTTCTGAATTTGTTTTAATTTACTGAAACGTTGCTCTTCCAAGGACTTCAAGCAGTCAGTATGAAACTAATAAGGCATTTTTTCTAAGCAAGATTGTTTTTCTCAAAGAGACATACATATACTAACAAGTCTTGATTGTGGCCTTTTGCCTCATATGGGAATTTTAATTAGCTTTATAGGAATTTCCATGTACTCTAATTCAGGAGCTCCTTTCAGCCGGGAAAATTGCCTGTCAGAGTGTAGGCTTTGATGCAGATCTCTGCTCATAACCTCGAATTTCCCCTCAGATACAAGTTGACTTAATCTCCTAGAGCTAAGCCAAGGGATGCTGTTAGAGCCACGCACTGGACGGAGAGGGCAGGCTGATTCTCTGACAGAAGTTAGTTGTAACAAGCAAAATATTGATATATCTTGAAGAACTGATTTTTTTTAAAAAAGAACATTAATTCAGAAGTAAAATGAGCACAATACAAGCATTCAAAACTAAGAATAATACCTGATTATTCATTAAGAATTGAATTTCAACAATTCCCGAATAAAATGAACTGTGTAAGAGCAATAATGGAAATTAGAAATATATCTAATACATAAAAACTATTTTATTTTTCATATGGCCATCATTTGATGATGTATTTTTTATATACTTAACATTTTACCCAATTATGTATGATTTCCTTAAAATAACGTATGACACTATTTCATATTTTTTATATCATCTGTGAACTTTTTCAGTCAGAAATAAAGGAAATCGTGCCAAATTATAGTGATTTATTGGAAGAGGACTTGCTATATAAAGATTTTCATCAAATAGCTTAATATAGAACTTGAAAAAAAATTAGTAAAATCCTGATTTTTAACTGGAAACAATTTCTAGTGACTGAAATTAAGTTTTTTTGAGGCATATGCTATTGAAATTTGATAGAAATGATTATATAAAATATATAGCAAGTTTATGTACACATTTTTTTTACACCAAATGGGAAAATGCAGTCATATTTTAGAGGTAATATAACTCTGATATGTATAATTATCAATTAAAACTTGATTTATTTTTAAATGAGTTTGTCATGGCTGGTATACAAATATTTCACCTTTTTAATTATAATTTTTTACCTTTTTAATCCCCCTCAGTTAACAATAAAGGTTAGCATTAAGGTCAGAGGTGATAATGAAATAAAGAAATATAGATGAAATATGAATAGAGATGAAAACAATTTACAGTTTTCTAGGATGTGGCATTAGGTGTCTAAATATTCCTTATTAAGTGACAACCCAGTATTGCCATATTGTCTGCTTCCTGACATAGCTGAATCCTCATAAATTAACTGTGTATAAGTGTGATAGACACTTAAAATGTGATGATTCTGGGCTTCCCTGGTGGCGCAGCGGTTGAGAGTCCGCCTGCCGATGCAGGGGACACGGGTTCGTGCCCTGGTCCGGGAGGATCCCACATGTCGCGGAACGGCTGGGCCCGTGAGCCATGGCCGCTGAGCCTGTGTGTCCGGAGCCTGTGCTCCGCAACGGGAGAGGCCACAACAGTGAGAGGCCCACGTACCGCAAAAAAAAAAAAAAAAAAAAAAAAGTGATGATTCTTTTTAACTTTGAAACCACTACAAAGTCTTGAGGAAAGCCAGCCTAGTGATGACTCAGCAATTAAAAATAATATTTAAATTTAAAAGCAGGTTACAATATATGGAGCTTTGCTCTACAGAAACACATATTATTAAATTTTGGGAGGTAATATATGTTGTCTCTAAAATCTGTCTTGAAAAATGTGTTTATTCTCTTTGTAATAGGACATATTACATATTAGTCATGTTAGTAGGAAGAATCATGACCAATAGTTTATATCTCTACTGAGATGTGGAAAAAAGGGGGAAAAGGATTAATTCATTCCCAGTATAAAGGATTAAAATATATAAAATATATATTTTTTATGGAAAAGGTTTTTATATCTTGCTACAGAGGCAGGTTGTAGAAAATCCTTGTACCTGTCTGTATAAATTAGATGATGTTTGTATGAAATAGCAAGATGGCTGAAATCTAGCACAAACACAGAAACACTTATGGTTTTACTTTACAAAGTAGGTATTTAATAAATATGTGGGCTTTGATGAATGATTTTTATTACTGGCTGAATGTGAATTTTAGTTGTTTAAGTGATTCCTGGCTAAATATGAGACACTCGGGAAAACCTGATTTAAAAACCATGTCTCCAAATTATGATTTCAGTATTATCACCTTTTGTATGAAAATTATACAAAACTAATTATATTATCAACATTGATGTAATTAAAAATTCAAAACTAATATTACACATATTTTAGGTAAAAGTATATCTGAATGTAGTTGGCAATTAATGTAGCTGCAGTTCCCAGCTTTTCTACCTGGTTTATTGATGGGCTTCAATTAATGTTTGCCAGAAAGTAAATTAACATAGCACCTGAGGCATAATTCTCTAGTGGATCACGGACACTGAGTTTCTCCCATTTTTGCTGGTTTAACTCCACCCGAGCACATTGCTAGTAGGTACATTTTAATTCAGTCCAGACATGGATATTACCCTTGACTTTAATGACAGGTCATTTACAGCAAACTCATGTTTCACTGCAGAGATGTCTCTTTAAGTGACATCTTATCAATAGCAATTCAATTAGTCAATCCTAAGACTATGAGGTGGAGCTTAAACTGTGTCACAAAGTGCTCTTTGAATTTGCATTTGAAATGTCCTTATTACCCTTCTTTTCCCACCCTGCACATAAACATAAGCACTGAAGTTTAATTTCAGATGTACCCTGTATGGCTCTGATTCCCTTTTATATACCTTATTCTCATAGGATTAGATATCAATTGAAAAATATGTTTTCCCTTTGCAAGAAATGTAAGCACAAATATATTTGGCTTAATTAAAAACACGATGGTGTTGATGTTGGCAAATAGAATGGCATATTGTGAAAGGCCATTTTTTTTCAGACATGATATCAACAAAATAATTAAAAAGTAAAATACATGTGAACAATAAGATACTGAACTATTGAATAACAAAATCAATTTATCATTCCTTATTTAGCAGAAGTTTGGACTTTGCACTCTGCAGTAATCATAATGGGCTAACGTACAAGCTGTCCCTTTTTGATCTTTTAACATTGAGCATTCATTAATATCCTAATACATATCAGGCATTATAACATAGATTAGAATCCCTATATGATGTCATTATAAAAAGATAATTCTGGAAAAGCTGACTGGGTGAAAGAATTTTATACAAAGTCTTATCCTGAGAACAGAGAGATCAAGAATATTCCACTGCTACAGGTTTTGTTGGAAAAAAAATAGATAAATAGAATAAAAGGTGAAGGGGAGCTAGTGTAGCTGAGGAAGTATGGGATTAACAACCAGAATGTCCTTTCACAACTGGTGTCCCAGGAGTGATTTAAGTCCAGATGCCTGCAGGCATCCCTTGTCTGTAATGAATTAACTTCTATACTAGCATGGCAATAGCACAATACTTTTGTACTGTTCTCCACAGAATTGATAAAATAGTCATTCACATCACATATTGTGCTCTGCAATTCAGATGAGACCAGTTGAGAAAAGCTGCTAAAGGCTTGTTGAGTTTAGTCTTCCATTCCTGATTTATCTGAATGAGATCTCTTAAAGTTCTAGAGTTGCAAGTTGTGGTTGAGATCAAATAAGTGCCGCATATAATTTTGGGGTTTAAAGAAAAATTTTCAAAACAAGTATCTGTATGAGCTTGATTGTATTATGTGATTAATGCTGTTTAAAGACAGCTGTTGCCCTGTCCTGGTACATGAACAGAAATCTCTGCATATATTTAGTATCAGTTAAAAGTCATACATTCTAGCAAGATGTAAGGATGCTCTTAGCTACAGGTTACAGAAGACCCATATAAAATTAGCTTAATTGTGCCACATAAAATAAAAGATGGGAGGCAGGGTGATTCTAGGGTGATAATTTAGTGGCATCATAACGTAGTATCACAGGCATCATGTTCATCTTTTTCTGCCGCTCTTAAAATGACAGTGGCTCTATTTGTGGTTGCACGATGGTGGCATAACCTGCAAATATGAGTAAGAAGAGAGGTGTTTCTTCCCACTCATTTTTTTCATTGCATTGGGAGACCATTCCTATGAGTGCTCTAGTCGACTGACACTCAGATCTCATTGGCGAGGATGGAGCCATACACCAGCGACTTGTCAGCGGCAGGGAAAAACAATCTACGGTGATTGTTTTAGGTTTATACTGAT
The DNA here is from genome assembly GCF_964374135.1 of Grampus griseus. Lineage (NCBI taxonomy): Eukaryota > Metazoa > Chordata > Mammalia > Artiodactyla > Delphinidae > Grampus > Grampus griseus. Next base: position 110,873,137 of record NC_138998.1, read on the forward strand.
ACAACCCCAAGGTATTGGAAAAGGAATCATCTTCCTAGAGCTTATGAGGTAATGATAACCAAAGAAAAATTGCAGTCTGGGTTGGCAAGGAGGAAGGGTAAGGACTGCCAGTGAAAGGGGTCTACCACTTCAGTGTGGGATTACAGGAACACGCTAGATTTTTGAAAAGTGGCAGGAAACCCCAAGGTAAATAAAGTCTAAGGAAATGTGTTATTTATCTATTGATAATTAACCAATTACCCTCAAAACTTAGTTGCTTAAACACGTTTATTTGTCTCAGATTCTCTGGAGGTCAGGGATTCAGTCATGCCTTAGTTGTTCCTTTGTTTCATCATCTCCCATGAGACTGCAGTCAGGATGTCTGCGGGCACTTCGGTCTCATCTGAAACCTTAACTTCTAAGTTAACTCACGTAGTTGACAGGTTTATTGGACTGAGGGCCTCAGTTTCTTGTTGGCTGTTGGCCAGAGGCTACCCTAAGTTCCTTGCCATATGGGCCTCTCTAACATGGCTGATTGCTTCAGCAAGCATGCATGCCAAGAAGGAATAAAGAAAGTCTGTTGACAAGACATGCATCCCAATATTTTGTAACCTAGTCATGGACATGCCATCTGCTTAACATTGCCACAGTCAGTTGATTGGAAGCGAGATGTTTGAGGGGAGGGAATTACACAAGACCATTTACAACAGGAGGCAGTGATCATTGGGGGCCATTTTAGATGCTGCCGCCTCTAGGTAAAAAGATAATAGCATAGAAATACAAAGACGTAATAAATCTACTTAAGGTAAAATGAGTTTTAGGTCTCTTGATTGCCTATGATTTGGTCCATTAACTATGAAAAAATAAAGTGTCTAAAGGGATTTTTAATACTTCTAATGTTTGTTCTTTGTCTTAACTACAGTCAAGGAGATGAAATAAAAGAGGAATTTTAAATACTGACATAATAAGCAGAGAGGTCCAAAATTAAGCTTTAGAAATAGTATCAAACGTTAGTGACATGCTAAAAATACAGTAAGAAATGGACAACTCTAAGAGATGAACATAAATCTAGGACAATTATATTTTAAACCAAGATCCTCTATTAGTACAATTCATTAGAATAATATAAGCATCACTAGAGAGCTTATAAAAACACTTAGTATGTTTTAATCTATAAAAGACAGTTAAATGCTTTTCTTCTCTACTTTTAAAGTTGGCATAACTTAAATAATACTTGTCATATAATAATTTAATTTCCAACTGAATATGGCTTATAACACAAAAGGTTAAACTATTTGTCACAGAAAATAAATGTCATAGAAAAAATTTTTAAAGTAAATGTTATAGAAAAAATTCTTAAAATTACTCTAAGTTTTAAATTTCATATTACTGAGAAAAGTTTTCTGCTGCTTCTGGCTGTATGATTAAAAAGAAATAATTGTTATTCCTGTGATTTGGATACAGTATTATTGTCTTAACAGAGATGCCAAAGTATCAAAATATCTAAAACACTGAAGCTCAGTATGACTAATATGTTATCTAAATGAAAGCATTGAAGCATATAAAGCACAGTATGTCCAATTCTCTTAAGAGTTGTAATGACCTATTTTTAGGGGGGATGGGGCTAACTGCATTCACTGTAAATTTATCTTAAGGATCTGTTAAGTATTATCTAATGCATCTGATCTTCCTCTTATTGCCTATAAAATATTGTCACTTCATTATTCTAGGATTCTTTTTTTTATTATTATTGAAATGAATCTGATTAAAGTACAGTCTCAAGGGAACATCAACTCACGTTTCAAAACCATCATATAATTCAGCAGAAATGTGGCAGAGTTGATAGACTCTGCCTCAGAACAAAGAGTTAGCATGGAAAATAACTTCACCTTTGATCCCAAGGGAAAGAAGGATGCCTTTAGGTCATAATAAGGGCACTCCCATAACACATTCCATCTGTTTAAATCCCAGTACATCTCAGCATTGCCGGGGAATAGTGGGGGTCGTGCTATTATTGGTGTAGAATGGGCTTTCTTATGAACAGGAAAACTTATAACACTGATGATATTTTATCCAAAATTACTGTGGTTGGTGGTTAAAAGTATAAACATCGTCCATTAAGTAGACTGGGCAACATATCACTATCTTTTTAAAATATATTATCGCACATCAAATGCAGTATTGTGAGCAGTAACTGATGATTAAAAACAGAGCTGCTGGCGCTTGTTCTCTAGACTCAGGGCATAGGTGACCTCTCGACATGGCATTGATGGTAATCCAGATCATTGAGTATGCTGTGTATTGTTATTCACATCTAGATGCTATTTTTTTTTTCAAGCACTGCTGTTTCTAGGTAAGCCATGAAAACACTGCTGTGAAAAAGACAGTGGAAATGAAAAGATAAATTGATGGGTAAAGAGAAAAGGAGACTACACAAATGTAATGATTTAAAAAAGTCAGCTGCTGATTAAATGACTTCAATTTGTTTGTTAATAATGCTTCTGAAAGCTATAGGAGATTATCTGTAACCAAATAAAGAGTCAGAGCCTTCACTATGCAACAGGAGCTTTTTCTGAGGATCGTGATAATTAACTTGAATGACCAGCCACTGAAGGATAAACAAAATGTTGGCTAAAAGCAACAGTTGGCAATTGAATCATGATATCTCCATGAATGCCTGTGGACCTCACGAGGAAATCACTAGCAACATATATTTAGTCCACTCTTCTTGTACACAAGGCATCGTTGCTTTTAGTTCTATATTGAGGTCAAGTGGAAATGAAGCATTTAATAAAATGGTAGTTCAGAAACTTGGAAATTGGGAGAAGATAGGAGAGAATGAATTGAATTCTTTGACAGCAAACTTAGATTTTTGAAAAGCAGGAGAGGTCAATTTATTTTGTAGTTTTCTCTTAGATACCTGAGCCTCTGATACATACTGACAGATGAGCCAAATCTTTCATATATAACCTTTAACATTTTAAATTAGTTTTCCAAAGATGTCATATTCTCTTGGTTCCTTGAAATATGCTGTGGTATTATTTTTTGAAATGTTTTCTGTAGTCTACTATTCTAATGAATAACAGTAAAAAATAAATTTCCTGTCTAACCTGGTGATCTAACCTGATATTGAAAAAAATTCTGCAAAGATTATGAATTTGAAGGTGGTTATGGGACTCTGGGACTCTGATCTGGCCTTCAAATCATTAGCATAAGATTCCAGGTTCAGTCGGCACTCAAGATTAACCATATGTGTCATCATGCATCTAGAATATGTAGGGGGAAAAATGCGAAACATGGGGGTAGTGATAAAGATGCTGTATCATTTAATAATTTCAGAGATATATTTCAGTAAAATTTGAAAGTGGGCCTAGAAAAAGTAAGCATAGACATATGCTAACTGAATGGATTTAAGTTTGGTGACAATAAAGTGTCAATCTAGAACTTTTGATATTTTCCTAGTTCTAAAATCAACATTTGAGCTGCTGATTCAATTAAATAGTCAAGAGGGATTTATCATTATGTTGGTGCATGATACACTTAGTTTTTACATCATAAACAGTGGTCTTATAGTTTTCTTCAAAGTTTGGATTAAGTATCTTGCTGCAATTGTTTTCCTATTTAAAAAGCAAAGCTTATGTAATACATAAGAGTTATCCTCTCCACAATTGTCACATCTCCAAGCAGTGGTTTAGCTCAGGAGTTCTTAATATGGAGTCTACAATCATGCTTAGAATTCAGGAAGAATCCATGAATGTGGAAACACGGGGAAAAAAGGGTTCATTTTTTATTTCTAAGTTTTAATTAAATTGAACATTTCCTTAATTACTTATGTGAGCAATAAACCAGAGTATTGTATGGCAGTATCTGTGACTTTAGCCTCAATAGAAATTTCAGATATTTCCAAAGAAAACTATGGATGTGACAAAAACCTTGAATACCCTCATCACTGATTTGAAATCACTATGGTTATTAGATACTGCGTGATCTTATTATTTACTGCATTAATAGAGAATCATAGTTCTCCAGTTATTTATGACTGTCTAATGAATCACCCAAGAACTTAGTAGCTTAAAGCAATGATTTATTCGTTCTTACAGTCCATTGCTTTCACTGGACTAAGTGGTTCTTGGGGGTCTCTCATGAGATCCCAGACAGATGTCAGCTGGGACTGCAGTTATCTGAAGGCTCAACTAGGCTGGTTGTTCCACCTGACTCACTCACAAGACTGACAATTGATGCTGGCCGTAGGCTGCTAGATTAGTGGCGACTGACAACCTGAGCACCTACACCTGGTTTCTCTCTGCCCTGTAGCAGCTAAATTCTGAAAGGGAATGTTCCAAAACATTCCTTGGTCTGCAAGACCAAGGCAGAAGCCGCAAATTTTCTGATGACCTAACTTTACTATTCCCAGTAGCCCAGATTCAACATGAGAGGCATCTATACAATGGCATGGATCCTCTGGAGGGCCATCTTTGAAGAATAGCTACTACACATTATAATAGTATACATCAAAAATATTTTGAAAACTGTATTTTGATGTAGTTTTCTTTGCAATGTTATTTTTAAATATTACACATTTTTAAACCTTATTCTGAGAAGAGTGTCTAGTCTTTATGTAGCTGCTAAGGGGATATGTGATATCTGCCAAATATTAAAAAGCCCTGGTTTGGGCTTCCCTGGTGGCGCAGTGGTTGGGAGTCTGCCTGCTAATGCAGGGGACACGGGTTCGAGCCCTGGTCTGGGAGGATCCCACATGCCGCGGAGCAACTAGGCCCGTGAGCCACAGCTACTGAGCCTGCGCGTCTGGAGCCTGTGCTTCGCAACGGGAGAGGCCACAATAGTGAGAGGCCGGCGCACCGCGATGAAGAGTGGCCCCCGCTTGCCACAACTAGAGAAAGCCCTCGCACAGAAACGAAGACCCAACACAGCAAAAATAAATACATTAATTAATAAATTCCTACCCTAAAAGAAAAAAAAAAGCCCTGGTTTAACAGAAATATCGTTTAATAGCACAGTGTGGTTGTTTTTTTCTGAGATAAACTATGAAAAAGCTCATATCAAAATCATCTTAGTAATGCTATTAAATGCATTAAATGTAATGCATTTACATTAGTAATGCTATTAAATTATTAGTAATGCTCCATTAGTAATGCTATTAAATGCATATTGTGTGGCTTATTAAAAATAAGCCACACAATGTTTTATTAAATTTATTGAGCACTTAATTTGTACAAAGCATTTGGCAAACATTGATTATTCTGCTGAGTTATTTTCCCTTTTGAAAGAATGCATAATACATTTTTAGCATTAGAATTAATAAAACTTTTTGTCTCTCTGCCTGAGTTCATGTGCTTTTTGTAATGTGATACGAAAGCCACATAACCTCAAAACTTCGTTTTCCCTTTATTACTTTGACTGCCAGGAAGCTCATAAGCATTGGTTAATGCTTATATTTTAGCATTATACGAAGACAATGAGATTTACCTGTTCTGTAGAAAGTTTATTCCTTCACGAAAGTTCCCTTTTTTAAAGAGTCCATGAATAAAAATAAAGTCAGTGTTTTGTGTTGTTATTTATTGCATGGCTAAATATTTCTGAAAAATTTATCTGATTTAAGATTTAATTCTCATAGTCTATTATGTCAGTGGAACATAATTTAACTTTAGTTTGCTCAAAATAGTTTTTATGGCAAATAAACATTGTATGAAAATGGACCTAAATTAATGTTATTGAAATAGTGGACTGCTGAAGCATAATTGTGCATGTGCGGTCATTCTCGTTAGAAGGAATTAGAATTTTTCTACCTATATTTAATCATCTCACCCCAACTGATTCATTTTTAGACTAGTTTCTTAGAACTCTACTTAAATTCTTACAGGAGCCCATAAATCATCTCTTTTTGACTTTTCTTGCCAAAATGCATTGTGAAACTGCCATTGAGTGTAAATAATGTCTTTATTTTCCACACACATTCAGCAAGACACTCTTATTTATGCTTGCTGCAGTGACTGTCAATATTCTTTCCCTTCCAGATACCTTCTGCTTCAGCATTTCTTGTAGTTCAACAAGTGACCAATACAAAATCAATCGGTCTCCCACTAAAACAGAATCTTTTAGCTGAAATTAACTTTATAGAAATGTTAACTTCAGCTTGGGGTTTTAAGCCATAAATATAATATTTCATTAGCTTCCTTTGCAAAATGTAACATTATTATTTATTTAAAAGAAATGCTGCTACATTCCTTCTACTCTTTAATGAAAATATCTTTAAAATTTACTTTTAACCTCTTTCAATTAATAAGAAGTATTCTATTGCCAGACCTACCTTATATTCATTGGTGGCTGCAGGTTATTTAGCATCCTTGCTATGCTCAAGTCATTATTTCTTTTATGCTTTAGACACAGTGTAGAGGAGATAAATAATTACACAGTGGCTTATCACTGTGACCAACAGATAATTATAACACTACAAATGGCGAGAAAAATCAAAGAATGGGTACACATCCTATTATAACTTGTTAGAATATTCTTTCTTGCACATAGTTTATGGTTATTTATTCCCTGTCAAAATTTAACACCCCCCAATGTGAAAGATAAATGCAGCAAATTATATTTCATGCTGCTTTGAAAATTTTCTACTGATAGATTTAGTTTATCTCAGGTCATAGAAAGAAAGAAAAATTCCACTGTTTCTTTGATGATTCTCTTATTTAAAATATCATAAACCTGGATATATTTTAGGAAGGGTATACAATGTTGGAAAATACTCTGATTCCGTGCTTAAATTGTTTAAGTGTTGGTAGAAATTCGGAATATATCTATACTTGGTAGTAATTCTATCATTGCCTTGAAACAGGTCCTTGTCATTATGGGTAATGAAAATTGAATATATTTAAGATGAAGGCAGTTTTCTGAATATCAGAATTTCTTTTTATACAATACTCTGAAATTAGTATTAAAACAATGCTATTAGAAGACCTTTGTAAGTAGCTCAAGTACTTCATCTCCCTTTTTGTTTGCCTATGTCCCATTCCCTGGTACTTCTTGACATTTCCACTTCCATTCCCCAATTTATGCTTTTCCTTGTTCTGTCGCTTTATGACATTCCACTTTACCCTTTCAATGATAGTGCTCCTTTAAGAATTGGTGGAACTGCCCAAAAGTCAAACAAAAGGCATTGAAACAGCTCTATTCTTTTCATTTTCTCCTACTGAACCCACGAGACAAACAGACTGACCACAGAAAGATACATGAATACACTCACACATAAACACACTATCTAGTGTAATTATTTGTGACTATTCTTTCTCTAAACCTTTGCAATAGAGTACCGCTAAAGTTAAAAAAAAATGAGCATGCACTTCTAATATGTGTGCATTACATAACATGCACAAAAATGCAGTTGACAGAAAATTTTGTAGTACAGATAATTCCTTTGCAACTGATAAAACAATTGACTTGAGTAGTATTTAAAGGTTGAATAAGATATTTGAGAAATAAATAATATTGTCTCAAATTATTTTATAATTATCTTTTTGAATGTGCACGTTTTCAAGTCGAGCAATGAGAGTTTGAAGTAAAATAGTCAAACATGTATGTCCAGTGAATATTCATTTTCTGCAATATGTTTTCCTAGCTCATCAAGATTGTTTAGGGTCTACAAATGGTTTTAAAGATTTTCAACTAAAAATGCATTTGTTTGACATTTGACTATTCTAAGTCATTTACCAAATGAATTCAGAGATGCTGTCTATAAAATCGTGCTTTCTTAGAGAGAGCAAAACAGGTAAATTATTTCATCTATTCTTACCTCTAAATCCTGCAGATAAAAGCTTTTATTCAGAAGATTTCAACAAAATTACTAACATTTAAAGTAGAAAAAAAACGTATACTTTCTAGGGGAAAATAGTTGGGAGAACTCTAACACTATTTCTTTGACGATAAGAAGGAATCAAAATCTATAGCTTACTTTCCTTCAGGCTTTTTGATTGATATTAGCTGTCACCGTTTTCATAAATGGTTCTCTGTGTGATGGACTGATTAACTGTAAGCAGAATCGAGCTCAAAATTTCTATGATTAGGTATCCATACATCTTTTTTTTCTTTGCGGTACGCGGGCCTCTCACTGTTGTGGCCTCTCCCGTTGCGGAGCACAGGCTCCGGACGCGCAGGCTCAGTGGCCATGGCTCACGGGCCCAGCCGCTCCGCAGCATGTGGGATCTTCCCAGACCAGGGCACGAACCCGTGTCCCCTACATTGGCAGGCGGACCCTCAACCACTGCGCCACCAGGGAAGCCCTATCCACACATCTTTGTCCAATATTCTAAGCTATATATTTTGCCGGTGGTATTTATGTAATATTTTATTACTCGCAATTGGAATTTTTGTCCCACACCTCATTCTTCTTCCACCCTAACCAACAAAATATCTTTGACTCTCCTTTAAATTTCCATGAGACTTCAGGCATCTCTTAATAACCTAGTTAATTTTAGACCTGAATACTCTTATATTCGTGAGCTGTGCTATTAAATTTTTTGTGGTTTATGGATTTCACCTGCTGTCTTCTAGTTCTTGTGCACCTGGTATTATTGGCTGATGACCAACATAGTTGGTATCAGGTCAGCTGAATTTATATTTGCTACATCTTCATGTTTGCCATTAACAGACTGACTCTTTCTAATTTTCTATGCCACAACTGAAAACATTATCCAAAGCTGGCTTCAGCTATGGTCAGGAAGTTTAGAAAATTCTTATGGTATTGTTTTGTTTATACAACAAATTAATGAAAAATATATTTAGTTACAAAGGCACCATCAATAAAAATGAGAATATAACATACCAATGCTTTACTATACTAAGACCAAGTCAAAAAATATATATTTGAGAATCACAGATTTTACTGTTCATCACATCTACATCACATGCCCAAATTATTCCTGAATATATTATATACTATTTCATAATGTACCTATTATTCATATATTAATCTAAACTGTCTTGATATTGTATATATAATCCAGGGTATCTAGATTGAAAAGATCAGTGTGCTTATTTCCTATAATGTAATATAATACAATATGGCCACATTTATCTTAGCATTAATAACAAATCCTATATAATAATAATTTAATTATTAAATTTTCCAGATATATGAAGTCAGCCACTTAAGAAAATTTATTATTTTTATTCACACTTTTCTACACTGTTGATAGCCTGCTGCCTCAATAACTTTTCTGGAGGGGATTTGACTCAATGCATCTTGAGCTTTACGTTTATACCATTTGGAAAAAAATTCATTCTCTTTCACCTTGAAGGAAAAATAGTAGATTCACACAAAGATTCTATAAATGTTTATTTTCATATTATTTTCGTTAGTAGGAATTGAAGAGTATCCAGTAGAAGAGTACTTAAATATAGTTACTTCATTGCAATGCAGTGTTGCCTAGCTATCTAAAAATAATGTAGAATGAGAAATTTTAAAACTGTGGCATGTTTTCCACATGGAATGGTGTGTAAAAAAGCACAGCACAATACATGATACATAGCATAAATATATAATTACTATAAATTAAATACAGCACCATGTATATAGGTGCGTGTGTGTCTGTGTGTGTTTAGTAGCATTAGCAGCAGTGGTACCAATAGATGAAAAAAAGTTGACCACAATATTATCAGTATTATAATGGTTATCAGTGCATGCTTGGATGTCAGGTGAATTTAAATTTTTCCTTTTTTATACTTATCTGTTTTTAAATTTTTTTACAGTACTGTAATTACTTTTTCTCATCAGTGCACAAACAAGAGATATTTACATGCTATTAAAAGTGATTTCTCGGGCTTCCCTGGTGGCGCAGTGGTTGAGAGTCCGCCTACCAATGCAGGGGACATGGGTTTGTGCCCCGGTCTGGGAAGATCCCACATGCCGCGTAGCGGCTGGGCCTGTGAGCCATGGCCGCTGAGCCTGCGCGTCCGGAGCCTGTGCTCCGCAACGGGAGAGGCCACAACAGTGAGAGGCCCGCGTACCTAAGAAAAAAAAAAAAAGTGATTTCTCATTTAAAATAATCCCTATATATAATTTGTGTATAATAATGATGATTTACTTAATATCTTCAGTGTTTTTATAACTTCCTAAACTTTTTCTTATACATCAGTTCATTTGCTTTTTCATTATAATAACTCTATGAATAGTATAGGTCAGCTATTACCCTGTATTAAGCATAAGGAAACTGAGGCACAGAGAAGTTCAACAACTTCCATAGCAGAACTGTAACTGAATCCAGATCTACAGAGGTCAAACTGAGTGCAATATCTACTATGCCACCTCAGTAGTCACTAGTAAATTATAAGCATTCTTTATTTTTTATACAAAGTAAATGAAATTACACCTTTGGTTCATAAATTCTGATTTCAGCTCTGATTTGGTATTTAAATCATCTATTTTTACTTCTAAAATTGTATCGTTATTTTTTTACAAATGTGTATTCTTTTGCAATATCTATTGACACCTGTCTTCAGGTGTGCTTATCACTTTCAATTTCTTCCCCTGTGTTTTCGTTGATAGCTCCAGTTTTAGGTCTTGGCTTTTTCCTTTTATCGCCCAGGCTTGTTAGACAATTATCTTAACTCTCTGGGTAAGCAAAGACAACAAAAGTGTTTTATGCAGAATTTAGTTATTAAGGATTTGGAGTACCTAATAAAAATAGATGTCTGGCCTATTGATAGTTTACATATATATATGTAAACACATATATATATATCAAACTTCAGATATATTTATTATATTAATGTCATTTTATGTCAGTATATAATGATAATCTTCTGAAACATTAATACTTGTTTAATAAAAAAAATCTTTATAATTTATTCTCTTCCATGTATTATCTCTCATATCTAAATGGAGACTATTTGTTCATATACTTGCTCAAATAATTATGTTGCTGCTGATTCTCTGCATTCTAAATTCCAATATATTTTTGGAAATTATTGCTTACATATTAGACTCTTCTATGTAAACTACAAAAAATTAGTCTTCAACAAGTTAACATTTTTTAGCTATAATATAATGGGTTAGACCATTCTGGGGAAAGAATTCATATCTCTGGAAATAAAAAGGAGATTAGGTAGGACATATATTGATATGAGACAGTGGTTCTCACATGTCAGTCCTACATTAACTGCTGGTCTACACTGTTCCACTGAACATTATTTAATCTAATTGTATATAAAGTTAAAATTTATCTATTTTGTGGATTATAGACTTCTTATTCTTCTACATTAAAAAAGATTGTGTGTGTGCTTCAGTTCGAAAGTTTGTAACTTTCCCCTTAACAGCTTTGAATACTTTATGTAATTACTATCATTTTGACTGGCCCAGCATTAAAAAAAGTATTTTCAAAATATAATATGACAGGTAGGAGGTATGGCTTACAGCTTGATAAAAGCCACCTTACTTATGGTCAGGAAAAGAGTAAAAAAAATATGATTGCAGGTATCATCTGCAAAATAATATAACTGTCCAAAATAAAAATATTTGCTGAAAAACATCATCTATCCATTTCTCTTTATCAAAGCCCTTCTTTGGACCAAGAATTTCAATAACGTAAGAAAGGTATTTGCTTTCTAGCTGTAATGTACATAATAACATTCTACAATACCATAGCAATGAATAAAATATCGTACTAAATCTTCAATTATTTTCATACTGGTACAGTGATATACAGGAAAAAAATCTCAAAGGCATCCAATGAAACTTTTAAAATAATCTTGAAAAATTAGGTAAATTTGTCATCTAGTTTTATCACAAAGAAAGGCTTAAAATAGTTTCATCATTCATTCAGAGACGTCCTTTACCATTCCATTTCTGTAAATTGGCATAAAACTCATTCAAAAAATTATTTCCATGTTAATCATATGAGACCACATAGATTTTTAAAAATTAAAATTTTCCAAGTAAAACTCGAGAGAAATCGTATTAACAGTACACATGCTAAATACTGTTTCTCTCTTTATTGTGATGAGTTATTTAAAATTATAATGATAAAGTAGTTTTTCTTAGACAATGTGACATATTTTTCCAGAAACATTATTTTTCTCCAAAGTATGGACAATTCACAAATTTTTGTACCCTGGACATTAATGAAATAATTATTTTGGTATTAAGAGATTCAAGATTATTTAAAATGTTTATCAGATACACATTGGACTAAAAGTTGTATTTAAGAAGAGAGATAAATTATTCTTAAGTACTTTAAAGGAATTAATTACAATTAAGATTTTAAAACAAAGCATTCCATTCTAAGATTCGAAGATAATATATGATATAAATCAAACTTTCAAGTTAGGACACTCTGCTGGGATTTTGGACCCTCTAGAATTTTTAGAATTTTGGATCCTCTAGCTCTATATTTGTTTCTGTCTTCTCTATTTTTCTTGATGCTAGATGTTAAGGTTACATGCTTCCTAATTCATAAGCAAAAGAATAGTTTGTCACCTTGTTTGTAGGCAAAGTCCTGAGAGACACGCTTGTTGACATGCCTTAGACCATACACCCAGTATTGGAAAAATCATTGAGATTAGAAGCGAAGAGTAGGTTCCTCAAGAGTGGACCCAGCTGTCCAAGATCCACAGGGATTCCAAAATATATTTCAACTTTTGGTTAAAAAAAAAATAGAGAATGGATGCTGGGAAGTAATCAGTAATTGGCTACTAGGCCAGAGACAATAGACCATAAAATATTAAGTGCTTGAGGTTAAAGCCACTTTACCTGGATTGAAATCTAACTCTGCTACTTCCTAGATGTGTGAACTTGGGTGAAATATTTTAGTCATTTTGTGCTTGGTTTCCCCATCTTTAAAATAGAGATGATGATAATAATGATAATAATAATAATAATACCTTTCTCTTAGGCTTGTGTGAAGACCATTTGGATAATCGATCAAGGATAGAAGGGGGAAGAGAAGAGAATGGGTTTTGGATCCCAGGGAAAGTAGCTGGGTATGCAGGGGCTACTGAGAGAAGCAGTGGACTTCGATAGGTCAGAAAATATCTAGCATCAGCATTAAGATTGAAGAAAAATAGGAAGCAATGAGAATGAATAGAGAAAATGTAGTATGTACATATAGTGGAATATTATTCAACTCTAAACAAAAAGGAAATTCTGCAATATGCAACAACGTGGATGAACCTTGAGACATTATGCTAAATGAAATAAGCCAGTCATAGAAAGACTAATACTGCATGATTGAACTTGTATTAGGTATCTAAAATAGTCAAATTTGTAGGACTAATGAGTGGAATGGTGGTTGCTGGGGGAAGAAGGAAATGGGGAATTACCAATCAACAGGGCTAAAGTTTCTGTTTAACAAGATAAATAAGCTCTAGAGATCTGTTATACAACATTGCACCTATAGTCAGCAGTACTGTATTATACAGTTAAAAATTTGTTAAGAGGGTAGATCTCATGCTGTGTTCCTAACACAAAATAAAATTAAAAATGGAAAAGAAAAAATGAATTATAAATTATTATCAGAATTAAATGTCATAAAAATGGGTTAACCCAGAACTTTACAAATTTCTTTACCACATCATCTCAGCGTTTTCATCTCCTGTCTACTTAAGCAAACCATGCCCATTCATTCCACCTAGACATTGTCATTACTTAAAATTTTACCAGTTTGGAAAGCTTATCATCCCCGATTCTAGTATCTGACCATTCCATCTGAGGTCGTGCTGCAAATACATGTTCTTCGAATTATTCACATCCTTCTGACTTGGGCCCTTTTTTAAATTAGAAGAAGTCATGCTTTTTATGTTGCTAATTTCAATCCTGATGACATCTACCAACATAACCCAACTGTACCCCTTACCACACAGTAGAAGTTGTTTGGTCTGACAAAGAAAGGTTGTAACTGAGACGCAGGAGTTCAGATATCTTGTCTGCTTTGTAACCTCTAGAAAAGCTCTGCCCAACAGAAATATAAGGCCATACAAGTAATTTAAATTTTTCTAGGAATAACATTTAAAAAATCCCCACATATTAGGTGAACATAATTTTAGCTGTATATTTAACATAATATATCCAAAATATTATTATCATAGGTCTTCAAAATGTGCTGTATATTTTACACTTACAATACATCTGAATTCTAACTACATGTTTCAAGTGCTCAGTGGCACGTGTGTCTGGTAGCTACCCTGTTGAGAAGTGTACCTCTGAAGGCACTGGATACGTGCAGGCTTGTATTCTCACCTGTAAAATAATAGTTAGAATTACATTTGGCAGTAAGTTTCACTGACCTATAATAACAGTGGCTGATCAAAGGGCAGAAATGCATTTTTGTCTTTTGTAAATGGCTAGAAATATGAGGTTAAGTGTTAGTAACCTGGCTCAGCTCCACGAACTGCTCAGGAACCCAGGCCCCTTTTAGCTCACAGTTCTTCCATCTCTGTGGTGTGACCCTTGGCATCCTTGTCAAAAAAAAAGCAGCATTTATCTTCCAGGCAGCAGGAGAGAGAAAGGAAATGTGAGAATGGGCCAAAGGCAAAATAGCAACCATGCTTCAGAGAATGTTCGCAGAGTCTAACACCTATCACTTCCACTTATATCCCCCTGGCCAGCACTTAGTTCCAGAAAATAGTCTTTTTTTGTAGTCAGCCAGTTAGTCAGCTGAAAACTGAGAGTTCATTAATTCTGAAAGAAAGGAAGAGATACAACAACTTAATACATTGCTTCCTCTAGAAAAGTTCATATTTAAGTATGGATGCATGCCTCACTTTGATTTAGATTGTTATTGTGTTCATGGCATTTCAGGGCTGTGGGTTGTCAGAGAAACCTTGATGGCACACAAGTCGTGCTCTGTTGCTAAATAGGGGAGTCCCTATGCTTGTACTGTGTTGTTTAGTAGTTACCCTGGAATTGAGGAAATTTCCATACTATAGATTATTTCCAGGCAAAAAAAATAGTCATCAATTTTATTAAAACTTTTCAAATTTGAGCCACTGGTATTCTTTAAAAATGCATTTGTTCACTCAAAAGTATTGTCTTTATTTTAGATTCTGTTACATTTCTTGCCCTACCTAGAAACAGATATGTAATCATCTTAGTAATAAGAAGAAATCTTATTAATAAGTACCATCAAATGTTCTTTCTTTGAAAAAGAATATGATTAGACTTTGTAGTCCATAATTATAGTCCATAATTATGTTATGAACAGAAAGATATGTTCTAAATATAAGACCTTTCTTAAATTTTCATTTTGTGATCAAATGTGGCAACTGTTTAGAGAGGTCAAAAAAGCCTATTATTTTGAAGCTTATCAGCACTCTCAACATCTCCTCAGCAGGTTTCTTGATTTATTCTATTGTGGTTGAAAGTCAGCTCTTTCTGCTTTATGTGCTGACTTACTTTATAAATTATTAATGTCCTCACTGCCTGATTAAACACTTTAATTCCTCAAAAAATTTTGTTCGTGCCAGCAATTCTTTCTGTTATTAGTGGTTCCCTTTAGGAACACTTTCAGACTGAATTAAGTAACTTGATGGCAGTTTAGCTACAAATCCACCTCTTTGTTAACTAAATGGAAAATGATTCAGGAGGGAGGGAAATGCAGACAAAATTGACAATTAACCTTCTGGATTTTCTCAGTTGAAGCATAGTTTGGGAGAACTAAACCATATTAAAAATAATCTAAAATTCCCTTCTAATTAAAATTTTATCTGTCATATATGTTTACCTATGTGTATTATAAAGAGGAAAACCAAATTAAAAGAGGTGAATTTACCTCCTTTACCTATCCATCTGCCTGTGATTGTTTATTTAACTAATAATAAAAGAATAATCGCATGAAAAAAATATGAATGACAAAACGAATCATGTCTTCATTAATCACACCTGCTATTACAATTTTGATATATGTTCTCCATTGTTTATTACTATTAATAGTTTTAAATAAGTTTTAAATAGTTGCAGTCAGAATCTATATACTCTGGAATACTATTTTCTATTTAAGCTGTGTCAAAGAATATTTTCATGCCACATTAGTTTTCAAAATCCCCGTATTAGCTGTGTACTCTTCCTTTGGGAGAAAGTAGTATAAATAATTGTTTCCTAATTGATGGAAAGGTAAGTGGCTCCTAATTTTTGATAATTAAAATAATACTGCAATGAACATCTTCATTTAAAACATATTTTGGATTATTTTGTTGTGATAGACATTTTGCAATGGAATGGGATGAGTATATAGTTAACTCTTCTATTGTATTACCAATTTGGTTTTTGCAAAAGCTTGAAAATATTTGCAATAAGACCTCCCTCCACAGAATTAGCCATAATTATTTCCAAGTTTTAGGAGTTAATAAAATACTAGCATATTGTTAAGTAAATATTTTTGTGTTTCTGACTAAAATTTTCTGTTTCTTAATTATATTTCCTTTTCATGAACTTTGCATTTCATCATTCATGAGACTCAAAATTTTATTATTAATATATGAACTCTTTATATATTTGTGGTGTATAACTTTACAGGTTTTTGTCACACTATGTTTTGGTCATGTTTTTTGTTCTTTGTTTTTCCACATTAAAGTCCTTTAGTTTTAAACAATAATATATAGGTATATCCTTTTTGCCATTATTTGTAGTCTATATGGCATTTATTCTCCCTTTCCAGATGATCCAAAATGATTGAATAATTTTATTCTCCTTAAAATACCTTAACCATTTCAAATAAAAATCTAGTTGATTTGAAATTACTTGTGTCATATGTATGTGTGAGGTAGGTATTTACATTTTTTTTCAAAAACTGTGTAATTCTTTAATTAGTATTGTTAAACTTCAGAACAAATGGTGAATTGATCCATCTGTCCCATCCATCCATTCATTCACTCATTTAGCTATTCATTCTTTTGTAATAAATATTTTTGAATGACTACTTGTAAGCTTTCTTTTATTATACAATGAGAATTATATGTCATTTCAAGTCATTTTTCTTAACCACTCAGTTGGAAATAGCCCTAGTCCATCTATCTGCATAAAACCATCTGCCTGCCTAACACCAGTTATAGCTAGTTGGGTAGTCAGAATCAAGGAAACCCACAAGGACCATGCTGAGAGCTCAAGAGAGCTTTTCTTTTTCTGGACATTTACCTCTGCCTTCCTCTACTTCTAGAACTTGTCTGACACTAGATCTCTTGGTTCTCTTCTTAAAGAAATGAACCAGTATCCTTTTTGAGATAATATATCTATCTGTGATTTTTTTCATTCCCTAAGGAGGGATCAGAATAATTTTCAGAGAAAGATAAAACAAAATTTGTCACCTCCTCATTCAAAACACTAGAAGGTAAAACAAACAAACAAACAAAAAAACACTAGAAGGTAGTGATGACTTTATGTAATCTCAATCTGAGAATCTCTGTGAGACCACTACAGATGCCTCTTTTTCACTGTGACCTTGAAGTGATGACAATGTATAAGGAAGTACAACTTGGAAAGAGAGACTTAATGAGCAGGCAGATTATCTAGGTGCCATTTTCTTCACCTCTACTCAATTTTGGGAGATCAGTTTAGCTAAAACCATTGCAGATATCATGATATTACCTTCTACTCATTTGAATTAGAGCTGATGAGGAAACAATACAAATGCCTAGAAGCTGTTTCTAATTTGTTATATGTGATTTATTGCCATGGATATTTTTTTCCCTTTTAGCCTCTGTTTATATAAATCACTCACATATACTGAGTTATAGCTCAGTTTCTAAATACAATCTGTTATTATAATAAGATTTATTATTTATATCTTATACACAGCAAAAATAGGCTTTCCTGTTAGAATTAGAATAGGCCACACTCTTCTTAGGACAAGTAAGCAATTAGGAAAAGCAATAGTATCCGGAAAGAGGAGGGAATAAACATACAGGGCCTTGGGAATTGGCTAAAGGGATTGACCTAAAGCTGACAGCTCTCTTCTGGGGAAAGTTAAAGGCTATACAAATGTACAATTAAAAATTTTAGGAAAACATACAAATTATTACTATATCGCAAATATAAAAATATACTCACATATTAACATTGTAATGACAAAAATACCGAAGTATCTCCTCAAATGATACACTGATGTTATTTTTTAATTTTAAATAGAGGGTGGGAAAAGCCACAGCTACATACACTTAAATTTTACTGAGACTAAATTCTCCATAATAAAATTATTTTCCCAACAGTGTTTTAGATTGTGAACACGACAACACTTTTTTTGTATGCTGAATATTTCACTCCAGTTCCTACATTTAGTAATGAGATATTTCAACATGTACTTTCTTGTTAATAGACTCTTAATCCACCCCAAATCACTTTAATGTTATTCAGTAGCCCTTTTCAGGCTGCTGGAATTTTTTGCACTTTAAGAGATTTTTTTTTTTGTTAATAAAATAAAAGAATAATAGAAAGCCAACACTGTTTCAAAGGGGTATATTAAATTGGTTTCAATAGTACACATTGGATTAGTATAATTAAATTGGAATTCAAGGTAACCTTTTTATAATTTTGTATCA
Organism: Grampus griseus; assembly: GCF_964374135.1. Classification (NCBI taxonomy): domain Eukaryota; kingdom Metazoa; phylum Chordata; class Mammalia; order Artiodactyla; family Delphinidae; genus Grampus; species Grampus griseus. Next base: position 110,891,659 of record NC_138998.1, read on the forward strand.
AACAGAGAAAAGCAAAGCTAGCGTATTGAATGCCCCACATACTCAATGGGTTTGTTTAATGGTGCATTGATTTGTTATGCACTATAGAGAGCTAAAGTCCTTTATTGGGCTTATTTTAAATATTTTTACTTTTAATAAGAAAGACAACATATACTGTTTATCAGGTGTTCATATTTTACCTCACTTGCTTCTAATCTCTGAACAAAATATAACAAATAGCTTGCAGGCCTCAGATTGCATCTCCTTCCTTACCCCGCTAGACCTAATCAGTATACCGACAAGGGCCTACAGTTTTAAAAATGTGTTTTCCTTCCTTTGCTTTTAAAGTAATTGATTTTCTTCCAAGAAGTGGGAAAACAGAGAAAAGTCTGTATTTTTATTATGTTTATTGTCATAAGATAGAATCCTAGAAGCAAAATTACATGGTCAAAGTTTATAAAATGTTTTAAGCTTTTAATATTTATTACCAAATTGCTTTTCAGAAAGAAATGAAGCTATACTTCTAATAATGGATTCTTTATTTTTTGTACTCTAAATATGTTCATGATTATGTTGCTAAACACTTGTAAATGTGAAGAAGTGGTTCATATGAACTATATGTTCTTACAAATATCACTGCTAGCAGCACATCACTTAAGGTGAATGAATACAGTTTCAAAAAGGCAGATTCCAGAACTTACACACACCCAAGTATATATGAGTATAAAGTATGTACTAACATCCCTTCAAACATTATTTTAAAGATAACATTTGAAAGTCGCATAAACTTCTCTTTTAACTTGAAGTTGATAGAGAAAACAGGAGCCATTTAATTTATTAGTTTGAAGCATTTTGTTTCAGATAGGAGAATGTAAAAGCAGGACAGAAAAGCTGTCTTGAGATAGGCCAAGGTGGGTGGCAAAACACATTTTATCCTATCATGAGATACATCATTGTGTCACTAATACCTCTGGCTTAAAATCCCTTAATTTTTTTTTTTTTTTTTTTGCGGTACGCGAGCCTCTCACTGTTGTGGCCTCTCCCATTGCGGAGCACAGGCTCGGGTCGCGCAGGCTCAGCGGCCATGGCTCACGGGCCCAGCCGCTCCGCGGCATGTGGGATCTTCCCGGACCGGGGCACGAACCCGTGTCCCCTGCATCGGCAGGCGGACTCTCAAACACTGCGCCACCAGGGAAGCCCCAAATCCCTTAAATTGTGTCATGACATTATACAAATGTGGATTTAACAACAAATCACAGCTCCTTTTATTTCTCTTAAACATGTTACCACATCTCTTGTTTCCTATTTTGAGCTATTCTTGCACCCTATGGCAATAATAGTTTCCCTCCCCAACCTTGTTTTTTCTAGATAATTTCTGCTTTTCTTCAGGCATATACTTGGTCCTATCGACCAAGAAGTTTTCTCTCCTGAAATTCTATAAAAATTTAATTATGTCTGTTTCCCACACTGTAGAGTACTCTCCATGAAGGCAAGATTCAAAACAATTTTGCTCTCTGATATTCTGTGGCTAATACAACACTAGACACAAAAATGCTTTCTTAAGAATGAGCATCAAATATATGATTCACAAGCTGAAGTGTTTGAAAAAGAAACATCAGGTCCATCAAAAATTACTTTAGACATATAATAGAATATCACAATTTCAATGTGCTACCATTGAAATCATGATAGTACTAGGAGTTCTTGGCTAGAAATTAACTTTGTACTCATTATTAAAAGAAACTTTCTAACAAGCTTAACAAGATGGAATTGGTGAGAAACTTGTTAACTTAGTAAAGAAAACAATTTCTAAACACTTAAATTCACATTAACTACACGGTAGGTCTTAAGAATAGAATGTAAGTCTGTTAATTTTTTGCTTTTATTTGTACTGAGAAAACAAATTCTTCCACCTGGACACTTTTGTCTAAGATAGTAATGATACATTTTTCCATGCTCCAATTATATCCTATTGCAATAAATACATAAATCTTTATATCTAGTCTACAGAAAACTATATATTCTATAAAAGGATATCTATTCTAGATATCCAATTATCTCATAGATAATGTCCCACCTTATCTACTAATATGTGCTGTTGTTTCTTTAATAACTTTTGTAGAATTAGGCTTTTTTAACCTTTCTCCTTGTGTTCTGGAACATTGAGATGATATGTAGTGATTTTGTGAAGGGCAGAGTTGATGGCTCTGATTTCCCTGAAATTCCGTGCTATGGCTGTGGATATGTCCGGCTTTAGAAATTCCACAGCTAGGGAGCTATTTCTTTAGGTTAGGGATCATCTGATTAATGCAAAATGTTATACAACATTAAGGATTTGTTCTCAAGCAAGTTGAGGTTTCACAGACCTGGGTTTAAATCCTCTTACTGGACAAAGGCAAACTATGTCTGTTAAAGCCACAATTTTTACACCTCAAAAATGTTTATAGGGCTTCCCTGGTGGCGCAGTGGTTCAGAGTCCGCCTGCCGATGCAGGGGACCCGGGTTCGTTCCCCGGTCTGGAAAGATCCCACATGCCGCGGAGCGGTTGGGCCCGTGAGCCATGGCCGCCGAGCCTGCGCGTCCGGAGCCTGTGCTCCGCAACGGGAGAGGTCACAACAGTGAGAGGCCCGCGTACCGCAAAAAAAAAAAAAAAAAAAAAAGTTTATAATAATACTTATCTTGCATTTGACTGTGAAATTAGGAAATTACATATATAAAGTATCTAGAACATACTAGACATCCTGTAAACAGTAGCTGTTTTTAAAATGTTATTACCAAATGTTGTCTTGCTTTTCATTCATTTATCTTATAACTGATAAGGTATGTGGTTGGGATATTTTGGGTACAGTAGAAGAAATGAAAAAGTACATTGGAGATCTAGCATCTGAGACTTGTCTAATTTGGAGAATGTTTATTAAATGAATAAGTGAAAAAGTATAGAGACGTTGAGGTTAAGAAGTGCTATGCAGCTGGAAGTCGGTATAACAGTACTAGGTAACTGTGGGATTATAGGTTAGGACATGCCCAGGGGAAAAGATATATTTCTACCTGTTTTCTATTGCTGCTGTGACAAATTATCACAGATTGAGTGGCTCAAAGCAACACAAATTTATTATCTTAGAGTTCTGTAGGTCAGAAACCTGATACAGTCTCACTGGGCTAAGATCAAGTTGTAGACAGGGTTGTGTTCTTGTCTGGGGGCTCAAGGGGGAGAATCTGTCTCCTTGCCTTTTCTTGCTTCTGGTGACTCTATTCCTCCTTCTTCAAAGCTAACAATGGCAGGTCGAGTTCTTTTCACACTGCCATCTCTCCTCTATCATCACATCTCTCTGTCTGTCCCCAGTTGAGAAAGGGCCTCTGCTTTTAAGAATTTATGTGATTATTTTAGATCCAACTGGGTAATCTGGGGAGAATCTCCCCATCTCAAAGTCCTTAAACTTAATGACATCTGGAAAGACCTTCTTCCATGTAAGGTAGCATATTTACAGGTTCCATGCATTAGGATACAGACATTTTTGGGGAGGGCACTAGGGGCTTTGTAAAAGTTTCTGGGGGTGATCAGAACAAACAGGCAGTGTTATGGTTTTTCCAGAATCCAAATAAAATATTGATTAATAGCAGGTGATGTTTATAATTTAAATCAATTTGGTTGTCTGGATCCTCATTCAATAATCACTGTTCTTTCTACAACAGAAGAAACAATTATTTGATAGTTCAGAATTATTTCAACTTTACACAGACTCTCCCTTTAACCGATTCTAAATTAATGAGATTTTAAGTTTGGGATTTCATTTCGAAATATTTCTTTCTCAAAGTGTGTTATTCTAATCTAGCCATTCTGTCACCAAGTTTTTTTTTTTTTTTTTAATGTCTTTGTTGGAGTATAATTGCTTTACAATGGTGTGTTAGTTTCTGCTTTATAACAAAGTGAATCAGTTTTACATATAAATATGTCCCCATATCTCTTCCCTCTTGTGTCTCCCTCCCACCCACACTCCCTATCCCACCCCTGTAGGTGGTCACAAAGCACTGAGCTGATCTCGCTGTGCTATGCGGTTGCTTCCCACTAGCTATCTATTTTACGTTTGGTAGTGTATATATTTCCATGACACTCTCTCACTTTGTCCCAGGTTACCCTTCCCTCTCCCTGTATCCTCAAGTCCATTCTCTAGTAGGTCTGTGTCTTTATTCCCATCTTGCGGCTGCGTGCTTCATGAACTTTTTTTTTTTTTTTTAGATTCCATATATATGTGTTAGCATACGGTATTGGTTTTCCTCTTTGTGACTTACTTCACTCTGTATGACAGACTCTAAGTCCATCCACCTCACTAAAAATAACTCAAATTCGTTTCTTTTTATGGCTGAGTAATATTCCATTGTATATATGTGCCACATCTTCTTTATCCATTCATCTGTCGATGGACACTTAGGTTGCTTCCATGTCCTGGCTACTGTAAATAGAGCTGCAATAAATATTGCGGTACATGACTCTTTTTGAATTATCGTTTTCTCAGGGTATATGCCCAGTAGTGGGATTGCTGGGTCGTATGGTAGTTCTATTTTTACTCTTCTAAGGAACGTCCATACTGTTCTCAATAGTGGCTGTATCAATTTACATTCCCACCAACAGTGCAAGAGGGTTCCCTTTTCTCCACACCCTCTCCAGCATTTATTGTCTGTAGATTTTTTGAGGATGGCCATTCTGACCGGTGTGAGATGATACCTCATTGTAGATTTGATTTGCATTTCTCTAATGATTAATGATGTTGAGCATTCTTTCATGTGTTTGTTGGCAATCTGTATATCTTCTTTGGAGATGTCTATTTAGGTCTTCTGCCCATTTTTGGATTGGGTTTTTTTGTTTTTTTGATATTGAGCTGCATGAGCTGCTTGGAAATTTTGGAGATTAATCCTTTGTCATTTGCTTCATTTGCAAATATTTTCTTCCATTCTGAGGGTTGTCTTTTGCTCTTTTTTATGGTTTCCTTTGCTGTGCAAAAGCTTTTAAGTTTCATTAGGTTCCATTTGTTTATTTCTGTTTTTATTTCCATTTCTCTAGGAGGTGGGTCAAAAAGGATCTTGCTGTGATTTATGTGATAGCATGTTCTGCCTATGTTTTCCTCTAAGAGTTTGATAGTGACTGGCCTTACATTTAGGTCTTTAATCCATTTTGCGTTTGTTTTTGTGTATGATGTCAGGGAGTGTTCTAATTTCATTCTTTTACATGTACCTGTCCAGTTTTCCTGGCACCACTTATTGAAGAGGCTGTCTTTTCTCCACTGTATATTCTTGCCTCCTTTATCAAAGATAAGGTGACCATATGTGTGTGGGTTTATCTCTGGGCTTTCTATCTTGTTCCATTGATCTATATTTCTCTTTCTGTGCCAGTACCATACTGTCTTGATGACTGTAGCTTTGTAGTATAGTCTGAAGTCAGGGAGCCTAATTCCTCCAGCTCCATTTTTCTATCTCAAGACAGCTTTGGCTATTCGAGGTCTTTTGTGTTTCCACACAAATTGTGAAATTTTTTGTTCTAGTTCTGTGAAAAATGCCAGAGGGAGTTTGATGACGATTGCAGTGAATCTGTAGATTGCTTTGGGTAGTGTAGTCATTTTCACAATGTTGATTCTTCCAATCCAAGAACATGGTATATCTCCCCATTTATTTGTATCATCTTTAATTTCTTTCATCAGTGTCTTATAATTTTCGGCATACAAGTCTATTGTCTCCTTAGGTAGGTTTATTCCTAGGTATTTTATTCTTTTTGTTGCAGTGGTAAATGGGAGTGTTTTCTTGATTTCACTTTCAGATTTTTCATCATTAGTGTATAGGAATGCAAGAGATTTCTGTGCATTAATTCTGTATCTTGCTACTGTACCAAATTCATTGATTAGCTCTAGTAGTTTTCTGGTAGCACCTTTAGGATTCTCTATGTATAGTATCATGTCATCTGCAAACAGTGACAGCTTTACTTCTTCTTTTCTGATTTGGATTCCTCTTATTTCTTTCTCTTCTCTGATTGCTGTGGCTAAAACTTCCAAAACTATGTTGAATAATAGTGGTGAGGGTGGGCAACCTTGTCTTGTTCCTGATCTTAGTGAAAATGCTTTCAGTTTTTCACCTATGAGGACAATGTTGGCTATGGGTTTGTCATATATGGCCTTTATTATCTTGAGGTAACTTCCCTCTCTGCCTACTTCCTGGAGGGTATTTACCAAAAATGGTGTTGAATTTTGTTGCAAGCTTTCTCTGCATCTATTGAGATGATCATATGGTTTTTCTCCTTCAATTTGTTAATATGGTGTATCACATTGATTGATTTGCATATATTGAGGAATCCTTGCATTCCTGGGATAAACCCCATTTGATCATGGTGTATGATCCTTTTAATGTGCTGTTGGATTCTGTTTGCTAGTACTTTGTTGAGGATTTTTGTGTCTATGTTCACCAGTGATATTGTAGTTTTCCTGTAGTTTTCTTTCTTTGTGACATCTTTGTCTGGTTTTGGTATCAGGGTGATGGTGGCCTTGTAGAATGAGTTTGGGAGTGTTCCTCCCTCTGCTATATTTTGGAAGAGTTTGAGAAGGATAGGTGTTAGCTTTTCTTTAAACGTTTGATAGAATTTGCCTCTGAAGCCATCTGGTCCTGGACTTTGTTTGATGGCAGAAATTTTTTTTTTTAACATCTTTATTGGAGTATAATTGCTTTACAATGGTTTGTTAGTTTCTGCTTTATAACAAAGTGAATCAGTTATACATACACATATGTTCCCATATCTCTTCCCTCTTGCATCTCTCTCCCTCCAACCCTACCTATCCCACTCCTCTAGGTGGTCACAAAGCACCGAGCTGATCTCCCTGTGCTATGCGGCTGCTTCCCACTAGCTATCTCTTTTACGTTTGGTAGTGTATATATATCCATGCCACTCTCTCACTTTGTCACAGCTTACACTTCCCCCTCCTCGTGTCCTCAAGTACATTCTCTAGTAGGTCTGCATCTTTATTCCCATCCTGCCCCTAGGTCCTTCATGACCTTTTTTGTTTTTTTTTACATTCCATATACATGTGTTAGCATACGATATTTGTTTTCCTCTTTGTGACTAACTTCGCTCTGTATGACAGACTCTAGGTCCATCCATCTCACTACAAATAACTCAGTTTTTTTCTCTTTATGGCTGAGTAATATTCCATTGTATATATGTGCCACATCTTCTTTATCCATTCATCTCTCGATGGACACTGAGGTTGCTTCCAAGCCCTGGGTATTGTAAATAGAGCTGCAATGAATATTGCGGTACATGACTCTTTTTGAATTATCATTTTTTCAGGGTATATGCCCAGTAGTGGGATTGCTGTGTCATATGGTAGTTCTATTTGTAGTTTAAGGAACGTCCTTACTGTTCTCCATAGTGGCTGTATCAGTTTACATTCCCACCAGCAGTGCAAGAAGGTTCCCTTTTCTCCACACCCTCTCCAACATTTATTGTCTGTACATTTTTTGGTGATGGCCACTCTGACATGTGTGAGATGATACCTCATTGTAGTTTTGTTTTGCATTTCTCTAATGATTAATGATGTTGAGAATCCTTTCATGTGTTTGTTGGCAATCTGTATATCTTTTTGGAGAAATGTCTGTTTAGGTGTTCCGCCCATTTTTGGATTGGAATGTTTGTATTTTTGTTATTGAGCTGCATGAGCTGCTTGTAAATTTTGGAGATTAATCCTTTGTCAGTTGCTTCATTTGCAAATATTTTTTCCCATTCTGAGGGTTGTCTTTTGGTCTTGTTTATGGTTTCCTTTGCTGTGCAAAAGCTTTTAAGCTTCATTAGGTTCCATTTGTTTATTTCTGTTTTTATTTCCATTTTTCTAGGAGGTGGGTCAAAAAATACCTTGCTGTGATTTATGTGATAGCATGTTCTGCCTGTGTTTTCCTCTAAGAGTTTCCTAGTGTCTGGCCTTACATTTAGGTCTTCATTCTATTTTGAACTTATTTTTGTATATGGTGTTAGGGAGTGTTCTAATCTCGTACTTTACACTTACCTGTCCAGTTTTCCTAGCACCACGTATTGAGGAGTCTGTCTTTTCTCCACTATATTCTTGCCTCCTTTATCAAAGATAAGGTGACCATATGTGCGTGGGTTTATCTCTGGGCTTTCTATCCTTTTCCATTGATCTATATTTCTGTTTTTGTGCCAGTACCGTACTGTCTTGATTACTGTAGCTTTGTAGTATAGTCTGAAGTCAGGGACCCTGATTCCTCTAGCTCCATTTTTCATTCTCAAGATTGCTTTAGCTATTCTGGGTCTTTTGTGTTTCCATAAAAATTGTGAAATTTTTTGTTCTAGTTCTGTGAAAAATGCCAGTGGTAGTTTGATAAAGTAGTCGTGCTACTTTACCAAATTCATTGATTAGCTCTGATAGTTTTCTGGTAGAATCTTTGGGATCCTCTATGTATAGTATCATGTCATCTGCAAACAGTGACAGCTTTACTTCTTCTTTTCTGATTTGGATTCCTTTTATTTCTTTTTCTCTCTGATTACTGTGGCTAAAACTTCCAATACTATGTTGAATAAGAGTGGTGAGAGTGGGCAAACTTGTCTTGTTCCTGATCTTAGTAGAAGTGGTTTCAGTTTTTCACCATTGAGGACGATGTTGGCTGTGGGTTTGTCATATATGGCCTTTATTATGTTGAGGAAAGTTCCCTCTATGCCTACTTTCTGCAGGGTTTTTATCATAAATGGGTGTTGAATTTTGTTGAAAGCTTTTTCTGCATCTATTGAGATGATCATATGTTTTTTTTCCCTTCAATTTATTAATATGGTGTATCACGTTGATTGATTTGCATATATTGAAGAATTCTTGCAATCCTGGAATAAACCCCACTTGATCATGGTTTATGATCCTTTTAATGTGCTGTTGGATTCTGTTTGCTAGTATTTTGTTGAGGATTTTTGTGTCTATGTTCATCAGTGATATTGGCCTCTAGTTTTCTTTCTTTGTGACATCTTTGTCTGGTTTTGGTATCAGGGTGATGGTGGCCTTGTAGAATGAGTTTGGGAGTGTTCCTCCCTCTGCTATATTTTAGAAGAGTTTGAGAAGGATAGGTGTTAGCTATTCTCTAAATGTTTGATAGAATTCGCCTGTGTATCCTTCTGGTCCTGGGCTTTTGTTTGTTGGAAGATTTGTAATCACAGTCTCCATTTCAGTGGTTGTAACTGGTCTGTTCATATTTTCTCTTTCATCCTGGTTCAGTCTTGGCAGGTTGTGCATTTCTAAGAATGTGTCCACTTCTTCCAGGTTGTCCATTTTATTGGCATAGAGTTGCTTGTAGTAATCTATCATGATCTTTTGTATTTCTGCAGTGTCTGTTGTTACTTTTCTTTTTTCATTTCTAATTCTATTGATTTGAGTCTTCTCCCTTTTTTCTTGATGAGTCTGGCTAATGGTTTTTCAATTTTGTTTATCTTCTCAAAGAACCAGTTTTTAGTTTTATTGATGTTTGCTATCGTTTCCTTCATTTCTTTTTCATTTATTTCTGATCTGATCTTTATGATTTCTTTCCTTCTGCTAACTTCGGGGGTTTTTTGATCTTCTTTCTGTAATTGCTTTAGGTGCAAGGTTAGGTTTTTTATTTGAGATGTTTCCTGATTCTTAAGGTAGGATTGTATTGGTATAAACTTCCCTCTTAGAACTGCTTTTGCTGCATTCCATAGGTTTTGGGTCGTCATGTCTCCACTGTCACTTGTTTCTAGGTATTTTTTTTTATTTCCTCTTTGATTTCTTCAGTGATAACTTCATTGTTAAGTAGTGTATTGTTTAGCCTCCATGAATTTGTATTTTTTATAGATCTTTTCCTGTAATTGATATCTAGTCTCATAGCGTTGTCGTCAGAAAAGATACTTGATACAAGTTCAATTTTCTTAAATTTACCAAGGCTTGATTTGTCACCCAACATATGATCTGTCCTGGAGAATGTTCCATGAACACTTTAGAAAAATATGTATTGTGTTGTTTTTGGATGGAATGTCCCATAAATATCAATTAAGTCCATCTTGTTTAATGTATCATTTAAAGCTTGTGTTTCCTTATTTTTTTTCATTTTGCATGATCTGTCCATTGGGTGACGTTGGGTGTTAAAATCCCTGACTGTGAATGAGGTGCTCCCAAGTTGCGTGCATAAATATTTATGATTGTTATATCTTGTTCTTGGATCAGTCCCTTGATCATTATGTCGTGTCTTTCTTTGTCTGTTGTAACAATCTTTATTTTAAAATCTATTTTGTCTGATATGAGAATTGCTACTCCAGCTTTCTTTTGATTTCCATTTACATGGAATATCTTTTTCCATCCCCTCACTTTCAGTCTGTATGTGTCCCTAGGTCTGAAGTGGGTCTCTTGTAGACAGCATATATATGGGTCTTGTTTTTGTATCCATTCAGCCAGTCTGTGTCTTTTGGCGGGAGCATTTAATCCTTTTACATTTAAGGTTATTATCGATATGTATGTTCCTATACCATTTTCTTAATTGTTTTGGGTTTGTTATTTAGGTCTTTTCCATCTCTTGTGTTTCTTGCCTAGAAAAGTTCCTTTAGCATTTGTTGTAAACCTGGTTTGGTGGTGCTGAATTCTCTTTGCTTTTGCTTGTCTGTAAAGATTTTAATTTCTCTGTCAAATCTGAGTGAGATCCTTGCTGGGTAGAGTAATCTTGGTTGTAGGTTTTTCTCCTTCACCACTTTAAATATGTCCTGCCACTCCCTTCTGTCTTGCAGAGTTTCTGCTGAAAGATCAGCTGTTAACCTTATGGGGATTCTCTTTTGTGTTATTTGTTGTTTTTCCCTTGCTGATTTTAATATGTTTTCTTTGTATTTAATTTTTGACAGTTTGATTAATATGTGTCTTGGCGTGTTTCTTCCTGGATTTATCCTGTATGGGACTCTCTGTGCTTCCTGGACTTGATTAACTATTTCCTTTGCCATATTAGGGAAGTTTTCAACTATAATCTCTTCAAATATTTTCTCAGTCCCTTTCTTTTTCTCTTCTTCTTCTGGAACCCCTATAATTCGAATGTTGATGCATTTAATGTTGTCCCAGAGGTCTCTGAGTGTGTCCTCAATTCTTTTCATTCTGTTTTCTTTATTCTGCTGTGCAGTAGTTATTTCCACTATTTTATCTTCCAGGTCACTTATCCGTTCTTCTGCCTCAGTTATTCTTCTATTGCTCCCTTCTAGAGAATTTTTAATTTCATTTTTTGTGTTGTTCATCATTGTTTGTTTGCTTTTTAGTTCTTGTATGTCCTTGTTAAATATTACCAAGTTATGTTTTAAACTAGGTACATATGAACACAGAGTTTGTAACTTCATAAATGCAAAGATACTTTGGGGAAAAACTGTTAACATACTGTTGTATAATAGATTGGAAGTGGAAATATGAGAAGAAAAGGCTAGATGCTTTTCTGGAATGTATTGAACTAATTGTATTCTCTACTGATTCGTATATTTTTCTCTTTGGTTGATTAGCAACTGTTGCTGCAGTTGACTGTATTCCTGATTAGTTTTATTTGCCTCATGGGGAAACGAGAGTATGGTGATTAATGTTTACTATGCAACTATATTGGACTATATATCTCACCTAATTCTTATATCAGTCTCATATAGCAAATTTCTTATTCCTCTTTAAATGACGAAGAAACATTGGGGAAAGAGATTAACTCAATATTGTAAGACTTGTGATGTAGATGACATTAAGCTCTTATTTGTAAAGTTCCAAAACTTCAGCTTTCCCAGTAAACCACAGTATGTAATTATTCTACAGCACAACATTTTTTTTTTTAGTGCTGTCTATGATGCCAAATCATTTTCTGGAACATTTATTAATTTTAAATGATTATATAAATACTTAAAGTTTTGATATCCTGTATTAAGTATAAATAGTTTTTTTTGCAAGTTCCATTCATTGCTTTTTAAGTTAATACAAATTAAATTAATCTCTGGAAGATCATATGTAAAAGATATACATTCCTTAATCAAAAATGATATAATGGGGAAATTGAAACTTGGTATAGTTGGATGACAACTCAGAAAACTAAAAATTATTAAAAAAAAAAGAGAGAGAGAGCATCACAAAGTAATAGGGAAATTAAGAGTAAATGAAATGATATATGATAAATGATAGAGGTTTTACAGCTGACCCTTCAACAACGTAGGGATTATGGGCACCGACCCTCCACACAGTTGAAAAATCCATGTACAGTCAGCCCTCTGTACCTGAGGTTCTGCTTTCATGGACTCAACCAACTGCAGAATCATGTAGTATTGTATTAGGTATTTAGTGAAAAAAATCCACCTATAAATGGACCATCACAGTTCAAACCCATGTTGTTCAAGGGTCAACTGTATTTACTTTTGTCTATCACATACATGTGTGTGTATATATATTTCATATATATATATATATATACATATATCACAACAATTAATTTCCAAGTTTGACCACATAACTGATTTTGAACCAGCAATTCTACTTTTAGGTATGTGCCCAAGAGAATTGAAAGCATATGTCCTCACAAAAACATCTACATGGACGTTCATAGTAGCATTATTCACAATGGACAAAAATTGGAAACAACCTGAATTTAGTCACTTTATGAATGGATAAACAAATTACATATAGCCATACAATGGAATATTCAGCCATAAAAAGGAATGAAGTACTGATACATGATAGAACATGGATAAACCTTGAAAACCTGCTAGGTGAAAGAAGGCCAACACTTAAGGCCGCATATTTCATGATTTAATTTATGTGAAATGTCCAGAATATGCACATCCATAGCGACAGAATATAGATTAGTGATTTCCAGAAGGTAGCTGTGGTTGGGGGAAATGAGGAATGCCTGCTAATTGGTATGAGGTTTGTTTTTGTGATGATGAAGATGTTTTGGGATTAGATCATGACAGTGGTTTTGTAGCTTTGTGAATATACTAAAAATGACTGAGTTTTAAACTTTAAAAGGGTGAATTAATATTATGTTAGGTATATCATAAAAATAATATTCTGATTATCAGTTTAATATCACATGTACTTGATCTCTTTTTTTAAATTCTGATTATAGAATATACAATATGAAATTTAATCAGTATAATCAGGTTTAAAATTGTATTAGATTTTTGTTTTCATTTTTATGAAATAAGGATTGTCAAACAAAAGTTAAAAATATATATCCATTATATTGTAACTTTATGGGGGTGGGGAAGGAAGAGGAAGGAGAGGAACTAGGAGAGGGACAGTTTGCCATTATCTCTCAATTATTACATGGATAACACAATGCACATTAAATTTGGAGACATCAAACTATTATGTTTTGTCCACTTGAAATGTGAGGATTTGTTGGTTTACTAGGGATAGAAAAAATCAAACATTTTAAATTATACCTTCATGTTAAATGAGCAGACAAATAAATTAAATGGGACTGCATGGTATTTTTTTTAAACTATGGCTAATATGGTAAAAAAATATTTCTAAAACTATTTTACATTTATACGTTTTGAATAAGATCATAAATTTGATTCTCAATTTTCTGACTCACTTTCTTCAAGACAACTGCATTGCAGCAACCTGAAGCCACTCTGAACTTAGAATTATGAGATTTAGTATTTCCAACTCTTTCACTGGCTAACTTCGTAAACTTTTTGAGGTATCTCTATATTCTTTAAAAACCTTAAAAATAGAAGAAATGTAAGAGATGCAGTTATGCCCATGTAGGGGCAATAAATCATGAGCTGGTTCTATTTTTCTTCTTAGTATTTAGAGCCATTTACTATAAACTTCCTGTATAGTTTGGGGTGTGTGTGTGTATATAAGAAAAAGTAGGCCATATTTGGGTGATGTACTTTTCTTAAATTGACAGTTGACATTAGAAGGAATAATAGAGTTTTCAGTACAAATGATGAAGAAAAGGTCCATTTATTCCCATATTGACTATTGCTGGATGGATTTGATATGTCATCCCACGAACCTATGATGTAGAATTGTGTTCATAATCTGTCTCCATTAATGCTCACCTCCTGTGAGCCATTTCTTGGTGAATTAGCCAGCCATGGTAAAATCAGTGAGAGCAGAAACTGGAGAAAGGCTATGCCTTTATTGGAAATCATATGCCGTTATTCATGTTTCATGTTAGGCAGTCACTGCCATTTTTTCAAAGGCTGTGCTTTCTAACTTTTTTCAAAATTCCAGAAAGTGTATTAGTTGCATCAGTTTTAGAGCTAAAAATGGTAATGATTCAGGCATAAGAATTAGTACATTGGATTGTTTTTTCATCCATAGAAAATAAGTTTCTGAAGAGTAATGTTATCTATCCTAGATGCCCTTTAGGAATGTGTCTGCTTAATTGAAGATATAGTATTAGTTTATTATTTATTGGCTGGAAACTCAAGCAGAATATTCAATGCCTGAAGCAGAGATTTACTTTTAAAGAAGAAAATTACATTTTCTTTGATTGATCCATGTTCTGCTAAATGCTTAGATTATAAAACCCCTATAAAACCCCCTATGTTTGAATTTTAAAATACTCTTAGGGTAAAAGTGATTTATATGTGCTGTAAAAATATAATAGAAGAAAAAAAATACTCATATTTTACTTCCAACAGGCACACAGATATAATTAAATAAAAATAATATGACATACTCTTCTTGGTAAAGTAAAGATCTGTTTTCATGATTTTGAATGATAACGTTAGTCTCTTACATTGTTTGTGAAAAACACTACCCCCTAGGAGTTTCCTTATATGTATTTGAAAGAGTGAAGAGGAAGCCCAGTTCCCATGGAATAATCTCCAGGCCTCCATGTCTCCTTTGAAAGGGTTTTGGGCTCTAAACACTCACTTTTCTTTACTTCCCAACCTTACCACTACTATCTGCCAGCAGTTCAGCAGAACTAATCTGATTATATCCTTTATCTCCCTTAATGCCAGTTAACACCCAAATTCCATGCCTCCATTATTTTTTCACTCTTTAAATGTCATATGGCTTCATGTTTTCTTATTCTACCTCTACCTCTATCTCCCACTCATTTCCAACTTTTGGATTTATTTCACAGTGGACTCTGTCACTTATTTCCCATTGTCACCAATATTGTCTATATACTCACTAGCTGTAATTGAAATCTGGATATCCCCTGAGGTCACTAAAATGGACTGTGCCTGTTTTCAGTCCTACACCTCTCCTATCACTGAGCTTGGAGGTGGTATAGGAGTCCTCTTTGCTCTTCTTTGTCACTTTTAAAGCCATTCCTACCCATATCTTTGAATTGCATATGTTCAAACTAGCTACCACTCACTCCTGTATCAGTTATCTCTTAATCCTCTTCCTTTTTTGAAGATTTTAGCACATTCTCACTATCAGTTGCTCTTATACTGTCCCATCTCTAACCTTAGTGATTTTAGTATAGACATAACTAAGGGACTCTTCTAGTACACTGTCCTCTCAATTCCTTGAATTCATCTACCCCCAGAGATCTTGCTTGTACTGCACCCAACCACTATCTTCCAGTCATTAACAATAACTAATTCATCATCTCACTCTCTAACCACCATTTCTACAATTTCCATCTCACTTTCTCTGGCATCTCAACTCCATAAAATCTTTGACCCCCAAGGACCTCATAATTGTTCTTTTAAAATTTTTCACCCTTCTCATCCTCATGCATTTTTTCCCTCTTTCGCAGGGAATTTTTGTGTGTGTGTGTGGTTTATCATTAAAATGCATACACGCTCAGAAACTAACACAACATTGTAAATCAACTATACTTCAATAAAATAATTTTTTTAAAAATGCATACACTCTCAACTTGTTTGCCTCCTTCTCCCTTGCATGCCGTCTTGGTAAATCTGTAGCCTTGTTAAATACAACTTTCCCCCTTTTTGTACCAGTTGAATGTGACTGGGAAAAGCACACAATCCAGTTAATTGTGCCCATTTAATTTATGTTTTTTAATATCATGTAAGTACTTTATGCTGACTGAAAATCATAATTATTTCTCTAGTTCATTTACCCTATTTTTCTGTTCTATTTCATGTCTTTTCCTCTCTTGTCTAATGCTTCATACATCTTCTTCAATCTCAGATGGTAATCTTGTTTCATATGAAGCAATCAGGAGAAAATTTCCACTAGAACTCGCCAGCACATCTACATATGTATCAACATATGTTTTGTTTGTTCTTTGACATTCTTCCTGTTAAATACATTACTTGTCCATGTGTGGTAGTCATTAATAATGTTTTCCAAGATTTCGGGTTATTTCTTCCTCTGAGCACATGTGATTAATAATCCCTTAGGGATGGATGGGTCCATGAGTTAGTTCTGGCCATTGACTGAGAATGAAAATAGTATGTTCCTTTTCTAGACCAGACCACTTAATGACAATGGAGGCCCTCAGAGATCTCTTTCCTTGTGATTTGATGAATGTTCTAAGTAATGGCTATTCCATGAGTGTAGTCATGATGAAGACAAAACCTCCCGCCAGCTAGTGTTTAACATATAGCACAGACAAGAAATAAACTTTTCATTTTAAGCCACTGGAATTTAGGGGTTGTTTGAAACACCATCTGTGCTAAATTGATATCTATGATTTTTTCTAAATGGAAACACCGCATGTTTAAATCCCATTCTATTACATTTAAGAGTATTGGCAATATTCCCCTTGATAGCCTGCATTATCTTATTTACGTTCCCTTATTAATGAATTATTTCCATAAAACCTGCAGTTTATGTTGTAAAAATCCCTTTTTTGTTGTTCCTCATTCATGATAGTTATCTCCAATGAGTACAGAATTCTAGCTTGATAGGGATATACTCTTAGCATATTGAAAATATGATTCCACTTTCATCTGTCTTCATTTCCTACTGCTATGAAATTGAACATCAGATGATCACCTTTGAAGGGAATCTGTCTTTTGTCCCTGGCATGTGTTAAGAATTGTTTGACTTTAGTGTGCTGAGGTATCACCATGATCTGGCTAAGTTTGGATTACTTTTTTTTATTAATTGAAAACTTATATTTTTGGTATTTTTAGTCATTTCTGAAAATTTTCAAGCTATTCCACTTTTAAACAATACCTCAGTCCAAATTTCTATTTCCTCTTGGTTTGGAACTCCAAATAGATTTACTGTAAACTTCCTTACTCTGACTGTCCTGTCTGTTGACATATATTTATGTTTTCTAAAACTTTATCTTTTGTTTTGTGCTTTGGATAATGTATAATGTTATTATCCTTTGGTGGTTATTTCTTGTGCTTTCTGTTTTCAAGTGTGCTTTAGACTTCAACGGCTTTTTTTTTTAAATTTCTAGACCTTCTATGTGGGTTTTAAAAGAAACTTTTTGGAAATTCTGTACTTTTCTATAATGCTTACTCATATTTTCATTATTTTTCATTTATGAAAAGATATTGAAACCTTAGCTGGTAATTTAAATATCTGGGGTTTCTGTTCATTTTCAGTCATGGTGCCGTGTGTGTGTGTGTTGTTTAATTTTAGAACCACTTAAAATTTTTCTGTGGAAATTCTTTGAGGCCAGAAATCAAAATTTATTTTTATTTAAGAAAGTATTAATATTTTTTGTACCATACATTCATGGAGATTAACAGCTCAGAAAGACTTTAAACCAATTTATATGCTTGAAGTTCTTCTGACTATCTTGGTAGTGTTCATTTAGTTTAAATACACTCAGGACATTCTCTTGTAGCTTGTAATTATGAAATCTCATGAAATACATTTCTTTATTCAGCAATAAGTTTGAAAAGAGTATTTTGCATCAGATCTCTTACAAGGTGTAGGAACATTTCTAATTCACTCATGTTAAGAGTAGCTCTTAACAGTCCAGCTCTTGTGAAGCATTTCCACAAAATTTGTCACCTTTGGCAGACACTGGAGTTTCTCTAGCTTCCCACCAATCTATAGAATGAAATTGAAAACCAAAATCAAGCTAAACATTTTAGCAAAAACTTTCAGTGCAGAAGCTTAAATTCACTCTTTCTTGCATCTTTGAGGGTCTCACTTTCTCTTGACTCTTTTAGACACAGTTTCACTTAATCTTTTATTATGTCTCTTTATTTAATTTTATCTTCTGCCATTATGTGGTTTTATAACTTTCTTTTTGTATTTTTAATACATCATGATTAATATATTTCAATTCTATGTTGAATGCTGCAAACATATGTTATAGATTATTGTCTATCAATACATTTAACAATATAAAATATCTCTTGATCCCATT
The DNA here is from genome assembly GCF_964374135.1 of Grampus griseus. Taxonomy (NCBI): domain Eukaryota; kingdom Metazoa; phylum Chordata; class Mammalia; order Artiodactyla; family Delphinidae; genus Grampus; species Grampus griseus. Next base: position 110,909,908 of record NC_138998.1, read on the forward strand.
TTTTATCCTGATTCTAGATTGTTTACTATGAATATTGCCACTCATGATTTCTATTTGTAAGCATTTATCTTGTATGTATTTTCCACCTTTAATTTTGAAAGTTTTGCTGTCATCTGTTTTATTTCTTTTAAAAAAGTATTTACTCAAGATTTTTGTTGGCTGTTTGATACTGAATTAAATCCTAACTTTATAAGAAATTTAAACCTATCTATAGTTATTTAATAAGTTATATTTATGGGTTTATTTATGTTATCTTCCATTTGATGTATTGTTTCCTATTCCCATCCATTTTTTTCTTAGTTTTACTAGATTGATCTGTTTTTCTTAATATAGTTCTTGTTTTTATTCCAATTGTTTGAACAGCTTGAACATTGTTTCTAGTTATATAAAGTTGCACCTACACATGTCACAAACATATATGTTCATGTCTATTATACCAATTCAAATAAGAGGAATCAATATCTATAATGATTTTCTCAACATGACAAGGTTTTAGTATACTTTAACTTTTGCTCTCCCCCTCATCTTTCCCATCACCATCACCCAAATATGTAATTACCTCCCTTTTACTTATAAAAAATGTTGTTTATCAAGGTAAAGTGAAACTGTTCCCACTTAAACGTGGTGCTTTCACTATTCTAAGACCTAATGATTTCTTTCTACAAAGTTTACAATGTCAGAAATACCTACAAAATCTCCATGTTAATATATGTAGGATTGTGTTTTATATTGAAATTTGATTTTTAACAACATCATGTAAGATGCTGTGTCTTTTATATTTTTTTGCCATGATGACAAGAACCATAGTTATGTGTCATTTTCAAAAAAGATTAATTAGTTGTAATAGGTGATAATTTAATTTTGCTAATTAGTTTTCATCCTCGGTAGGAATGGAGATTAATAAATCTTTGGCTCTTCTCATTGCTAAATTGTAGATTTTGACACAGTAACAATGCTGTGAATGTCAACAACTGCTTTTTGGGAATACCTAACATGTTGAATCCTTTAATAGACATTTCTAGAATTTAACTGAATATCAGCAATTCATTATTTAATTAAATTTTGTATTTTAAATAAATCCTTTATACGTTATATAAAATAATGAAAGACAAATACCTTTATATATTATAAAGCTACCTTTTATTTAAGGAAAAGTTTCTTTTTAAAACTGGTTTTTAAAACATTTTCAGAACAATTTCAGACAGCTATATCAGCTATTATAGCTATAAAATTAATAACTTTAATAATAGTGACCATTAAATTAAAATAAAGGAAGTAGTGATTTAATAAGGAATCATATTATGAAATAAATCAGAAAAACAAAATATGCTAGAAAATTTACACAACTATATAGCAATAAGTTTTAATACTGTTAAACAAAACTTATTTATCATAAAAATAAAAAAATCCTACTGAGCAAGGCCTTGTTCACTGGGTTAAATCTAAAGCCCACAATTCATAGTGGTATGTTTTGTCTTTAGAATACCATTGCTAATGTTATTTTTGTGAGAGAGGAAAAGCTAGCTGCCATGATAAATAATGACCAACATGGGAAAACCTCTTAATTCAAATAATTTCGTACAATTGCTGTGATATGAATTTGTTGTACAGGTAAGAACTATTTAATAGAAAAACCTTTTTCATGAATGCTTGTGCTCCTGAAATAAAACATCATCAGACAAATGTCAAAATCATACGGATGACAATGTTACAGAAAGTCCATAGCAAATTTAATGCTGGAGCAAATGATCAATGTGTTCATTGTTAATCCGTGGCTGTCATCTATTATGCTAATGTTAGAGATGTGCCTGGGCTCACTGCTTCTACTGGGGCATGAATGAAATTATCTTGCTTAGGATCTATAGTGTGATCCCTTTGCAGTTGTCCATGCTCTCCCACCATTCCTCCACTTTTAATTGTAAAAAAGTCATATTCTTGAAAAATGTGTACAATCAGTGAGAACGTGCTGAGAAAACTCTTAGCAAACACTTTTTTCTTGCTTGCAGCCAAACCACACAGCAGTGGTATACCAAGGTGTGTGTGTGGAGGCAGTTAGGGTGGGGATGGGATGGACTGGGTACTTGTGGGAGCAGCCATCCCTGCATTCAGACAATAAGGCAGTATATTTTCTAACAAAAAATGTAAAAGCGATAGTAAAACTGACCAAAGCCAGCAATTCTGAACATCAGTGATAGAAATGCTTTTGAGGAGAACTGTTCTCACTCTCTATTCCCCCTACCCTACTCCCATCGCATACATCAGGGCTGTAGAGCCTCTTCCCAGAGAAGAACAAATTGAGATTCAAAAGATGATTTTAAAATTACCCTATTAAGTATATTACTTGTTAAATTGAGTTAAATTAACATGGAGAAGAGAAAAATATTAAATTTGAGCACTTAGTTTTAGTTCTTATTTAAACATATACATATATCCTTCTTAACTAAAATTGTGTACAACATTAATACATCTTACAGAATCTTACAGCAAATATCACAGTTGTTCAGTAACATATTTGATAAAGGGTGTCCATCATGAAGTACTTAAATAAGAAAATTATTGACATCACCTAAATGTTCATCAATTGAGGGACTTCCCTGGTGGCACAGTGGTTAAGAATCCACCTGCCGATGCAGGGGACACGGGTTCGAGGCCTGGTCTGGGAAGATCCCATATGCCACGAATCAGCTAAGCCCGTGCGCCACAACTACTGAGCCCACGTGCCACAACTACTGAAGCCTGTGCACCTAGAGCCCGTGCTCTGCAACAAAGAGAAGCCATTTTAATAAGAAGTGCATGCACTGCAATGAACAGTAGCCCCCACTCACTGCAACTAGAGAAAGCCCGCATGCAGCAACAAAGACTGAAGGTAGCCAAAAGTAAATTAATTAATTTTTAAAAATGTGTTCATCAATTGAGATTAGTATATCATGACATACCTATAATATGGAATACTCTCTAGAATTAAAAAGGAATGAGGAAAATATAAAATATCTGGTATGAAATTAATTCAAAGATATGATGTTTCATGAACTTTTCACAATTTAAATGTTTCTCTACCCTCACATAATATAATGTATTCAATACACACACACATACATGTATAGAAAATGTTCAAGTATCTTATCAAAAGTTACCAGTTGTTAATTAGAGGAAGTACTGTAATTTGTGGGATCCAAGTAAAATGAGACTTCTACTTTATTCCATCTGTCCATATTGTTTTAATATTTTCATGCACTAGTTGTGTAATTTAAAAAAATAGCATTTAAAAATTACCTCTTCCAGTAATATTCATTAAGTGTTCATTTTGTAACACTTTCTTAAGTGTCTTAGAAAACAGTGTGGAACAAAGTATACTGGATTGTATTACAGATGATAATCAAAGCAATTGGTTGGCCTGGTATTCTACAGTGGCTGTAGATTCCTCATGGTAGAACTAAGCATTGCCCCCTTTCTGAAACTATAATTACTTGCAATCTGTGCCTACCGCATTGTGGTATCATTTCTACCAAGTTTTACCCTATGCCCTGGAAAGCAAATGCCTTTTGTAACATTTCCTAGTACTTCAGAGAAACCAAAGAAACTACTACTAAAATATTAAAAGTGTAAACTTTTCTTTTTTGTGAATTCCTGAAGAATTCTAAAATCCCCAAGGAATTCCTATCTGAAACAAGAATTGGAGACTTTTAATTACCTGACACTTTTAAAATAAGTACTACTAGTATTCCTTAAAGCAGGTGTCCCCAAGCCCCAGTCCACCGTCTGGCAGCTTGTCCGGGCCTCTTAGGAACCAGGCCGCACAGAGGTGAGCAACAGAGAGCAAGAGAAGCTTCACCTGCCGCTCCCCATTGCTCCCCATCACTCGCATTACCACCTGAGCCATCCCCGCCCACCACACCCCCACAGAAAAATTGTCTTCCACAAAACCGGTCCCTGGTGCCAAAAAGGCTGGGGGCTGCTGCCTTAAAGTACCTTCAAATTATTGCAAAGAACTATCTTATCTAATACTTTCTCTATTAGAAAAGACAGGTTAAGAAAGACTACAGGGAGAGCTACTTTAGTGACTATAATAAATCTTTATCCACATAACAGTAATTTTAAGGTGTTGGGACTTTGTATGTATACAGGATTTTTGAGCGATTTACATTATTAACTTGCTAGATCTTTGAATTCAACTGTACGTGGTATGCGCTGCTTTTATTTCCCTTATACAGATGGAAAACCAAGGCTCAGAGAAGTTACCTATCCACTGCTGAGGGGCTAATAAATGTTGGAGCCAAGTTTTTAACTCAGGGTCTCATTCTAGAATCTACTCTCTGAATCCTGATATTATACTGCCTCTGTGGGGAAAATAAAATCAAGAGCTAATATTTATTGAATTCTTATGATGAGAACTCACTTTGTAAAGAACTTTCAAGTGCAATATTTATCTATTTCCATGTAGCAAATTACCATAAACTTAGCAGTTTAAAACAATACATATCTGGGACTTCCCTGGAGGTCCAGTGGTTAAGACTCCAGGCTTTCATTGTAGGGGGTGCGGGTTTGATCCCTGGTTGGGGGACTAAGATCCCACGTGCTGTGTGGCCAAAATATAAATAAATAAATAAATTTTTACAAGTAAAAATAAAACAATACATATCCATCATGTCAATGTTTCTGTGGCTCAGGAGTCCAGCCGTAGCTTAGCTGGGTCCCCTGCTTAGGATCTCACAAGGCAGTAGCCAAGGTATTGGACTGGCTATGTTCTAATTTAGAGGCTCGACTGGGGATGAATCCACTCTCAAGTTGTCACAGTTTGTTGTCAAGGTTGATTTCTCTGTGGTTGTTGGATTGAGGATATTGGCTTTTTGTTGGCTGTCAGCCACTCTCATCTCCTACTGGTCAGCCCCAGTTACTAGAGGGCATCTGCATTAACACTTAGTAGACACTATGTGGGTTATTTAACATGGCTATTTACTTAATCAAACCTGCAGGAGGAGTCTCTAGAGCAATCTGGCTAGCAAGATAGTCTTATATAAAATGTAATGTCATAGGAGTGACATCCTTTTACCTTTGCTGTATTGTATTGTAGGATCAAGTCATAGATTCTCATCACATTCAGGGGAAGGGGAATTCACAGATGTGTGACCTTTAGGAATTGGGAATCATGGGAGGGCCATTAGAGTATGTCCATCCCAATATGCCCTCTGAACCAAAATGACTCACATCTCTCTCACATGCAAAATATATTCATCCCTTCTCATGGTTTCCAAGAGTCTGATCCACACATTACAGTATTTGCTCAAAGTCCAAAATTCTCAACATCCAAGTCAGGTCAAGACATGGGTGAGCTTCTTCAGGTGTGGTTCCTCTTGATCTGTGGTGGTCAAAAGCTAAGTTGACTCTCCATCCTTCCTGCCTCCTGATATTCATGCCCTTGTGTAATTGCCCCCTTCTTGAGTATGAGCAAAACCTGTAACTTGCTTCTAAATAATAAAATATGGCAAAGGTGATGAGGTGTTATTACCAAGACTGCATGACATGATAAAAGGCTAACTGATTGGCAGCCTTGCTCCAGAGATTTTGTCTCCCTGGCTGTGTTTGAAGAGGGAAGAGGCCATGTTGAGAGACCTATGTGACAAGATGCTGAGGGCAGCAAAACAATGGCCAGCTGAGGGTAGCCTTCAAACAATAGGTAGCATGAAGCCAGGGCTCTCAAGGAAATGAACTTTGTCAACAGCTTGAGTGAAGGTGGAGGCTGGTTATTCCTCAGTTGAGCCTCTAGACGAGCCTGTCAGACACCTTGATTGCAGCCTTGTGAGACCCTAAGCAGAGGACCTAACTAAGCTGTGCCTGGAGTCCAGACTCATGGGAACACTGAGAAAATAAAATGCTTGTTTTAAGCAACAGAATTTGTGGTAATTCATTACACAGCAGTAGGTAAGAATACAATATGTACTAGTCTCACTAATTCTCACAACAACCCATCGAGGTAAGAACTATTGTTATAGCTATTGTGTAGTTGCAATAACAAAGGTAACAGAAAACATTAAGCTACTTTCCCATAGTCACCAAGGCAGTTGTGACAAAACAGGGACTTAAACCTTCTTAGTCCATCTTCACAGTTTGCCTTCTTCCCCATAACAATACTCCACAGGCTTTTTAATTTTAATTTAAAATTTTTTTTGTAAATATCAAAAGAAGATGTAGTCAACATTTTCTTCTTGGTATCAGTCACTTACAGTTCTGTAAGATTAAACATGTTTTTATCCCCATTTTCTCAGCAGTCAAGGGGAATAATTTTAGAATATTAATTATAAGTTATCCCTATACTTTCTCCATCAGGTCCCTCTCTGTTAGGAAGTGCTGATTGTTCACGTATAGATTGTTCAGATCACCTTGGTATTTTTCTTTAGCCTCCAGCTAACTGCCATTTTGTCATTTGCCTTCTCCCTTGGAAGCTGTCCACATTCATGGAGAGGAGGAGAAACTCAAATCTATCTTAACAGCAGCTCTTGTAAATGCAGCTGTGAGGGAAGAGTGAGCAACTATTTTCTGACACCTTTATTGTCTGTGAATGTCAATTATCCATATGATCCCCACCTCCCATTAAACTGAATAATTGAGAGTTGGATTCAATGTATCTTAGAGAGGTTTTTGCATTCTTGAATATTTAACACTAAGCTAATATAAGTATGTAAAATTTCAAAGCAAACATATAGAAAATACTCATTCCCTCTTGTTTTGTGGGACGTACAGACTCATACACATACTGCAGTATTCCAATGACCAAATGCCCTTTTAATGGGTTTTCCCATAGCCACTTGAAAATTTGGCTCAAATTTGAGATCATTAAATAGCTGTAATGATATCAACAGAAACACCATGCTCAACCTAATGCAAACAGAATTAGAATTTAAACATCAGTTTCATTTTTTCTTATATAATTTTCAGCAGGAATTAATTTAAGAATATTATATTAAAATTTTATAAACACTGTACCCCTGTGAATTACCAGGTTTTTTCCAACTAAAAGCATTGTTTGGATTGATTGATATTTCTTCTTTTCTGTAAATACACAGGAATACATACGCAGATATAGATAGATAAGCTGTATTTTTGCTACAATTTCAGAATGCAAAGCAGAAATGTTACTTTATACAAAGAATATAGGATATTCTTTAACTCATTGTCTGGGAAATGAAGTATTTACATATAGATAAAGTGAACCCAAATTTCATTTTGCTCTGTGCAAAAAAATTATAAGTTTTATGATGATAAGAAATTATATTCAAATTGACCCTTTCTGGAGGGTGTCAGGGAAGAGGAGCCAAAGACTATGCAACATAAGGAAAATATTATGGTTTTCATAACGGTTTTCATATCGGTGTAGTACGATTATGGGTTATTTTACTTTTCACTTTTTGTATTTCTCCATTTTCCAAAATTCTTGCAACAAATATATTAATTTCTAAAATAAAAAATACTATTTAAAAAGACAACATGAAGGTCAAAGTGGATTACTGGCTTAATAATATTGATTGCTTACACGTGTTGAGAACAGTCACGTGTTGGGCTTAGTATTAAGTACTTTAAAACATTACACAATTTCTGTTCTCTCAGCAACTCTTATAAGGTCATTTCCATTTACAGTTGAGAAAACTGAGGCTTAAAAATAGTTTAAATAACCTGTGTATTTTCCCAGAGCTGTCAGTCTCAAATGCATGTTCTTAGTTACTCTGAATGCTTAGAAACTTTAGCCACTTGCTGTTTCATAAAATATCAATACTGTATTTTCAGGAAAGAAGTGAATTATTGTCATGTGATTTTTGTTTATTAGTGATGAAAGGACTTTCTGGGGTTTTTGAATTGTAACTACTAATTCCTTGTGAAGAAAATTTTGATTTGTTATTAAAATTTATATTTATATAAATATAAAATTTATATAAAAAATATATAAGGTTATAAAGACTTCGCCTATTAGGAAAATTGAAAATAAGGAGAGGGTTTTGTGTCTGTCTCTCTTTACAGTTGAGTTTATGGTAATCCAGTGACTGGTGTGTAGCCCATAGGATGCAACAGAATCAGAGTCCTCAGCCCCTGAAGGGGACTTTACTTACTGAGGAAAACTATAAATACCTTCAGATACAGGAAATGAGACTGCTGTTAGCAAGAGACTTTGGCTCAGAAATAGTTGAAATAAAAAAAGCCAAAAAGATGCCTCAGACCAAGAAAACCTTAAATTGATTGTTGCTCTTCACAAATAAAGAACCAGATTTTCTACCTAATGTAATTTCCAGAAACAAAGCCCATTCATTTCTTTCTCTAAACTCTCAACTACTTTTCCTCCCAAACAGGAAATCAAGACTAGAATGAAATTTGACTGGATCTTTAGCCTAAACAAATTGAACTTATATTGACACTAGCCTTGTTCATTACTACTCAAGTTGAATTGGGTCTGGGTTTGTTACTTACCCATGATACCTGACCTACATAAGCCAATTCTAGGACGTCAGATTCTCACATTTTTAATGTGTTAATTACAACCTAAAATTTTACATGCACTCACACACCCACACACATATAAAATATCCATATATTATTCACAAGGGAATTCTTAATGAATTTATATAAATTATTACTGCATGATGAAAACATTACCACTAATTGTTAAATCTGCCATTTAGCAAGAATATTAAGGAATTGAAAGAAGTTGTCACATGACATGACAAATAAAAATGTCTTTGTTTTTGAAAATAATCCCATCATTTTTTCCTTTATGTAAAATGACTGGCTCTCAAGCAGATTGGAAACAGAACTAGAGGAAGAAATATTCTTTGATGTTATGAATGCCCACAAGCATCAGCAGCTGTGAAGACTAGTAATGAAGCATTTGGCCCTCTTTTGGCGTTGCTTGCTATTGAGAGGATTTTCTTACAAAAGATCAGCTATTTGATGAGTCCCACAGGCTATCACTTTGACTTCCACATATTGGCATCTACATGCTGTTGAAATTGATGTTCTACCTTCTGCATGGCACAGTGCCTGTCTCACAGATGGGCCCAGGTGCTGGCATGACACAGAGACAATATTGTCATTACATTCAAGTGTCAGGAGCTAGATTTCTTTCCTTGAGAGTCAAATTGCAATTTTTGAGGTCACTTCATCCTCGTGAGGAATAATAGTAGGCATTACTTAGGATTTCATATTGGTTGAAGTGTTTGATGGGCAATGACTACAGAATTACTAATAAGATGTATTCTTATGTCCCTAAAATTTAAAGTATAATAGTAGAATGGAATTATCCCAAGGTCAGTCCTCCAGTTTAAAAAATAAAAATAAAAAGGGTTTAAATTTAATTTGAAATATATCCTATGTGCTTTAATATCAAGATATTAGAATGCACATCTTTCTTGAGTTAAATGAAATCTAAGAAATAAACTCATTGGGTGAGTTATTAAAACATTGGGTAAATCAATGTTAGAATTCTATCTAAAGGCAGAGAGAGATACTTAAACTGTTTCCAAATAAAGACTATAACTTTAACTGAACTTTTCTTCAAAGATAGGCTGGGAGAACATTATCCTAAATCAGTTTTCATTGAGTGAAATGTGCCTCAGCTGTGTCACTGGTAAGGTTAAAAGGTGTTAGTGTGTGTGCCTATTAAAAGAGCAGTGAATGCAAGTGAACAATTCAGGCAGAAATTTGGCTTACTGCCTGTGCACACTGTGCTTTATTGAGGTGTTGCCAGCTTCTCTGAGTGAAAAGACAAGAGCAAATTTAACAGCTTTATGAACTCGCAAGGGGAACAGTTGTTCTAGTGGCTTTCACACAAATGTCTAATTAATTCTTGAAGTAACCCAAATTGTTCTTTTGTGATCTATGAATGAGAATCTAAGAGAAAACCTGTGCAGAAGAAACTTAAGTGAAACGAGAATAGGGATTTCATGATTAGCTTACAGGTCACAGTTTTGGGGACCAGCATAATTTAGTTATTTTCCTCATTAATATTACATTAGGAAGCTAATGAAACCTTTGGGTGAATACATTATGAGTAATAAAGGCATTAATTTTATTTTTCTGAACACTCAATTATGCTAATTGGCATCTGTTATTGTTTACTATATATATTTATATATGAAAATTAAGAACAAATATGGAACACACAGATGATCTTTAAATTCTGCCAATATATTTCAGTACTTTGTACACTTTTTTTGTACTTTTGATATTATGACCAACTTAAGAAACTTAACCGTATATAAATTATATTTCCATTTAAGTTCAACTTCTTTTTTAATTCTAAGTATATTTTGGTTGTTTTAAAATTAACCATAAGTTTCTGTTAGAAATAAATACCATTGTTTTATGGACCAACTCAATACAACTCAATACAATGAATATTACCCATGTAAACTATTTCTAAGCATGAACTGTGTAAATTTGTCAAACTCTGGATGAGTTCAAGCTTTTATAAATTATCCTATTTCTATATTTTCAAAGAAAGAATTTAGTAAAAAAGGCTTCCATGTAAATTTTTTCTGAGATTCTTATTTGTTTCAGGGAGTCTCTATGATATTTTTTAGTCTCTCTCACAGCTAGAGTGCCTTTATTCTATGTAGAAGATTTCTATTTAAAGGAGTATTTATTTCTGCAACATTTTCCTTGATTCCCTTATTGTAATATTCCATTACATTCATAACAAACTCAAAGACACTGTATTTAACCATTTTTAAAAAAATAATTTATGCAGTTAATTACCTATCACCAGGAAAGCATGAGTTACAGGTGCTAAGTCTTAAACAGTATACATATATCAGTATCCCATTTCTATACTGTCAATATATTGACTATTTTAATTCCATATACCTGCCTCATTGTTAACTAGAAGTCACCCTCCCACCACAGTGTATGTACGCATGATATGAAATGAAGCATAGAAAGCTACTTAAATAATCTGAGTGAGTCAGTTTGTTGTCAAAACCAAACTACTTAATTGAAGCAGTTATATTAGTTCTTGTGTTTTGTTCCTTGTGAGTTTTAGAATCAATATAGTTGGAAATATTTCAATAAATTGCTACCAAATACACTCTAGGGATTTGAGCCCTAATTTTTTTACATTTTCTATAGCCTTTTAATCTATTCTTTATATTTATCTGACTGGACTAAGTAGCCATATGTGGTTTTCTGTCCTGATTCTAGCCAAACCACTTCAATTTAAATGGTGAGGCCTGTATGTGCCCTGTGCTTCGTAAGTCTTTACTGAAAAATGTCAGTGTTCACCTAAAAGGTCGGCTTATTAAGTGAATGTGCGCCAAACATGTTTTCTGCTTTTGTCAAAAAATAGAGGTCAGCAGATCACTTTGATAGTTTAGCTGTGGCAGGTTCTACAGTCGAGTCTATAACGTTATCCGTGATCAGTGCCTTAGAGGTGAAGGTTATAGTGTTAGTTGATAGACTGTTTTGGATATGACCATGAATCATCAGTTAACTGTTATATGTGTCTGAATTATAACTTGAAATACTATTTTGTTGTATGGATAGAAGTTTTTGCTTAAGATGCTGCTGCCCATTCTCATATGAAGGACCATTAACAATACTTCTCTTTATTTTACTATATTTCTGACAGGTTTAAATCTATTTTATGTACTGATGTGAAGTGTAAAAGGCATATACTTGTGAAAATTTCCTAAACCAGCTGAGTGTGAATTATGACTTATTTTAAATTATCTGACTACAGGTAAAACATAGTTTATGAAACTATCTTATATCTTTCCTTATAGCATCTCTATTGGTAAGAATGTGGATTGTTATCTTGCCTGATGAAGCAACATTTTCTAAAACATTTTACTCAAAATCCTGCTCATAATTTGGTTACCTTCTTCAGTGTGTTATTGGTTAAAAAAAACACAAAAAAACCGGTTGTATCTTCTGGAATATAAAGCTATATATGAAAATTTACTCTCTTTGAACACTTTATATTTTGAGAGAATTTCTAGTCTAAATCTCACACAGTGGAAGAGATAAAATGTACAAAAACACAAACTCAGGTGGACAAAACTGTAAAACAAACATTTATTTTCTCTAACTCAAGCACTATCTGGTTAAAACTTAAAAGAGTTTCTTTTGGTTAAATTCAGGAAAAGTCATTCTTTCTTTCAAAAGTGTTGATGGTTTCTCACCAATTTGGTATGTTATTAGATCAACCAGGAATTTTTTTTCTTCCTCTTCTCTTTTTCTTCTACTAGGTGTGATAGGGATTAGAGTCTCTTACGTATAATACTGTAATTGTACAAAAGGTGTCTATTCCCTCATCATGGAATTTGTTCACAGCGTATTCACCATTGGTCTGTGGTTGTTAATATCTACAGCATTCTCTTTGAAGCTGAAGTGCCCAAGGCTGATCCATGCCACACAAATTATACAACTCAGAGTCTCTTTTTTATCCTAAAAAGAAAGCTTCTAGGCTACCAAGTGACTCTGTTACACACATATATAAATTATATATATATATATATAATATATGTATCTATATTTGATATATGTAAATATATAAAACTCAATTTACTACTTTGATTTCTCTGGTTTGCTTATTTGTGTGTTTGTTTTTGGATTGAGGTGGGGTGTTGGTCTTTCGCTTGGGTGATGAATGTCCTCTAATGTAAGGAAAGCCATTGATTCATTAAAGGAAAATAGAGTCTTAATATAGTAAAATGTATTATATTTTTGAAAAAATATATTTGAGATGTTGCTTGGAATCTTTTCACATTTTTATTTCACTGGCTATTTCTCGCTTCACAGAGATTTCATTCTAATCTAGTCAATAATCTTAATATTAATTCAGAGAACTATTGAGTTAAACAAACAAACAAAAAACAACATCCTTTAAAAGGGTGTTTTTACAACCCAAGTGTCAATCAACTGATGAATAACAAAATATGGTATATACACACAGGGGGATTTATTAAGCCAAAAAAGGAATGGCATTTTGTTACATGCTATAACATGGATGATCCTTGAAAACGTTAGGTTTAGTGAAATAAGCCAGACATAGAAGGATAAATATTGTAGATTCCACTTACAAGAGGTACCTAGAATAGGCAAATTCATAGAGACAGAAAATAGAATAGAGGTTACTAAGGGCTGGTGGGAGGGAAAATGGGGTTGTTACTGTTTGATGGTTATAGAGTTTTTGTTGAGGATGATGAAAAAGTTTTGGTTATAGACAGTGGTGATGGTTACACAACACTGTGACTGTATTTAATGCCACTGAACTGCGTATTTATAAATGGTTAAAATAAATATGATTTATGTATATTTTACCACAGTAAAAAAAAAAGAGGAATAACTGAAAAGAAAAAAAGGGTGTTTTTAGTATGGAAAGCTATCCTTTTCCATTGAAAGGGTCATGCTTCTCAAATGGTGGAACCCAGTTTGACCTCAGCATTTAATTTTGAAAAATATCCTACACATAGAAAGTCAATTCAAAATTTCTTCATACTAAAACTTACAGTAAAGCAGAAAATAAGGCCTTGCAAATATTCTGTATTTAAGATTTTTATCATAACTTATGCATTTAAAAGAAAGGTTTATTAATATCACCTACTTGGTCACAATCCATTATGTCATAATAGCATCAGTCAGTTTGGCAGCAATCAAAACAATTAGCTGTGTTCATCTGAAGGTTTTATAGAAATAACTCTTGGTCATAACTAAGATCAACAAGAGCTAAAAGGCAATAGGCCATAATTCCTAATGTACAACATTTTTCTCCTTATGGAAAGTATGAGTTCTTTTCAATTGCCAGATAAGAACTTTTTCATGAAGGAATATAATTTTTAAACATAAAAATAAGTGATTTTAAGGAAATCGGAAAATTTTACTTGCAAGTTAATTTTACATAAGGATTGAAAATACAAATCAAGCTAATAGTCTAAGAAGTTTCAAAACATGACATAATGGCAGTGATTGCTTCATTATGACATCATTGATAAAAATCTCTGATATCTTTATGAATCCAGCTGTCTTGATTATATCAAATCACCTCTGTAACAAATAGGACCTACATTAAAAAAAATAGTTATCTTGTTTCACTAAAAATGTTCAAAAGTAAAAAATTTTCACGTCTTTCAAGTGGTCTTAAGATTTTTAAAATGATGTTCAAAGTTAGTGCTTCAAGCTGCATTAGTGTCCCTTAAGACAACCCTTTTACAACCCAAATCCTTGTGAATTCTTTTTACTCAAATATCCAAAATCTCAAAGAACATTGTTTAGTTATAATATATAATAACATTTTAATCTCAGGAAGCAATTACTTTAGCAACAAACTAGATTAGAAAAAAACTGTTCATTGGATTCCCAGTATATCATTTTGAATTTGCTGTGATGTGGAAAGAGATGGTATAGTATCTTTTGAGAAAGAATACTTCATGGACATTTTTAAGAAATGGAATACTGTATTAAAATATTTTAAGTTTTATAAAGGTATATAGATTTTCATTCTGTGGCATATTGATGTGAAATAGAAAATCAAGAGAGCTAGGTGACATATGTCATTTACCAGCCTGACATATATAATCTGCTAACTGGCAGAATAAAAAGGATTTGTAATAAACATGGATATTTCATGATTTTTATATCATTTTAGGACAGTTTGGTTAAACATTTAGTAATAGTATTATTAGAATTATAATATTTGAGAACATAAACACAATTAATTTATTACCTTACTCAGTGGTGACTTTGTCACCAAGTTAATATAAGTAACTGACAATTTTTTTAAATTCATGTATCTAAAATTAAAGACAATGGAGTCACAGGGATGAAGGTGAAATAAAAACCAGATGAGAGAAGGAAAATGAATGCTGATAAACTGGTAATAAATAAAGAAATGAGAGAAGTCTAGTTATATCACAGGGAAATGTGGTACAATAGAAGTTAGTCAAATGCTAAATTGTTCTTGCTTTAAATTTATTAGATTGACCACTAAAACAAAAACGAGTTTTTGCTTTTCAATTTCTAGCCAGATTTTATAAATTGTCTGAACTAGTCATTCTCAGAGAAGATTCACAATCAATACTATACTAGTGGTGAGAGTGACATCCTTGTCTTCTTCCTTATTGTAGAGAAAAAGCTTCAACTTTTCACCATTGGGGATGATGTTAGATGTGGGTTTGTCCTAAATGGCCTTTATTATGTTGAGATATGTTCCTTCTAAACCAACTCTGATGAGTGTTTTATTATGAATGGATGTTAAATTTTGTTAAATGCTTTCTCTGCATCTATTGAGATGATTGTGTGATTTTTATCCTTCATTTTGTTATTATGGTATATCACATGATTGATTTGCAGACATTGAACCATCCTTGCATCCCTGGAATAAATCCTACTTGATTATGGTGTATGACCCTATTTCTATATTGTTGAATTCTGTTTGCTCATATTTTGTTGAGGATTTTTACATCTATGTTTATCAAAGATATTGGCCTGTAATTTTCTTTTTTTGTAGTTTCTTTGTCTGGTTTTGGTATTAGTGTAATTATGGCCTTGTAGAATAAATTAGGGAGTGTTCCCTCCTCTTCAATTTTTGGGGATAGTTTGAGAAGGACAGGTATTAGCTCTTCTTTTTATGTTTGGTAGAATTTCCCTGTAAAGCTGACTGGTCCTGGACTTTTGTTTGCTGGGAGGTTTTTTGTTTGTTTGTTGTTTTGTTTTTTTTGGTTTTTTTACAGATTCTATTTCACTACTAGTGATTAGTCTGTTCAATTTTTCTACTTCTTCCTGATTCAGTCTTGGAAGATTGTATATTTCTAGAAATTTATTCATTTCTTCTATATTGTCCAATTTGTTGGCATATAACTGTTCATACTATTCTTTTATGATTTTATGTATCTCTGTGATATCTGTTATTTCTCCTCATTCATATCTCTATTTGTTTATTTGGGCCCTATATCTTTTTTTTCTTGATGAACCTGGCTAAAGGCTATGAATCTTTGTTTGTCTTTTCAAAAATCCAGCTCTTGGATTTATTGATCTTTTCTTTTCTTTTTTTTTTTTTTTTTGGTCTCTTATTTATTTCTGATCTTTATTGTTCATTCTGCTGAGTTTGGGCTTTGTTTGTTCTTCTTTCTCTAATTCCTTTATATTGTAGGTTAAGTTATTTATTTGAGATTTTCTTGTTTCTTGACGTAGGCCTGTATCACTATAAATTTCCCTATTTGAATTGCTTTTGCTGCATCCCATAGATTTTGGAAAGTTTTTTCCATTTCCGTTTGTCTTGAGTATTTTCTGATTTCTTCTTTAATTACTTCATTGACCCATTGGTTTTTTAGTAGCATATTGTTTATTCTCTACGTATTTGTGTTTTTCCCTTATTTTTTCCCTGTGATTGATTTCTAGTTTTATATCATTTTTGTCAGAAAAAAATGCTTGATATAATTTCTGTCCTTTCAATTTGTTGAGACATGTTTTGTGACCTAGCATGTGATCTATCCTGGAAAACGTTCCATGTGTACTTAAAAAGAATGTGTGTTCTGCTGTTTTGGGATGGAATGTCCTGTACATATCTATCAACTGTGCTAATATGTCATTTAGAATGCTGTTTTCTGATTTCCTGTCTGGATGATCTATCCACTGTAAATGGGGTGTTAAAGTCCCCTACTATTTTTCTGTCATTGTCATTTTTTTCCCTTTATGTTTGTTAATATTTGCTTTATTTAGGTGCTACTAATATAGGTGCATATATGTTAACAAATGCTATATTCTCTTCCTGTATTGCTCCCTTTGTCACTATATAATGCCCTTCTTTGTCTTTTGTTATAGTTTTTTTTTTTTTTTTAGATGTTGGGTGTAGGAGTTTATTAATTAATTTATTTTTGCTGTGTTGGGTCTTCGTTTCTGTGCGAGGGCTTTCTCTAGTTGTGGCAAGCGGGGGCCACTCTTCATTGCGGTGCGTGGGCCTCTCACTATCATGGCCTCTCTTGTTGCGGAGCACAGGCTCCAGACGCGCAGGCTCAGTAGTTGTGGCCCACGGGCCTAGTTGCTCCGTGGCATGTGGGATCCTCCCAGACCAGGACCCGAACCCGTGTCCCTTGTGTTAGCAGGCAGATTCTCAACCACTGCGCCACCAGGGAAGCCCCTTGTTATAGATTTTGTTTTAAAGTCTATTTTGTCTTATGTGCACATTGCTACCCCTGCTTTCTTGTCATTTCCATTTGCATGAAATACCCTTTTCCATCCCCTCACTTTCAGTCTATGTGTGTTTTTAGTTCTGAAGTGAGTCTCTTGTAAGCAGCATATGGATGAGTCTTGTTTTTTTGTAAATCCAATAAGCCACCTTATTTTTTAATTGGAGCATTTAGTCTATTGACATTTAAACAGGTATGCATTTATTGCCATTTTGTTACTTGTTTTCTTGCTGTTTTTGTAGTTCTTCTCTGTTCTTTTCTTCTTTTACTTTCTTCCCTGTAGTTTGATGACTTTCTTTAGTTCTATGCTTGTGTTCCTTTCTCTCTAGTTTTTGTGTATCTATTGTAGGTTTTTGATTTGTGGTTAACATAGCAGTCATATATGTTGCCCTATACTTTGTATACTTATTTTAAACAGGTAGTCATTTAAGTTCAAATACATTCTAAAAGATCTTCATTTTTTACTTCCCTCCCCCCATATTTTGTGTTTTTGATGTCATATTTTACATTTACTTGTTTATCCCTCCACTGTTTATTGTAGTTATAGTTGATTTTTGTCTTTTAATATTCATACTAGTTTATTTACTTGGTTGATCCACAGCCTTTTCTCTATATTTGCCTGTATTAGTGGGGTTTTTCCTTTCCAATAAATACTTACTTTTTGTTGGCGCTTTTACTTTTCCACTTAGAGAAGACCCTTTAACATTTCTTTTCAGGTCAGTTTAGTATTGATGAACTCTTAGTTTTTGCTTGTCTGAGAAGTTCTTTTATCTCTTCTTCAATTTTGAATGATAATCTTGTTGAGTAGAGTATCCTAGGTTGTAGGTTTTCCCCTTCCAGTGCTTTAAGTATATCATGTCACTTCCTTTTGGCCAGCAATGTTTCTGCAGAAAAATTGGCTGATAGCCTTATGGGGGGTTCCCTTGTATGTGACTATTTGTTTTTCTTTTGCTGCCTTTAGAATTCTCTCTTTATCTTTAACTTTTGCTGTTTTAATTTTTGGTCTGGGTATCACTGGTTTCATCTTGTTTGGGACTCTCTGTGATTCCTGCACTTGGTTATCTGTTTCCTTCTTCAAGTTCAGGAAGTTTTATGCCATAATTTCATCAAATACCTTCTAGACCCCTGTATCTCTCTCTTATCTTTCTGGGACCCCTATAATACAAATGTTGGTATGCTTGATGTTCTTTCAGAGGTCCCTTAAACAGTTCTTATTTTTTCAATTTGTTTTTCTTTTTGCTGCATGGTTGGGTGATTTGTATTATTCTGTCTTTCAGATCACTTATGGATTCTTCTATATCACTTAATCTGCTGTTAATTCCTTCTAGTGTGTTTTTCATTTCAGTTATTGTATTCTTCAGTTATGTTTTTGGGGTTTTTTTACATTTTTTCTAGTTTCTTATATTTTAACAAGAAACTGTTCATCTGTTCTTTTCCCTAGTTTAGTTTAGTTACCTATCCCAGTCTTGAGGGGTGTCTTCATGTGGGAGCTTTTCTGGGTAGTCTACCTGTGCCCAGTGGCTTTGGTGGGAGGTCTGGATATGAAGTGAGCACTAGTCATGTCTTCCCCCAGGGTGTGCTACAGTTCTCAACTTAGTGGGAGGTGGGGCTGGAGAGGGAGGAGCTAGAGCCAGAGCCTGGTGTGAGCCATGGCTTCTCCTCTGCTCAGTGGCCAACAGAACCCTATGGGGGTGGGGTCAGATTCCAAGTTGCTGGAACAGAAGCCCTGAGGGTCAGATCCAAGCTGGCTCTGTTCCCTCTAAGTGTGTGCTCTATCCCCTCCCAGCATTTTCACCTTTGCTACAGGGAAGAGCCATGCTGGAGTGAGCACCTTTTGTAGACAAGGACACTCACTGGGGTGGTCCAGGCATGCCAGTCAGAGTTACGGCTGCTCCGGATTTGCCCCCTCATTGAGCACCAGTAACAGGTGCCCTCACCCTTGTTCAGATGCTCTGCTATGTCTGAGCTGACACAAATGTGCATTCTCCTTGGCGGCAGCAGCCTTTGCTCTAGAGGAGAGCTACACCACAGAGCAAAAGGGGCCTGTCGGGGTAATTGATTTGGGCTGGAGTATGTGCTGGGGCATTCCCGAAACCACTCAGAGCTCCAGACCACTCCTGATCTGCTGCCCCGTGAGCACCATTAATGGCTACTCTCGCCCATTTGGAGGCCATGTCTGATCCGGGTCAGTTCTGTCCCCCACAACCATGCACTCTCCTTGGCTATGGCAGACTTCACCCTAGTTTTGCTGGTGTCAGACCCCAGGGATGGGACACCCAACATGTGGTTTGAAACACTCCCCAGGGAAGATTTCTGAGCCTGTGTAATCCCTCCCCTTCCAGCAGTGCAGGTCCTAACTTGATCCCTCCTCTTCCCTCTCTACCTGATTCATTGTGGATCATTCTTATAGTCTTGGTTGTAGGAGAGTCTTTCTGACAGTCTCCAGTTTGTTTTCAGTGAGAATTGGTCCACATGTAGATGTATTTGTGTGTGTTCTTGTGGGGAGAGGAGCTCCACATCCTCCTACACCGTCATCTTGATCTCCTCCCTGGACAACTTGAGGAGGATATTTTAAATAAAATACCACAGCAAAACAAAGTACTAAATGTAATCTATAACAGTATATGAAATCATATGTATCTCATACGAAATCCTTGACTTTATAAATACACACAAAGCTATTCTCGACCTATGCAGTATTTCACAACTATAAAATGCTGAATATAGTCCTATAATATGGTTTTGTAATTATATTTTAATCCATATCCAGCATATTTACCACAATTATCTTTTAATCCTATCTTAATGAATGGAAACAAAACTGAAGAGTAAAATATTCAAATTCATCATTTCTCATTATGTAGCTCAATTTGAGACGTTATTTTAGAAAATCAAAGTAGTTGTAATATATATGCAAAAATAATGGAAATACTTATTAAATTTATTGCGCTTCTATATTTCTTATATGACATAACATAGAGAGCATCTAATATTCTCCATTCAGGGATAGATATACAATCTGTTGGTCAAGAATGCTTATCATTATGGCACCTTTAATCTTCAGAAATACTGCCTACAGTCCTGGAAGGCACTGAATATTTATTCTTAGTTTTTGTTTCCGTAGAAAATTTTAGTGGAGAGTTAAAGATATCAGGAGCAAAGGGGACATAACAGTCCATCACAGCACAGAGCTAGAGTATAACACACCCCAAGAATGCATGGAACATACCTTCTCTTGTACAGTTTTGTTCAGGTATTGTAACCATAAAATGTGTACTCTGAGGGAACTAGGAAAAAAATAGCTTCAAATGGTGGAGAAGAAATTGTGCCTTGTTATGGAAAAAAAAATTAAACCCAATCCTAGAAGATATGTTAGCTGGCATGAGATACTGAAGGATGTGCCTGTCAGTAAATGAAGAGGGAAAGATGTAGACCAAGGCAGGCTCCCAAGAAGAACCAGCAAGGGAGAAACTGGGAGAAACAACAAGACTATCTTCTTCAGAGGGCTGGGGTCAGGGGGCCATCATCAGTGCTCTAAAAAGTCATATAAAGTTCGGCTTCTCTCCAGGTTCTTCAGTTCTCAGCACAAAACATTTTCTGAACCACCAGCTAAATTTCATCTCTGTGAGAGATTGTGTGTGTATTTACACATCATTAATCCTGAATATCTAGGATTGGGACTGGCACACATAAGGCATGTAATTGTCTATTAAATGCATGAAGGAATGGAAAGGGTAAAAACTCTTGATGAAGAAACTCACTTGATACATTTAGATGCCAGTGGAACCTGTGGCATGTATACACTGAGTATTATGTGGAGCTCAAATGGTGATAGTAGCATGTATGCGACTGACACAATCCAGCAAGTACTGATTATCTGCTAATTGCAAGACATGAGACATGATGCTTACTGATATAAAGATAAATATCTGCCCTCCATTGCTTACAGTCTAATTTAGAAGATTCAGGTCATTGGAATTAAAAACGAAAAAACAAAAGCTACTAAGATGACATCATTGCCCCTAGGGATTTTCAGACTAATAGAGGAAAGAGACATGCAAATAAAATAACTGTAACTCATTATGATACCAGAGGCACATAGAGCAAATCTGCAATGTGGTGAGTATTTAAAAATTTTGTTCTGTGAATCAATACAACTTTCAACTTTTTGTAGAAATACAGAAAAGTAATTCAAAAGTATATCTAGAATGTTTAGCTTGAGCTATCGGTGGATACTAGAACAAAGGGGAGGAGCAAGTTTGTAAGGAAGATATTGATTCTGGACCTATCTTAGGATATTTGAAGCCGATAGTATAAGACAATTGACACAGATTGAGAAAAGAAGAATACAAGAGCAGGATTCTGGAAAACAAAAACAGTGAAGGGGCCAACAAAGAAAGAAGTTGGAAGAGAACCAAGGAATAGATGTTTTCTAGGACAGAACAGTCAACAATGTCATCATTTATAAAATGATACAACTAAGCAGACTATAACAAATGCTCAAAGGCTACTGCTAGGGAGGCATGAAAGAGGAAAGGTTGTGGATTAAGAAAACTCAGCGAGCATGTAGTAGAATTGGTAATGGGCAGATGACAATATGAAAGCAAGACTAGGAAGAAAATGAGAGGAATTACCAGTTATAGAATGTTTTTAAATTTTTTAGGTGGGAAATCTGAGGCACCATTGTATATGTTCATATCAATAAAGATTTGTGAGCATTGCCTTCTGACAAGAATATAATACAATAAATAAATTTTTTTCCATTATATCACAGCATTTTTCATGGAAAATACTTCTGTAATAATTTTATTAATGACAGTGGTGTGGCTCTTTCCAATGAGCCATGTAACAATTATCAGAGTATGTTGTGGAGTAAATAAAATGGTAGAAAACCAGGAATTCAGGAAGTGGTGCCCCACAATCTAAAACAGAATTATGTCCACATTAGTGGAAATTATATTTGCAAAGAAAATCTCTGTATTTATTTGTTTCTACTTAGAATTATAGCTTCTAAGTTCTAGCATCACATTTTATTTGTTTGTTTTTTTCTTTCTAGTAGTCAGTGATAAGTACCACCTTATATGCCATGATGATTTTATATAGTAATTCCTTTGGTTCATCTTGCAGTTCTGCCAAAATGTCATGTTATTTTCTTGGACTCACAACTTCCTTTCAGATGCTCCCACAGGACTGTAAATGACAATCTTTTAAAGACACTCATTTCTGCCACAGCTGTGTGGCAACTCCAAGGCACACCTTTGTATACCTGTATTCCTATTCCTTGCCATTGTTCCAAGCGACCTTACTAGCTGAGCAAATTATGATGGTGTTGGGGCCCAGTGGGAATCTCAGAGGCTGAGGGGAAAGGCCAGGCAAGAAGAAATATCAGATGATGATGTTTATGAAGTCTCTTTCAAATGGCAGGTTTTTGATCCTATAATTCTTCTTATACCTAAGATGAAGCCTCCTGAGTATTGACGGAGGCAGCTCCCTTTACAAGGTAGAAATTCCACTGACACTAATTAAAATAGTACTGAAGCTTCTCCTTCCCTCTCCTTTTGAGATTTGGGTTTTTTTCAAAACAGGATTTTGACAGTCAAAGAAGGAAAGTTTAATGATATGATTAAACAGGGATTGATTAAGACAGTCAAATTACCTATACTGGAGCAAAATTTGCAAGAGACTGAAACATTTCGGAGGTTGCAAGTTGGCAAGAAAAGCGTTGGAGATCTCAATCCTGAAGAATTATCTCAAGTCCATTTTGCTGCTTGCTTTGATCATTTTTCAATGTGAAGTTAAATCTTTCAAAGCTGCTAATTCTCATTCAAAGTGCAGAGGAGTTCCAAAGGATTTAAATCACATCTGTAAGTGTGTGTAATAGCATCCATGGTTATTTCACAGTAATTTAGAAGGCCACTTTCAGGATGAGTGACTCATTCTAAGTATTATCATAGAAAACCTGTTTAAAAAAAAAAAAAAGACTGCTGTTTGCATTTTAAACTTCAGAGGCACTGCTCAGATTTTAAGTTTTCACAGAAGAGGATTGTTATGGTTAGGCATTGAAAGAGACAAAAAGAAAAAATATAAACAAAGTACAGTGAAAAATACAGTAAAAATCATTTCACGTTGTCTCTGTACTGGGGTATTTGCTACATTCCCTGCTGTTAACCAGCTGACGGCATCTAAGTTATTTTCAAAGACATGAAATTTCAACATGTAAAATGAGATAAAGAAGACACATTGCTTTGGAACAAGGAATTTTCTTGCAGGCAAAATAGGTATCTATGGCAATTTTAAATTAAAAAACTTAATTATTAAATTTTTTTAATCTGTTAAATCTCTAAATGTACACTTGTTTCTGTAAAAATGTAAAATATAAAAAGAAAAAAAGGGGAGAAAGGGAGGGAGGAATAAAGGATGAAGGAATACTGGTTGTTGAAGGAAAAAAGAAAAATACAGTGAAGGCTGAGAAGGAAAGAAACAGGAAGAAGGAGGCAAGGAAGAGAAAGAAAAGAGATAAGGATAAATACAAAGAGTGACTGTTAAATTGAATGGGCAGAACTCTTGGATTGCAATTCAGTAAACACTTTAATAAGACTAAAATAACCTGTAATATGGTAATCAAGCAGTATTGCAAGCTGGTTTCCCTGAGAAGCTGACTCTGAGTCAGAATATGGTGTGCAGGATGCTAATTAAGGTTGTACTTTTCAGATAAACTCTTGTGGAAGCCAGGGGAAAAAAGGAGCAAATAGCCAGAAAGAACTTTAATAACCTCTACAGCCATCAGTCATTTGATTTGGGCCACGCCAGGGAAGTGTATGACCTTGGGTGAAGTGGAGCTCTGAAGTCAAGTAATTCCTGAAGACATTGACAGCTGAAAGCTGGCTTCTGACAGCACTCCCAGGAGGTAGGACAAAATAGTCCTTCAAAGAAGGGACATATAGATAGTGAGCACATTGTAACATTCACCAAAGTTTAACCCTTGTTCTGCTCTCTCTACTTCTTAGCATAAATTCTTGCAGCAGATCCTTCAGGGTATCTGGAGGGCTGTCTTCCCTGGGGTAAATCAAAAGAGGAAGGGTAGGGTGATAAACTATTGCCCACAATGCTGAAGCTTATCTTGGGTCCACAACTGATATTTTTTGTCTGCCTCAATATTCATTCTAGATCTCCTTTATGCTTAGCGAGCACCTCTGATGGTCTTGGTAATTACTGGTGGCATGACACAGCCTCTCATGGTGAGGAGTCTGAATCCCAAGTCATGGTGGTTTCTTCAGGGTGAGGTTGCTATACTTGTCTATATGGGATTGGAGTACCAAAGAGGCACATAGGTGGATCACATAGGTGCTAAACATATTTCTCCCTGCCCCCGTTTGTTATAGCAGACTTTTGTTATTCTGATGATCATAGTCAATTATCCCCACCAGAGAGAGCTTTATTTTCTTCCCATCTAGTCCCTTAGCAAAAGAAATCTAGAGTTCCCGGGTGATGCTCATAGCTTATAGATGAATTAGTCACTTGCTGTATCCCCTGGTGAAATTTGCTCCCTCTTTAGGGATCAGGACATCTAAACTATCAGAGCCCAGATTTAATGGAAGGGGAAGCACAACTTCCCAAGGAGGTCATGCAAGTGAAAGCAGTGCTTCTACTCCTTCTAATTCTTGGTTCGATTCCTTGATTCTCTGATTCATGTGTTTTGCCTTATGGAGCAATAACATCATATCAGTGTCTGATTTCAAATATATACTACTTCTGGGAATATGGTTTCTCATCCTCTAAAGTATGATCTTCAATCTAGAACTTCAGTTGTGCCTTCTGCAGGATGTTCTAAAGCTCTCTCAGACCTGCAGCTTCTGGATGGTGTGGTATGTGATCCTACGTTTTGGGACCTAGTCTCATATTTCTTTGCTATATAGAAGGCCCCTGGTCTGATGCAATATGATGTGAGATTCCATTCTGGTAGATAAGACATTTGGTAAGTCCCAGGAGAGTGATGCTAACTGAAGCCCATTAGACAAAATGAAACAATGCACATCTGATGACGTATCTCCTCCTGCCAGAATGTATTTTTGCTCAGTATAATCAGATTCCCACTAAGTGACCATGTGGTCTCATTGGGAACTGAACATTGGTCTCGTTCTCTGGAAGGTTGGGCCTTTGGCAGCAGCATTGCTAGATCTGCTTTGCTATCTCTGTTTTTATTGCTGGGCTTATTATGCATAGTCTCAATCACTGACACCATGATCCCTTTACTCATGTATGGATTGTGCCAGCACTGGGGTGGCCAGTGACAAAGGTGAGAAATCAACTGGTCAAGTAATTTTATTTGGTGGTTTAGTGTCTCTCTCGTGGCAGATGCTCTCTGGTAGACATTAACATAAGAAACAGAGGTCATCACACTTTACGCATACTCCCATGTGTCCATCCATCAGCTGTAACATTAATTTTAATTTACCTACTTTGTAGGTAGCACACAACCCAAGGTACTGTTACACTTCTTTGTTATCCAAGACTAGTGCTGAATTTTTTTCTGTAAGGTCCATCAAACCTAAAAATTGTGTTCTTTTCTGAACCCTAAGTCCATTGTACATTGCAGCTGTTTGACAAATGCTCTTTGAATCAAGAGCTCTTTGAATCAAAGCTCTTTGAATCAAGTTTAGCTGTATATAAAAAAAAAAAAAATTGGAAAAAAAAATTGGCCTACTGGGCCTTATCCAATTTAAGGAAGTGTGCTTGGCCACTGAAAATCATTAGACCATTATTTTGGGTGACTGTTTCCAAAAGAAATCAATTTCTACACAAATAAATTCTAACCACGTTTACGTTTAATTTGAATTTTCTAAGTCATTAAATCTAAATCCTAAAAACTTGTCTATTTACAGTATATTTTAATTATTAAAACTCTTCTCTAATTTAGTTGACAGTTATATGTCTAAATCAGTGCATCTTAAGTAAGGTTTTCAGGATGCCTGTGTTCTAAAATTTCAATACCTTTGAACTTTTAATAATGATTTTTAAACATTACGTTTTGTATTATATGTTAATCTTTTAAAATGTAAGTGTACTTTGAGTAAACTGGATGGTTAACATAAACAAGTTCTACGAAATTTCAGGTCTTAAATTTGCTAATTATATTATGATATGCACATATGAAAATGAACACTTATTGATGCTATTTTAATTGACATTATTAAAAAATAGGGCACCTAAAAACACAACGAATGCATTAATGGCAAGTGAAGCCTGAATGATACCATGGTGTGCTGCACTGGAAAGCAAAAATGTGGAGGTAGAAGTTGGTAATATTTTCTTGTCATAGAAAATAAAGATATTTAAATTTATCGGAAGTTTAGAAAATTAGTATCCTGCTTACATTTTTACAACCTCATCATTAGAAATATTCCCGTTATTACTATAAAGGAATAATTAACCATTCCTTCTGTGATGTCAAGGATATTGTGATGTAGAGAATTATTCTCTCAAACTATGGTCATTCCATCATTGACATAGGGGTACTTCATCAAGTCATCTAGAATTACTATATGAAGTGCTCATTATTCAAGCTGTCAAATTTGATCTAAACATTATTTTTAGGACATAAGATTTTCTCTTTTCAATCAAAGAAAGTAAATTGTGATGGCCGAATGTGTATATTTTTACTTTGACTAGCATTTTAAGTAATTCTTTTTCTTACCTGCAATTGTCTGCCTGTACTGTAATTACCATATATCTTTTTCCTGTATTCAGCCACCTGACATTACATACAATTTTTCCTTCATTGCCTGCCGTCATTGATAGATGTTTGTTATGGTTCCCTCAAGTCATAGAGGGTAGATTGACTTACTAATTCCATCAATGGATTATAAGCTGCCTGGAGCAATACGTCAGTATGTAAGCTTCAAATCAGGTTCCAAGCAACAAAAGACCAAATTAAGTCTACTAGTGCTTGGATTCATTCAAAAGTTAGATACGATTCCCTTTATCTTTAAGAATATAAATTAGATAGAAAAATAAGCAAAAGGAGGAATGCCTCTAAGTTACATTATCAAGTAAATTTTAAACTCAGCAATTGTTTATGTAGAAATCTTATATAAGTGATCATAAATATTCATAAGTGGTGTCATTCTCTGTCCTTTTTTTAAAAAAAGTAAATGTATCTATTTATTTTTGGCTGCATGGCGTCTTCGTTGCTGCATGCAGGCTTTCTTTTGGTTTCGGCGAGCAGGAGCTCTCTTCAGTGCGGTGCGCTGGCTTCTCATTGCGGTGGCTTCTCTTGTGGAGCACGGGCTCTAGGCACACAGGCCTCAGTAGCTGTGACACGCAGGCTCAGTAGTTGTGACACACGGGCTTAGGTGAGCCATGGCATGTGGGATCCTCCCGGACCAGGGCTCGAACCCACGTTTCCTGCATTGGCAGGTGGATTCTTAACCACTGCCCCACAAGGGAAGCCCTCTCTGTCCTTTTTGTGTTCAGTTTTATTCTACCATTTCCCATCATTCAATATCAACTAGTTTATTTCTTTAAAATTAATAAATTATAAAAATAATGTACACTGTTATTTTATGAATTGGTTTTCTAGTTTTTCTTTGTATTCATATAGACGATTAGAAAGAATAGTTAATTCTCCTAAACATTTGTAAAGCATTTCCTGATACCCTAAAACTCTACAATTTCTTTCCAATTCTGTATGTCTTAATGGGTAGAAATTTTACCATCATTATTTCAAAAAAAAATCATCTTTTACCAGACTTAATATTTTTTGTATTATTTATGAAAATAAAAATGAAAACCAAAACAGCATCACTTTTCCTTTCCAATATTTAACTACACATGATAAAAACTGGTTTAAAATCATTGCAGAAGATAATAGAAAAAATATTTTGTGTACTTACTATTAAGCAGTCCTCATGCTAGGAGTTGTTTCTATCCTCACTTTACAAATAAAAAAGTTTTAAACTGTTAACTGACTAATTAATGAATATAGAAGTCAGTGATTCAGTTGGGATCTTTCCCCTCTTCCACAGAATCCTCAAATTCCTACACTTATGTACTATTTATGTACTAAATGTACTATCATTTTACTGAAACATCAAATAATAACCCTAACAGGTTAAAAGGACAGCTGCTGGAATGGCTGGATCAGGTTTTGAGAATACTCTAGTGGACATATCACCGGTAAACATGGTTCCATCAGTACCTTCCTTGGTTTGAGATATATCCCTTAACCCCTTATTTCAAAAACAAATATGTAGAATCTTTCTATAGCAGCTAATTATCCTTTTGATGATCCTATTTAGGCTCCTGGCATATCCTGCTTCTGTGAAATGCAAATGCTGAGTATTCTACTGAAGATACAGTCTTCCCTTGATATCTGCAGGATATTGGTTCCAGGTTCCCCCCCAGCCCCTCCTACCAGCAAAATCCATAGAAGCTCAAGTCCCTTCTATAAAATGGCATAGTATTTGCATATAACCTATGCACATCTTCCCATGTACTTTAAATCATCTCTAGATTACTTATAATACTTAATACCAATGTAAATGTTATGTGAAATGTTGCCAGCACATGGCAAATTCAATTTTTCCTTTTTGGAACTTTCTGGAATTTTTTGTTTCCCAAATATTTTCAATCCAAGGTTGATTGAACCTGGGGATGCAGAACCTACAGATATGGAGGACTGATTGTTCTCTTGGTTTCAAGTATATGACACTTCAAAAGAAGAGGAGATAGCAATGTAAGGGAGCTCAGGAAGAGGAGTCAAAGGACTCGACTGCTTAACAAAGGTCAACTCCTACCCATGGGCCCAATCCTTCTGCCTCTACTCTCTTTTCCCAATTTTAAGAAACATAAAAAATAATTTAACCTGGAGTTAGTGGCATAATGAAATAAGCAATATAGGGATTCATTTTGTCATATAGAATTTATCAAAAAAATATGTTGATTGCTTAGATCCTTACCATATACTGTAGAATGAGACGTTGTACCTCTTATTTTCTAAAAATTTATTTATTCATTTGTTTTTATTTTTGGCCGTGTAGGCTCTTCATTGCTGTGTGCGAGCTTTCTCTAGTTGCAGCAAGTGGGGGCTACTCTTCGTTGTGGTGCGCGGGCTTCTCATTGTCGTGGCCTCTCTTGTGGAGCACGGGATCCAGGCACGCGGGCTCTAGGGCGCAGGCTCAGTAGTTGTGGCACATGGGCTTATTTGCTCCGCGGCATGTGAGATCTTCCCGGGCCAGGGATCGAACCTGTGTCCCCTGCACTGGCAGGCGGATTCTCAACCTATGCCACCAGGGAAGCCCTGCACCTCTTTTAATATTAGCTAGGGCAAAGTCATCCTTCTATCTGTCAAACAATGGAAGGACTATTTTGTTAACTGCTACATATATATATATATGTATATATATATATATATATATATATATATATATATATATATATATATATATGTAGTGCCATCCCACAGATGCCAGATTGAAAGTCTGTTTTCTTTGATCTTCATATTTATTGTCTTCTGGCTTCTGCAGAGTAAGTGTCAAACATTCTACAGTGTATGCATATTCCATGCAGCATTTAAAAACTGGAGACGTTTCTCCTTGTTCCAAAGAAGGAGGGTAGGGAAGCCTACTAAAATCAATTTTGCATATATAATTCAGAATTAGCTATAAGAATATCTACTGATTGTTTATTTTCACAGTATGATTTGTGCAGTTGGTGTTGGTAACCAGTTCTTTTGTATTTATTTGATGAAATTTGGAATTTTTATATTACTTACCAATCTATATTAGAAAAGGGAAACTATGATTTCATTTTAAGTATTTTACTTCATTATTATGAGTTAAAATTCCTATTTATGCCTATTAGTATAAATAGTATTGTAATCCTTATTAAAACCTCTAAAATCTTACCAAATATAAGTTTAATGTTTTATTTATTTCTCTCCCTCTTTTTTCTTTGTTTTATTGAGATATAATTGACATACAGCGCTGTATAAGTTTAAAGTGTACAGCATAATGATTTGACTTACATACATCATGAAATGATTATCACAGTAATTTTAGTGACTACCCATCATCTCATATAGATTCAAAATTAAAGAAATAGAAACAATATTTTTTCTTGTGATGTTTCATATGTAACATACAGCAGTGTTAATCATACTTACCATATTGCATGTTACATACCTAGTACTTATTTGTCTTATAACTTGTACCTTGACTGCCTTCATCCAATTCTCCCTCCCCACAACACCATCTGGTAAAACACAAATCTGATCTCTTTTTCTATGAGTTTGTTTGTTTGTTTGCTTGTTTTTGTAGTATAATTGACCTAAAACACTGTTACTTCCTAATGCACAACATAGTGATTCAATATTTCTATGTATTTCAAAATGATCATCACAATAAGTCTAGTTATGATATATCAGCATACAAACATATTCCATAGTTATTGACTATATTCCCCACACTATACATTTCGTATCTGTGATTCATTTATTTATTTATTTATTTATTTTTTGACGGTATGCGGGCCTCTCACTGTTGTGACCTCTCCTGTTGTGGAGCACAGGCTCCGGACGCACAGGTTCCGGACGCACAGGCTCAGTGGCCATGGTTCACAGGCCCAGCCGTTCCACGGCATGTGGGATCTTCCCGGACCGGGGCACGAACCCGTGTCCCCTGCATCGGCAGGCGGACTCGCAACCACTGCACCACCAGGGAAGCCCTGATTCATTTATTTTGAAACTGGAAGTTGGTTCTTCTTAATCTCCCTCACCTATTTCTTTCCTTCCCACACCACTCTCCCCTCTGGCAACCATCTGTTTGTTCTCTGTATCTATACCTCTGTATCTGTTCTGTTATGTTTGTTCATTTGTCTTGCTTTTTAGATTCCACATATAAGTGAAATCACACAATATTTGTCTTTATCATCTGGCTTATTTCACTTAGCATAATAACCTCTCTAAGTCCATCCATGTTATTGCAAATAGCAAGATTTCATTCTTTTTTTGTGGCTGAGTAATATTCCATTGTACATATATATACTGCATTTTCTTTATCTATTAATCTATTGATGAGCACTTGGGTTGCTTCCATATCTTGGCTATTATAAATAATGCTGCAGTGAACACAGGGCTGTGTATATATTTTCTAATTACTGTTTTCGTTTTCCTCAGATAACTACCCAGGAAAAGAATTGCTGGATCATATGGTAGTTCTATTTTTAATTTTTTGAGGAATCACAAAACTGTTTTCTGTAGTGACTACACCAATTTAAACATGCACACACAGTGCATTAGGGTTCCCTTTTCTCCACATCCTCGCCAATATTTGTTATTTGTTGTCTTTTTGATAATAGCTATTTTGACAGGTGTGAGGTGATATCTCATTTGTGGTTTTGATTTGCATTTCCCTAATGACTGGTGACGTTGTACATCTTTTCATGTGCCTGTTGGCCATTTGGGTGTCTTCCTTGGAAAATTGTCTATTCAGATCATCTGCCCATTTTTTAATTGTATTTTTTGTTTTTTTGATGTTGAGTTGTATGAGTTTTTGTATATTTTGGGTATTATCCCCTTATTGGATATATTGTTTGTAAATATCTTCTCTCATTCAGTAGGTTGCCTTTTCATTTTGTTGATAGTTTCCTTTGCTGTGCAAAAGGCTTTTAGTTTGATGTAGTCCCATTTGTTTATTTTTGCTTTTGGTTCTCTTGCCTAAGGAGACATATCCAAAAAGATATTTGAGACTGATGTCAAAGGGCTTACTGCTTATGCTTTCCTCTAGAAGTTGTATAATTTCAGGTCTTACATTTAAGTCTTTAATCCATTTTGAATTTACTTTTGTGCATGGTGTGAGAGGGTAGTCCAGTTTGATTTTTTGAATATAGCTGTCCATGTTTCCCAGCACCATTTATTGAGGAGGCTGTCTATACCCCATTGTATATTCTTGCCTCCTTTGTTGTACCAGGTGATAGTCTTATGGGAATTCCGTTATATATGACTCTGTTTCTCTCTTGCTGCCTTTAGAATTCTCTCTTTATTGTTCAATTTTGCCATTTTAATTGTGATATATCCTGGTGTGGGTCTATTTGGATTCATCTTGTTTGGGACCCTCTTTGCTTCCTGTACATGGGTATCTTTTTTTTTTCCCCAGGTTTTGGAATCTTCCAGCCACTATATTTTCAACCCCCTTTTCTCCTACTTTTCCTTCTAGGACCGCTATAATGAGAATGGTGGAACAGTTCATGTTATCCTAAAGATCTCTTAAAATGTTCTCATTTTTAAAAATTTGTTTTTCTTTCTGCTTTTCTAATTGGGTGATTTCCATTATTCTGTCTTCTAAATCACTTACGCATTCTTCCATATCACCTAGTCTGCTCTTATTTTTTATTTTGTACATCGTTATTGGAGTATAATTGCTTTATAATGGTGTGTTAGTTTCTGCTTTATAACAAAGTGAATCAGTTATACATACACATATGTTCCCATATCTCTTCCCTCTTGCATCTCTCTCCCTCCAACCCTACCTATCCCACTCCTCTACGTGGTCACAAAGCACGGAGCTAATCTCCCTGTGCTATACGGCTTCTTCCCACTAGCTATCTATTTTACGTTTGGTAGTGTATATATGTCCATGCCACTCTCTCACTTTGTCACAGCTTACCCTTCGCCCTCCCCATATCCTCAAGTCCATTCTCTAGTAGGTCTCTATCTTTATTCCTATCTTACCCCTAGGTTCTTCATGACATTTTTTTTCTTAGATTCCATATATATGTGTTAGCATACGGTACTTGTCTTTCTCTTTCTGACTTACTTCACTCTGTATGACAGACTCTAGGTCCATCCACCTCACTATAAATAGCTCAATTTCGTTTCTTTTTATGGCTGAGTATTATTCCATTGTATATATGTGCCACATCTTCTTTATCCATTCATCTCATGATGGACACTTAGGTTGATTCCATCTCCTGGCTATTGTACATAGAGCTGCAATGAACATTTTGGTACATGACTATTTTTGAATTATGGTTTTCTCAGGGTATATGCCCAGTAGTGGGATTGCTGGGTCATATGATAGTTCTATTTGTAGATTTTTAAGGAACCTCCATACTGTTCTCCATAGTGGCTGTACCAACTCACATTCCCACCAGCAGTGCAAGAGAGTTCCCTTTTCTCCACAACCTCTCCAGCATTTATTGTTTCTAGATTTTTTGATGATGGCCATTCTGACCAGTGTAAGATGATATCTCATTGTAGTTTTGATTTGCATTTCTCTAATGATTAATAATAGCATTCTTTCATGTGTTTGTTTCATGTGTTTGTTGGCAATCTGTATATCTTCTTTGGAGAAATGTCTATTTAGGTCTTCTGCCCATTTTTGGATTTGGTTGTTTGTTCTTTTGTTATTGAGCTGCATGAGCTGCTTGTAAATTTTGGAGATTAATCCTTTGTCAGTTGCTTCATTTGCAAATATTTTCTTCCATTCTGAGGGTTGTCTTTTGCTCTTTTTTATGGTTTCCTTTGCTGTGCAAAAGCTTTGAAGTTTCATTAGGTCCCATTTGTTTATTTTTGTTTTTATTTCCATTTCTCTAGGAGGTGGGTCAAAAAGGATCTTGCTGTGATTTATGTCATAGAGTGTTCTGTCTATGTTTTCCTCTAAGAGTTTCCTAGTGTCTGGCCTTACATTTAGGTCTTTAATCCATTTTGAGCTTATTTTTGTGTATGGTGTTAGGGAGTGTTCTAATCTCATACTTTTACATGTACCTGTCCAGTTTTCCCAGCACCACTTATTGAAGAGGCTGTCCTTTCTCCACTGTACATTCCTACCTCCTTTATCAAAGATAAGGTGAACATATGTGCATGGGTTTACCTCTGGGCTTTCTATCCTGTTCCATTGATCTATATTTCTGTTTTTGTGCCAGTACCATGCTGTCTTGATTACTGTAGCTTTGTACTATAGTCTGGTCAGGGAGCCTGATACCTCCAGCTCCATTTTTCGTTCTCAAGTTTGCTTTGACTATTCGGTGTCTTTTGTGTTTCCATACAAATTGTGAAATTTTTGGTTCTAGTTCTGTGAAAAATGCCAGTGGTAGTTTGATAGGGATTGCATTGAATCTGTAGACTGCTTTGGGTCGTAGAGTCGTTTTCACAATGTTGATTCTTCCAATCAAAGAACATGGTATATCTCTCCATCTATTTGTATCATCTTTAATTTCTTTCATCAGTGTCTTATAATTTTCTGCATACAGGTCTTTTGTCTCCTTAGGTAGGTTTATTCCTAGATATTTTATTCTTTTTGTTGCAATGGTAAATGGAAGTGTTTTCTTCATTTCACTTTCAGATTTTTCATCATTAGTATATAGGAATGCCAGAGATTTCTGTGCATTAATTTTGTATCCTGCTACTTTACCAAATTCATTGATTAGTTCTAATAGTTTTCTGGTAGCATCTTTAGGATTCTCTATGTATAGTATCATGTCATCTGCAAACAGTGACAGCTTTACTTCTTCTTTTCTGATTTGGATTCCTTTTATTTCCTTTTCTTCTCTGATTGCTGTGGCTAAAACTTCCAAAACTATGTCGAATAATAGTGATGAGAGTGGGCAACCTTGTCTTGTTCCTGATCTTAGTGGAAATGGTTTCAGTTTTTCACCATTGAGGATGATGTTTGCTGTGGGTTTGTCATATATGGCCTTTATTATGTTAAGGAAAGTTCCCTCTATGCCTACTTTCTTCAGGGTTGTTATCATAAATGGGGGTTGAATTTTCTCGAAAGCTTTCTCTGCATCTATTGAGATGATCATATGGTTTTTCTCCTTCAGTTCGTTAATATGGTGTATCACGTTGATTGATTTGCATATATTGAAGAAGCCTTGCATTCCTGGAATAAACCCCACTTGATCATGGTGTATGATCCTTTTAATGTGCTGTTGGATTCTGTTTGCTAGTATTTTGTTGAGGATTTTTGCATCTATGTTCATCAGTGATATTGGCCTGTAGTTTTCTTTCTTTGTGACATCCTTGTCTTGTTCTGGTATCAGGGTGCTGGTAGCCTCGTAAAATGAGTTTGGGAGTGTTCCTCCCTCTGCTGTGTTTTGGAAGAGTTTGAGAAGGATAGGTGTTAGCTCTTCTCTAAATGTTTGATAGAATTCGCCTGTGAAGCCATCTGGTCCTGGGCTTTTGTTTGTTGGAAGATTTTTAATCACAGTCTCCATTTCAGTGCTTGTGATTGGTCTGTTCATATTTTCTATTTCTTCCTGATTCAGTCTTGGCAGGTTGTGCATTTCTAAGAATTTGTCCATTTCTTCCAGGTTGCCCATTTTATTGGCGTAGAGTACCTTGTAGTAATCTCTCATGACCTTTTGTATTACTGCACTGTCAGTTGTTACTTCTCCTTTTTCATTTGTAATTCTATTGATTTGAGTCTCTCCCTTTTTTTCTTGATGAGTCTGGCTAATGGTTTATCAATTTTGTTTATCTTCTCAAAAAAGCAGCTTTGGGCTTCCCTGGTGGCACAGTGGTTGAGAGTCCGCCTGCCGATGCAGGGGACACACGGGTTCATGCCCTGGTGCGGGAAGATCCCACATGCCATGGAGCGGCTGGGCCCGTGAGCCATGGCCGCTGAACCTGCACATCCAGAGCCTGTGCTCCGCAACAGGAGAGGCCACAACAGTGAGAGGCCCGCGTACTGCAAAAAAAAAAAAAAAAAAAGAAAAAAAAAGAAAAAAAAAAGCAGCTTTTAGTTTTATTGATCTTTGCTATCGTTTCCTTCATTTCTTTTTCATTTATTTCTGATCTGATCTTTTTGATATCTTTCCTTCTGTTAACTTTGCGGTGTTTTTGTTCTTCTTTCTCTAATTGCTTTAAGTGCGCAGTTAGGTTGTTTATTTGAGATGTTTCCTGTTTCTTAAGGTAGGATTGTATTGCTATAAACTTCCCTCTTAGAACTGCTTTTGCTGCATCCCGTAGGTTTTGGGTTGTCGTGTCTCCATTGTCATTTGTTTCTAGGTATTTTTTTTATTTCCTCTTTGATTTCTTTAGTGATCACTTCATTATTAAGTAGTGTATTGTTAAGCTGCGTGTGTTTGTATTTTTTACAGATCTTTTCATGTAAATGATATCTAGTCTCATAGCGTTGTGGTTGGAAAAGATACTTGATACAATTTCAGTTTCTTAAATTTACTAAGGCTTGATTTGTGATCCAAGATATGATCTATCCTGGAGAATGTTCCATGAGCACTTGAGAAAAATGTGTATTCTGTTGTTTTTAGATGGAATGCCCTATAAATATTAAGTCCATCTTGTTTAATGTATCATTTAAAGCTTCTGTTTACTTACGTATTTTCATTTTGGATGATCTGTCTATCGGTGAAAGTGGGGTGTTAAAGTACCCTACTATGAATGTGTTACTGTCGATTTCCCCTTTTATGGCTGTTAGTATTTGCCTTATATATTGAGGTGCTCCTATGTTGGGTGCATAAATATTTACAATTGTTATATCTTCTTCTAAGGTCGATCCCTTGATCATTATGAAGCGTCCTTCTTTGTCTCTTGTAATAGTCTTTATTTTAAAGTCTGCTTTGTCTGATATGAGAATTGCTACTCCATCTTTCTTTTGGTTTCCATTTGCATGGAATATCTTTTTCCATCCCCTCACTTTCAATCTCTGTGTGTCCTTAGGTCTGAAGTGGGTCTCTTGTAGACAGCATATATATGGGTCTTGTTTTTGTATCCATTCAGCCAGTCTGTGTCTTTTGGTGGGAGCATTTAATCCATTTACATTTAAGGTAATTATCGATATGTATGTTCCTATTCCAATTTTCTTAATTGTTTTGGGTTTGTTAATTGTAGATCTTTTCCTTCTCTTGTGTTTCTTGCCTAGAGAAGTTCCTTTAGCATTTGTTGTAAGGCTGGTTTGGTGGTTCTGAACTCTCTCAGCTTTTGCTTGTCTGTAAAGGTTTTAATTTCTCCATCAAATCTGAATGAGATCCTTGCTGGGTAGAGTAATTTTGCTTGTAGGTTTTTCTCCTTCATCACTTTAAATATTTCTTGCCACTCCCTTCTGGCTTGCAGAGTTTGTGCTGAAAGATCAGCTGTTAACCTTATGGGGATTCCCTTGTGTGTTAATGTTGTTTTTCCCTTGCTGCTTTTAATATATTTTCTTTGTATTTAATTTTTGACAGTTTGATTAATATGTGTCTTGGCATATTTCTCCTTGGATTTATCCTGTATGGGACTCTCTGTGCTTCCTGGACTTGATTAACTATTTCCTTTGCCATATTAGGGAAGTTTTCAACTATAATCTCTTCAAATATTTTCTCAGTCCCTTTCTTTTTCTCTTCTTCTTCTGGAACCCCTATAATTCGAATGTTGGTGTGTTTTATGTTGTTCTAGAGGTCTCTGAGACTGTCCTAAGCTCTCTTCATTTTTTTCTTTATTCTTCTCTGCAGTAGTTATTTCTACTATTTTATCTTCCAGGTCACTTATCCGTTCTTCTGCGTCAGTTATTCTGCTATTGATCCCTTCTAGAGTATTTTTTATTTCATTTATTGTGTTGTTCATCATTGCTTGTTTCCTCTTTAGTTCTTCTAGGTCCTTGTTAAATGTTTCTTGCATTTTCTCTATTCTATTTCCAAGATTTTGGATCATCTTTACTATCATTATTCTGAATTCTTTTTCAGGTAGACTGCCTATTTCCTCTTCATTTGTTGGGTCTGGTGGGTTTTTATCTTGCTCCTTCAACTACTGTGTGTTTTTCTGTCTTCTCGTTTTGCTTATCTTGCTGTGTTTGGGGTCTCCTTTTGGTAGGCTGCAGGTTCGTAGTTCCCGTTGTTTTTGGTGTCTATCCGCAGTGGCTATAGTTGGTTCAGTGGGTTGTGTAGGCTTCCTGGTGTAGGGGACTAGTGCCTGTGTTCTGGTGGATGAGGCTGGATCTTGTCTTTCTGGTGGGCAGGTCCACGTCTGGTAGTATGTTTTGGGGTGTCTGTGGCCTTATGATGATTTTAGGCAGTCCCTCTGCTAATTTGTGGGGTTGTGTTCCTGTCTTGCTAGTTGTTTGGCATAGGGTGTCCAGCACTGTAGCTTGCTGGTCGTTGAGTGAAGCTGGGGGTTGGTGTTGAGATGGAGATCTCTGGGAGATTTTTGCCTTTGGATATTACGTGGAGCTGGGAGGTCTCTTGTAGACCAGTGTCCTGAAGTTGGCTCTCCCACCTCAGAGGCACAGCACTGACTCCTGGCTGGAGCACCAAGAGCCTTTCATCCACACGGCTCAGAATAAAAGGGAGAAAAGTAAAAAGAAAGAAAGAAAGAAGATAAGATAAAATAAAATAAAGTTATTAAACTAAAAAAATAATTATTAAGAAAAAAAATTTTTTTAAGTAAAAAACATGGATGGACAGAACCCTAGGACAAATGGTGAAAGCAAAGCTATACAGACAAAATCTCACACAGATGTGTATACATCCACACTCACAAAAGGAGGAAAAGGGGAAAAATAATAAATCTTGCTCTCAAAGTCCACCTCCGCAGTTTGGGATGATTCGTTGTCTATTCATGCATTCCACAGATGCAGGGTACATCAAGTTGATTGTGGAGCTTTAATCTGCTGCTTCTGAGGCTGCTGGGAGAGATTTCCCTTTCTCTTCTTTGTTCTCACAGCTCTCAGGGGCTCAGCTTTGGATTTGGCCCCGCCTCTGCGTGTAGGTCGCCTGAGGGCGTCTGTTCTTCACTCAGATAGGACGGGGTTAAAGGAGCCGCTGATTCGGGGGCTCTGGCTCACTCAGGCCGGGGGGGAGGGAGGGGCGCGGATGCGGGGTGAGCCTCTGCAGCGGCAGAGGCCAGCGTGACGTTGCACCAGCCTGAGGCACGCTGTGTGTTCTACCGGGGGAGTTGTCCCTGGATCCCGGGACCCTGACAGAGGTGGGCTGCACAGGCTCCCTGGAAGGGGGGTGTGGATAGTGACCTATGCTCGTACACAGGCTTCTTGGTGGCAGCAGCAGCAGCCTTAGTGTCTCATGCCCGTCTCTGCAGCTCCTTTAAGCTCCGCGGTTGTTAGCCGTGGCTCACGCCAGTCTCTGGAGCTCCTTTAAGCAGTGCTCTTAATCCCCTCTCCTCGTGCACCAGGAAACAAAGAGGCAAGAAAAACTCTCTTTCCTCTTCGGCAGGTCCAGACTTTTCCCCGGACTCCCTCCCGGCTAGCTGTGGTGCACTAGCCCCCTTCAGGCTGTGTTCACGGAGCCAACCCCAGTCCTCTCCCTGGGAGCCGACTGAAGCCCGAGCCTCAGCTCCCAGCCCCGCCCGCCCCGGCAGGTGAGCAGACAAGCCTCTCGGGCTGGTGAGTGCCGGTCGGCACCGATCCTCTGTGCGGGGATCCTCTGTGCGGGGATCCTCTGTGCGGGGATCCTCTGTGCAGGGATGCCTCCGCTTTACCCTCCGCACCCCTATTGCTGCGCTCTCCTTCGCGGCTGTGAAGCTTACCCACTCCGCCACCCGCAGTCTCCGCCCACAAAGGGGCTTCCTTGTGTGTGGAAAACCTAGTCTGCTCTTAATTCCTTCCGTTGTGTTTTTTCATTTCACTTATTGTATTCTTCAGTTCTGACTGGTTCTTTTTATAATTTTCTAGTTCCTTGTTAAAATTCTCACTGTGTTCATCTATTCTTTTCCCTAATTCAGTTAGCATTCTTATTACTAATGTTTTGAATCCTTTGTCTGGTAAATTCTTTATTTCTGTTTCATTATTTGTTTTTTCAGTTGTTTTCTCTTTCTCTTTCAATTGAGCCCAATTCCTCTGTCTTCTCATTTTGCCTAGCTTTGACATGGATTTTGCTGAATTTGACATGAACACAAGTCACATCTTTCCTCAGGGTGTGCTGACAGCTATCACCTTGGTAGGAGATGGGGCTGGATGGAGATAGAGGGGCTAGATCCAGAGCTAGGTGTGAGCCAGGCCTTCCCCTTCATTCAGTGACCATCACCACCCTATCTGGGGTAGGGTCCAGTCCTAAGTTACTGGAGCAAAACTAGTTGAGGGTTGGGTCTGAGCTGGCTCTGTTCCCTTTAAGTATGTGGAAACATCAGGCAAATTAGCATGATGAATATGAAAACTAAATCGAGGGATATGAAAAACAGATGCCAGCAACCCAGAAATAGGAATGCAGATATGATATAAATATAGGGACTTATTTCTTTGACATCATCCCTGAGTGTGTGATACCTAGTTAGGATACTTGGATGAAAGGATTTAGGTAAACAGAAGAATGCTAGAGGAAGGTATTGGGTAATGTCAAACAGAGTTAGAAGGCAAATGCAGGGGTAGGAATGAGATTGTCATCAATGGGTGTTTCTAATCCAGTCCAGTATCAGACAGATGTAGAAACATAAGGAGGCATGTGTGTGTGTATGTGTAGGGAAGTCATTCATAATTTTGAATAAGGCAGTGAGGAATTTCTCCACTAGAAGATAATATTTGAAGAGTAAAGGGGAAAAGCCACAGAGCTATCTGGTAAAAAAAAAAAATTCAGACAAGGGGAAGAACAAGTCTAAAGGTACAGGGCAGAGGACATAGTTCTAGAAACAGCATGGGGGAGACATAGTGGCTAGAGCAAATGTGGAAGGAGAAGAAGAATATAAGGTCATAGAAGCAACAGGCATTCTGGACATATAAAGGCTTAGTGATGTAAGCTTTTCCTCTGAGTAAAATAGGAAGTACTGGAGAGGTCTGAGCAGAGGACATATTCTGATGATCTGATTTTTGTATTAAAAAGAACACTCACTCAGCTGCCGCTGTTTTAAACATAAGCTAGACTGGGGGCAGGGCACCAAAAGAACAGGGAGAGCAGTTAGGAAGCTACTGCATAAAACCAGGTGAGAGATGATGGTGCCTTGGGCAATAGTGGCAATGTGGAGGTGGTGAAAATGGCTGGATTGTAGAGATACATTGAAGATGAAATCTACCAAATTTGCTTACGAATTTGATGTGGGGTTTGAAAGAAAGAGAGAAGTCAAGGATTACCCGAGGTTATCAATAAATGACCCATAGCATGGGTCCATCATTCTTGGCTGCTGAATTTTTATCAGGTGGGTCTGGGTACTTTTATTGAAATCAAATGTCAACTCTGAACCCCATTGAGAGCTGAATAAAAGCAAATGAGGTGCTTGCCAAAGAGTGTTCTGTGGTTTTGGTGAGAGGGTGAGCCAACTGCTAATTTGGAGAACATCTAGAATTTACCTGAAACTGGAAACAACCACTGAGAACAGTTATAGTTTACAAAAGAACAATTTTTGTGGACTTATAAAAATTTAAGACTTGGGAATGAGGTAGGGGGCTGTCTTTGTCAGCTTGAGCTACTCTAACAAAATACTGTGGACTAGGTGTCTTAATAACAACATTTCCCATGTTTAACAACAAACATTTTCCACAGTTTTGGAGAGTGGGAAGTAGAAGATCAAGGTCTCTGCTGAGAGCCCTTTCCTGGTTTACAGAGGGTAGTCTTTTTGTTATGTCCTCACATCACCTCTCCTTGGTGCATGCATGCACACAGACAGGGAAAGAGTGAGATATCCTGTCTTTTCCCCTTTTTATAAGGGCATTAATCCCATCACAAGGGCCCCATCCTCAAGCCTCTTCTAAACCTAATCACCTTCCAAAGTCCCCACTTCCAATACCATCCCATTGGAGGTTAGGTCTTCAATATATGAATTTTGAAGGTATGGGTGATGTCAACAGTTAGGAGGCAAATGCAAATATATGAACCAACACTCAGTTCTAGTAGGGACTCTAAGAATCTCTGACACATAATGTTTATTTAAAGTGGTGGATAGTATTAGATCACCTTGGGACAAGAAAGAAAGAGGGGTTGACCGGTTTGAAAAACCAGTTCGGGTGATTCAGACATTTTCGCCCCTTACCACTTATTTCTTCTTGCCCACCTCTTAGAATTACAACTCTACATGGATTGTTTTTGATGTAAATGTTTAGATTAGTAAATGCATTACCTTTTTCACCCTAAGAAGTCTTGGGTCTTGGCAAAGGTAAAAAATAATCTGCAAGAGTTAGGAGCAGTTTTATGTTACGTGTAAGAAACTGTAAATTAAACTTGGCTGTATAGAGAAGTATATATTATCAATGGGTACAGTGGCAGGAAATGAGCCAATAATGTTAGTATTAGAGCTCCTGTGTCGAAAAGGCAAACATTTAATATAAGGAATTTTTAACTTTTATTCAGATATCTTAGCATTTGCTTTATTTT
The DNA here is from genome assembly GCF_964374135.1 of Grampus griseus. Lineage (NCBI taxonomy): Eukaryota > Metazoa > Chordata > Mammalia > Artiodactyla > Delphinidae > Grampus > Grampus griseus. Next base: position 110,952,318 of record NC_138998.1, read on the forward strand.
ATGTATGTATGTTTGAAGATTATTTTTTTCCTTACATTATAGAAGTTAAGTATATGTTACAGGTTAGTTATATACATTAAGTATAGGTTTTGGAGTCAAAATACCTAAATTTGAGTCTTAACTATGAAATTTGTTGTTCTTATGTTCATGACAAGTTATTTAATTGCTGTGATTTAATTTCTACTGCTATATCTATCTATCTATATATATCAAATGATTCTTGTGAAGTTTAATATATATTTAAAGTTGTGGTACATGTTAAGCATTCAAGTATTATCTGTTTCCTTCTTTGCTCTCAACTGTGTTCTGGATAGTTGATGTTGCCAGATAAGTGATCTTAAGACAAATGAGGTATTAAACTACATGTCTGCCTTTAATGTTGTCCAGAACTTAATTGAAGATTTCATCAGAGTTCTAAAAATTGATTGATTTTTATACTCCAATATGCATTTCACAGGCTTAAAACTGTACTAGTCTTCCATGTCAGAACAGTACATGTTTTTAAACTTCCTTTTTGAAGATAGACTGTTATTTTCTACATTCCCTTCTGTCAGAAATATGTTCAGTTAGAAGAGTATTTATGTTTAACAGTGGTCTGCCATTTATACCAGCAAAGTCTCTGTTGCTAGTCTCAGTGAAAATGAGGCTAGGCTTGAGCAAGTTTTAATATATAGCATTTGTCATTAAGATGATGTGGTAGCAAACCAGATAAACTGATGTCGATAATATTTTTGATTTTGAATATTCGCTAATGTCCTGGGATTCACTTTATATGGTCTGGTGATAAAATGTCTAAGCAGACTTACTCATATTTTTAAGTAATTGCTTTGTTATTAAAGGAAAGGGAGGGAATAATTATGTAGGACAATTACCCTCAAATTTTCCTGTGACAGTTGACAGTTGACAGTTTATAAAGCAGTGGGCTGTTAATGAGTTTCCTAACTAACAAAATACCAATTTCACTTCTCACATTATACTTTAGGATTGAACCATAAAGGGGAAAAAAATGAAGGCACTGCATACCTCATTACCCAGACCTAAGAGGTGGTGATGTAACAAAGGCTACAAAATTACTGTGGATAATTAGAGCCAAACAGAAAAGGTGAAGTAGGAATAGTCTATCAGAAGCAGTCAATCCAAGAAAGCAAAGGACTTAAATCAAAATGATAATAGAGAGGCTAAAGAAAATGTGCCCTGTGTGAGCAAATGGAAGAAACATATATTGATATAAAAGGAAAAGCTAGATGGAATGGAAATCATATGTTAATTATTTTATGAAATAGAAAGATAGTCTGCAAGTGAGTAAATGTGAAAATTTTTGTTTTTATATGCATCTTTTAAAAGGAAGTTGAATAAATAGAAAAATTAAAGTTGTTCTTTAATACAAATTTTTAACATATATCTCCAAATATATGGAATGCGATTTCTACTTTTCACTGTGGTTGTTTTATAGGTAAACCTAATTAAAAATCATTTTATTTTATATTGAGAGAGGAAGTCACTTATTATCTTTGACATTCAATTTTCTTTTATAGAAAATGACAGTATTGGAATAGATGCCCATCTTATTTGCTTCTGGTCTCCAATTTGCATGATTCCATGAAACATGATTTTCCACTGTACTGAAATAACTTTCCATCCTTCATAAGTATAGTCATTTTAAGTGTTTTATTTTGTAATTTGTGAGAACTTTTAGTAATCTTTGTTTGTGATGCTATATTTGATTTCTCATTCTTCTCTGGTAATTAATTTCATGTGAATTGTCCTTAAATATCAAGTTATATCCATAAACTCAAGACATCCTCTCATAAACAGATGGACTAATATATCTATGTTTGTAATAAATATTTTATCAGTGTGCTTATCACTTATTTCTAGGCCCATCTCTGTACTTAATATCAGACATACAAGGTAAAATTCAAATTCAATCCTTGACATATCATGCTGTCTTTAAAATCACAAATTGATAGCTTCAATTTTCAACAGATAGGCTTTGTGTTTTTTACAAAGCAAAATATGATTTTCTTAACCTTTACTTTGTAGACGTTTAGGGAACCACTCCCAGTTACAATTTGCAAACTTAAATTACCATGTTGATATAGCTATCAGCTGTCCCTTTTGATAATAATGTATAGATGAATAGAAACTGAAGATTTATTCCGTTTGTGTCAACATTAGCAGAAAATAATGTGACAGGGTGCAAGACTCAAGAGATTCACCTGACATTATTGAACAATCTCTTACCCAGGAACTGCCTTTTGCTGGGCCTTCTCCAGACACGTTACACAAAAGAAGATCTTCTGATGGCCTTTGAACAATCTGAGACACTGATCTATGCATTTTAGAAAAGATGCCCTAATGGGAATGCAAATCATTTCAACTTGAGATCTTAGTCAAATGCCTGAAAAGTATTTCTTTTGTATGGTTCTTGGAAGGACCTTGTATAATGACTATTCACATCAATGCAAAATCCTTTGTGGAGAAAAAAAAAAAAACTTGGCATAAAATACAAATTAACATTTTATTATTCAATTTAAAGGCAGTGAAATATGAGAGAGGTTTCAGCTTCCTGGGAAATGAACTTGAACAAGAGAAGCAAAATGTGTCTAACTAGTAGACGTGGGTTTTTAGCTTCTTAAGAGATAGGTTTCACTGTCAAGAGTTATATTTGACAGAACAGTTTTCTGTTTTGTCAATAAACAAAAATCATTCTTTATTATTAAATGAATTTATTTCTTATTTTTTCTTGAAATAATACTGACGTGATTATTAAATATGGATATATATGTAAGATATAGGCACATGTGTAGTAATTTTATATATGATAATTTTCCAATAAATTATCTCCTGAATTAGAATTGATTTTTTTTAGTATTTAAACTTAAACAATAATAAAAATTCCTAATTAGTCAGGAACACTTTAATGGTTTCTTTGATTAGGTAAATAAATATATTTAGTATTCACTGGGGTAATATGCAAGTCTGCTTAAGCCAGCACAAATAAAATGCTATAGTAACAGAGCTAAGCTTTATTATTTTCCTTAATAAGGACTATCTGTTCTTTATTTATGGCTACACATTCTGAAAAAGAATACTTGAAAGGGAACTCTTAGAATAATTTCAAATTCAGAAAGTAACACAACAAATATATTTCCTATGGGACAGTTTGTTTCATAATTTTTCATATTTGTTATTAGCATCTTATTACTATTAAAATAATAACAAATACACCTTCCACCACCACCACTACTACTATTACTATGAATACCACCAACACTGAAGCTCCTTCTAAGGGTAACATTTATTGCATAGAAAATATATGCCAAACCCTGAGCCAAGTAACCTTCGTAGATTATTTTACTGAAGCTTCATAGAAGTCTTGTGTAGTAGACTCTACTATTTAATCCTGTACTATAAAGCAGTTGTGATTGTGCAAAACCAAAACAAAATTCCAAAGTCATCTGAACAATTTTAGACCCCATAATAATTTTGCAGGTAGGTTACATATCCAAGATTACACTGGCAGCTACTTCCTTTAGCAAATAGTAGAATGCTAACAAGTGTGGATGAGGTATGAGAATGGAAATAGTTTTTAGAGATGGGATGCAAGAGAGATGAAATGACACACCTTAGTCATTCATGTGAGCACATAAGAGCTCAGTCACGTTAAAGAGGATTTAAATGATTCTGCTTTAAATTTCCCGTGAAGAATCCCACCAATTGTTAAATGGTGATTTACAAAGATGAATGTCCATTGTATTCTAAGGAACTAGTGTGGCACATTTAAAAATACACTAGAAAAATCAGGTTGAGAATAAAATAGTACAATAATAAATCACTAATATACTGAATGTGACACTTGAGGGCTTCTGTTTCACTGACATGTCTGACTTTACATGTGAAATTAATCCATGGAGAGAGAGTTGAGCATTTTGCTATCTATAAAAATTTGGCATTACAAAGTATAAGTTGAACTGTACTGTGACCTAGATTTCAATCATAATGCAGGAGGAGGAAAAATGTTGGTGAATTCTGGTAAAATAGATTTTATTTTGAGCAATATTAGTTTCTTTTCAGTGATCTTTTTTGACATTTAATAGATTTTTCGGTCATGCACAAATAGAAGAAGAATGTAAGTGGAATGAAAATATAATACTTTTTGGTACCAAATGAAACATTAAACCATGCCAAGGAGAGCCTCTAGATGTATCCATTTCACCCATGAACGCTTCAGGCTCTCCAGACCTAATGTGGAGGGAAGTGGTACAGTGGCTGGTCTCCTGGGGCACTCACGTTGCAGACTAGGGCTAAGAGGTGGCTGACTATACGATGCACCGATGAGTTCTGCAAATAAATCAGTTGACTTCAGTTTTAGGAAGTGGGTTTTCAACCTGCCAGTTGTGAAGTAAATTTGAACAAACAATATTTATATATCTGTGCTGCTCCGAAATTAACTTTCTTACACATAATTTTAGTCATAGGTGCTTTTTATAAAATAGCAGTGTTCTTTTTTTAAATATTAGGAAGTATTTATAAGCCTATAAAAGTGCACAGAAAAGAATAGTGACTATTTCTATACTGTCAATCAGCTCTTCAAAATTAATATTTTGCCATAATTTTATCACTTCTAAAATTTTTGGAAGTAATAAGTTATGAGGGATACAGTTGAAGACTCCTACAACCCCCTCCCTAAAATTTCCATCTCTTCCTAACCTTGAAGAGATAATAACCATCTGTAGTTTGGATATACCATATTTCTATTACATATATATTTAAATTAAAACTTAAAATTTAATAACTTTCCAAATTTCCTTGCTGAAAAGACTACAAAAGCTTGTTTTTCTACTCTGGCTGACCATTAACATTACTTGGGGGACATTTTTCAGATACTTGGTTCTGAAATTCTTAAATATGTGTATTTTGGGCTACTTTTTTAGACTCTGAATTATTATATTACAGTCAGAAAACATGGTCTATAAGTGGCAAGTCTTATTATTCTTTTATATTTACTATGTGACATGAATATATGTTATATATTATATATGCGTGTATATATATACACACAGAAGATTAAATAACATTATTATTGTTATGGATTGTTATATATTCAACAATTACTTACTTGCCAGTTTCTTGCTTACTTCTACCTTCCTTTTGGTTTTGACTGCTTTCTTGCTACAATACATGTCAACGGGTGGTTCTCAACCAAGTTGTATATTAGAATTATCTACAGAACTTAGAAAAAAAACAGGTAACTCAGTCCCACCCACAGGGATCCTAATTTAATCAATCTGAGCTGTGGCTTGATATTGAGAATTTTTAAAAGTCCTCCAAATGATGTTAATGGTCAGCAGGATTTGAAAAGCAAGTTCTTGTAGTCTTTTCAGCAAGGAACTTTTGCGAAGTTTTTTCAAATATCCTTTGAAAATATCATTAGGTTTCCAAGACATAGAGTTCCAGGTTGACTTTCCAGTTACTTTCGTGCTGCACTTTGAAGATACTGCGTTGTCTTCTACTTTCTAGTATTTCATTTGAGAAATTTGCAGTTGGGGTAATTGTTCTTTGCTGGGCATTTGCCTTTACTTCTCTAGTTGATTTTAAGAATTTCTGTCTACTTTTGGTCTTCTGTAGTTTCACTATCATGTCTGTTGATATGTGATATTTGTATTTTTCAGCACTTTCTCAGACTAGCATAATATTTAAATCTAAGGATTCATGTATTTTATCAAAACTGAATAAAATTCAGCCATTCATTCTTTGAATACCATCCAACTCATTTTTGTCCAGGTTAATTTTTTAAGATAGTGCTTTCTTCTTTTCATTTATTTCTAAACCTTAGGTTATATATTTAACTATTTTGAACACATCTGTTTGAAAAATATATCTGTGTGGAAAAAGAAATCTGTTATCTGAAGTGCTTAAGGACTTCATCCTGTTGTATTACCTGTGAACTCTTTTGCTCTTGGTGTGTTTTATGGTTTCGATTATGAGTTTATCTTTAGTGAGCCTTTAGGTATGTGTGGCTGTGTTGAAAATACTTTTCTCCACTGCTGTTTACACTTGCTTCTGTTGGAATCCCAAGTGTTTTACTACAATAGAATAAGTTTTATGCCTGGGAGTTATCTAGGAGTTAGTAACAGAGGATGCCTGAAATGCAGACATGCCTGAAGGCATACCATGGCTACAAATTTTCAGTCCCAGGACAAAGCACACAAATCCCCTTTTGTCTGAAAAGTAGACTTGTTTCTAGTTCTCTATTTTACTTAGAGTTAGCCCTGAAAAAGTCTTAACTTTGTAACATAAGGTGTCTCAGTTCTAACTCCCTAATTTTACTAGCCCAATAAGCCCAATTTCTTTCCCTTCTTCAACTAGGAGTCAATCTCTAGGCTATAGAGCAGGATTTCTCTACATTAACACTGTTGACTGAATTTTGGAATGGGTAATTTTTAGTGGTGGTTGTGATGGGCAAAGATGGGAGGCTTCCATCCTGTGCATTGTGAAAAATTTAGTAGCAGTCCTACTCTGTACCCACAAGATGCCAGTAGTATACACCCCTTCCCGGTCGCGACAACCAGAATGTCTCCATCCATTTCCAAATGTCCCTTGGAGGACAAAGTTTCCCCACTTAAGAACCACTGTCCCAGATCATTGAGATCAGCAAGCCCTCTAGAGCAACCTCATGACTGAATTAGCTCATGTACTTAATGTTCTGGTTTTCAGTTGGTTCTTATTTACAACTCCTAGAAATTCCCCTTACTTTCTTGTGAGCTCAGTTGCATATTTAATAGGAGGTCTAATAATATTCTATCTAGTATCTGTAGAGGGAATTTTTATAGAAAGGGAGTTTTCAGTTATTTAATTTTTCTATATTGTCAAAACTGGAGTTTTAAATTATTATTATTTTTTTAATTTTTTTGCGGTACGCGGGCCTCTCACTGTTGTGTCCTCTCCCGTTGCGGAGCACAGGCTCCGGATGCGCAGGCCCAGCGGCCATGGCTCACGGGCCCAGCCGCTCCACGGCATGTGGGATGCTCCCGGACCGGGGCACGAACCCGTGTCCCCTGCATCGGCAGGTGGACTCTCAACCACTGCACCACCAGGGAAGCCCTTTAAATTATATTTTAATCTGAAATAATGTGACAAGAAGATAAATTTTGACCATGGGTTAATTGGTCATGTAATTCTGATGTAGTATTTAGATAAGCATGATTAGACAGAACACCTGTGTTCTAGTTCCAATACAGCAAATGCTATCTACTATGATGGACACAGCTGAAGAGTCAGATAACCTTGATTCTAAATGTTGGCTCTACCTCCAGCTAGCTCTGTAATTATAATCAAATAAACAGCTTAGCTCCTCTATTTTTTTAGTTCATTACTATTATTCTATTTCTTTTTTACTAATTACCACTTGTCACTTATCTAATTTGATTATAGTAAACCCAACCAGACTCAGATATTATAGTTTGCCAGTTTATGAATGTTAAAGTGATGGTATCAATGGAATGCATATTGGTTTGTTGATCTATCTCCCCTAAATGACTATCATGTCATAATATAGTCATTCACTGAACGACTGAACCTTTTATTCACTGAAATATTTTTGTTCATCTGCTATATGTTTTAAAATTTTCCTATATGGTTTTAGATATAAAAACAGTGCATACTATTTCACTCTCATGGAAATTATGAATCAGATAATTTAAAAATAAAAACAAAATATTTTAAAATGTGAAAAATTCTACATATTTAAGCTAGGTATTTTAAGATATTTAAAGAGAAGGAGATTGGTAAGTGAGGTTGAAGAGTAGTGGTTTAAAGTAATACCAGTTAAGCTTTGTCTCAAAGCATAATATAAGATTTTGACTAGTAAAAATGGAGGATGAAAAGGGCATTCTGAGCAGCATATTTCATGGAAAAATTAAATACCTAATCAGATACCTTCCCTCATTACTCTTCATCAGTAGAAAATTTGAGGAAATTGTTTCAAGTTATCCCATGAACAAAGCCACCACACTACCATCACTACCCCCTTTGTTCTGTGGCACAGACCATTCTTAAATATCCCGTACAGGTTGGAGGAAGTACACCTTCCCTACACGCATTCGACCTGGACAAGAGTAAAGGCAGGCTTAGTTTTAGTTATTGAGGACAGTCTCAGGCATATCAGTAAAGAAAACTTGAGGAATGCAAAACCTAAGAAGACAAAATCCAATGGTATATTCTCTGGAAGTTCAGTTGTGGTTATAACTTGAGAAATTGTAGTAAGCCAAGGAGTTAAGCTTTCTTGACTTTCAATATTGATGATCCCTAGGAGGTGAAAAAACCCAGGGGGATAAATGACTCCTCAATGGGGTTTATCGTGGCAGTTCAGTAGAGGACTGTGATATTAACAGAAATCACAACAAAACAAAATGGCAGATGTCAATGATATTGTAGAATAGTGCCACAGTGTAGCATGGGAACTGAATAAAGATAGAACATTAAAGGAAGCTTTCCTTGAAGTTGAAGTATATGAGTCAGACCCAGAAGGGTGATTAGTATTTGAGATGACTGATCACTGATATCAAAACTGAATTGGGTTATAAGTGAAATCAGACAAAAACAAAAGTCATGGAAAAGGGATATAATAAGAGCCAGAGGTATCAATAGATAAAAGTAGTGAAAGAAAAGAAATGATTTAAGGTATAGATTCTAAAATCAAAGTACTTCCAAGTGATTTAGAAACTGGAAGTATTTTTAAACTGGTTACCAATATGTGTTAAAAGCCATCATTATGATTTATCAGATTGCTTTGGACAAATATCTCCATTTAAAAAATATCTCACTTGAGATAAGGTCCAGGCCAAATAATTCAGAATCCTAGGAAATTCATCTCAAAGCATTCGTTCACTTCTGTTTGATGAACAATTTTCTTCCAGAGAAAAGATTCAAAATGCTAATGTGAGAATCCACTTATAATAATGATTTGTATTGATTACCTTTCTGTTGAGTAGTTTCAAGCACTTTGGTGATCTAGTCTCCTAATCTTTGGGCAGGGTTAAGTACCATTTAAAGGAGTTCACTATTTCCATAGTAGGAAAAGCTTGGCAGAGTATTTATACATCTATCATGTGCCTTGTCTGCATTTTCTTCAATTCCCCAGTGAAAGACAATGACTGGAGAGCAAATGAAGAGAAAAATAAAATGAAACCATGAAGAATCCGAGAATATTCTAAATTACTGAGAGTTTATATTTTTTCTTTCTTTGAAAATGTTTCTCATCATAGGCTTTAACCATTCTTGATTTTATGAGTTTACAACTGTAAAAATTCTGGTGTGTGCAGGGCTTTTTCAAGTTAACCAGCACTTTACATTTGAACAATAAGCAAAAGGAGAAGAAAGTTTCTACTGTTAATCTTATACTTTTTAAAATACAAAAAAGTATTTTTACTACTTTGCCTTTATATAGATTTTACTACTTTGCCTTTATACTTTGCCTTTATATAGATTGAAGATGGCTCAAGTAAAACCAATCACTTCTGATAATTCTAAAGAAAACAACCAATTTTATGCATAACACCAAATGAAAATGAGTCTTTAATAACTTTAAAGCTAATGCTATGACTATTACTTTCAAAAATGTAGACATTCTTCTCATATCAAATATATATTCTGTAAATATTCCTTCACAGGTCCCTGAAACTGTCTCCTGATTTCTAAATAACTTGAGAGAGAAAGAGAGAAAGAGAGAGAGAGAGGGAAAGTTAGTAGATTAAATTCATAGTGTTGTTCTTGCAATGGCAATGGTATTAAAATTGCTGGCTCAATACCAATTTTTTTTACACTTCTTATTTCTCTCTCTTTCTCTTTGGGTGATGGAGCAAAGAGAACTTTAATATGCACATACTTAAAAGAAGAAAACTCATTTTAACTCTTAAAAGCTACTGATGCGTATGCTCACTAAATATTAAGGAATCAAATCATTGAAACCTCTGGAAGGATGGATGATTAAAATCCTATGAAAATGTATTACTTCAATAATTTAGGAGAAATTAGGAATGCTCTCAAATAGCCATGCCATAATAATGAGAGGGGCACTAGCTAGCAGTCCCATTTTAATACTCAGGATATCTTTTTCTTTCCTGAAAAACTTACTTTTACTTTATTGATAAAGATCATTAAGTGATAGTTGAGTCTGCAGAGAAGACAACATCAACACTAGTAGCATATCCAGGTAAATACCAAACATTTCCCTTGTAGTATGAATTAAAGGTAGAGAAAATCCTTGCCATTTGCTTATGAATTTTTCTCCAGCCTAGTTTTATTTAATGTGAAATGCTACTGCCTTATGCCTTTCTGGAAAATATCCTTTATTCTCACAGTTTACTTAATTACATAGTTTGAATATTGTTTGCACTTCAAAATAGATATATACTACAGAGTCCTTCTGAAAAGACAGGGTTTTTTTTTTTTTTCACTTTAAGGAAGGTATCAGAAATTAATGCATCAAGATACATTTAGAAACACATTCCTCATAATGAAATAAAGGGCACTGTCTGGATAAAACCTTTTAATTTAGCTGTGCTATCTCTAAACTATCACATACTTCAAGAATATCATTTGATTGTGTATTCTAGAATATTAAAACCTAAAATGCTACCTATAGAATTATTAATGCAATCTGAAACTGAGGTTATAATTTTCAGATAAAATTCAAATTTATATAGAAACTTTCTTCTGGAAACCATTGATTTGATGCCAGTGGACATTTTATATATATATATAGCTGTTCAAACACTATATCTTCTTCCATTTTATATTACCATTTTTTAAAAAACAAATTTAACAAGATAAATTTACAGCATGGTGGTTTTTGATATTCTGAAAGCAAGGAATTTTTCTCTTGAATCTCAAGGGTCTCAGGCACATGGTTCTTTCCATGGTGCCAATATTGGGTTATGTGGGACCAGATTGGAAGGAAGATTGGAAAAGAACCAAGAAGCACCTTTTACTTCCGTGCTTAGTGAGTGAGTTTCCCAGCTTGGTAAGGAAAGGAAGAGTATTTCATCTGCATCTGTCAAGCTCTAAAATTGAAAAAGCTTTTCCTTCTTTCAAGGAGTCCTTAATTCTGTTCTTTTACTCTTTCTTGGAAAAACAATGAGACTTATCTCCTCATACAGAAATTAGTCTGCTTGCCAGGTTCTTCAAAAATCAGACCATGATATAATTAAGAAGATACACATGGTTGTATTTTGGCAAGTTAGGAACTGAGATTCACACTAAATAAATTAGAATTACTGTAGGGAAAATCAGACGACTTTTTCCTGCCTTTGCACATATAATCTGACAGATGAGCCTTCTCTGATACTGGATCTTTTGCAGTACTAAACATGGCTGTTTTTCATTTGAATGGTGTTAAATATCACTAATACTCTGTTACACGGCCTATGCCAATTTCAATGGCTGCCGTTCCAGTGTTTTAATCTTACTTTCCTAATAATGTAGCCCAAGTCTATTGAGCTTTCTGAAGCTTTAGGTGAAAATTAGAAAATACCATATCTGTTTGCATTTGATCCTGTTTGACTGATGGTTATTTCCCTCCTTTTCATTTTTGTTGTCACAGTAAAATAATTCAGAAAAAAAGCTCAACAATTTCTCATCCTAGCCTTGATATGTATATCAAGGAAAAAAGATTAAAATATACTCAAGTCAGAATTCTTTTTTAAAAAGAAGATTAGAGGGCTACTATACTATTTATAGAATAAACAGAGTGCTTGATAGTGCTGTTTATTGCCTCATTTAGAATTGCTAATATGACTCAAGACAGCCCTAACACTTTTAGGAAATGGAGTCATTCAAAAGTCATGCTGTAGTAATAAAGCATCGTACTACCTGTTAAACCATCGAGTGATCAGTCCAGTCCCCTTTATATAGATCTCATACAGTATGAAACAGTAAACATAGCTAAAGATATCTGAAAATGAGATTGTACATTAGCTGTAAAATTGCAAATGCAAATAAGACTAAACCACCATATGGTATTACTTACTTTTGCTTTATTCATCATATATTTTTAAACTTTTTATAACATTGCATATTAAAGGTTGGAAGCATTCTCAGAGACCATTTTTTCTAGTGTAAAACTCAAACATAAGTTTTCTTTTGAAAAGTGTTCTCAGGCACTTGGGGTTTGTGAAGGAGGCTCACGTTTTAAGATTTGTTTTTTGCTATACATAAAATGAAGGTATACTATATTAAGCAGTAAACAAAACACAGAAGTTTGAATATAAATGTTTCAAAATTACATGTGCTTTTTCCCCCATATCTTACTAACATTTTATCAGTATGCAACCTCTTGAAAAGTAGTTTTTAATCTGTAGAAATAAGTCACTAAATATCACTGATTTAGTATTGCACTGACATTTATTGCCTTGGGTAGTATGGTCATTTTAACAAAATTAATTCTTCCAATCCAAGAACATGGTATATCTTTTCATCTGTTTGTGTTGTCTTCAATTTCTTTCATCAGTGGTTTATAGTTTTTAGAGTACAGGTCGTTTGCCTCCTTAGGTAGGTTTACTGCTAGGTATTTTATTCTTTTTGGTCAATGGTAAATGGTATTGTTTCCTTAATTTCTCTTTCTGATACTGTGTTTTTAGTATTTAAAAGTGCAAAAGGTTTCTGTATATTAACTGTGATCTTTTAGATCACATCATAAATAAGTACATACATTTACAAGATTGCTGCACAAAATTTGGAAAATTTCCATTTCATATTAATTACTTATTCTATATCAGGGCTTTCCAATAGAACTTTCCATGATGATGGAATTATTCACTCTGTTGTCCAGTACTACAACCTCTAGCCACATGTGGCTGCTGACCTCTTGAAATTACTGTGAGTTTCTAATTTTATTTAATTTTAATGATCACAAACTCATTGCTCTTCATGGGTTTAGCCTTTATCATGTCCAACAAAGCTGTCCCTCTTTTTCTTAGCTATCAAAATGTTTCATAATTTTTTTAAGATAAGAATGTTTGATATCTGTAGAGAAGCAGTGTAGATGTAGAATTAAAATAAAATATTCCGCCTTCATAGTTTGGATTTTTATTATATAACTAACATGCTTCAGTCATTCCTGTAAATCCTGGTCATGCAAAATTATTTCAGGAACATCCTTGCTGTAGCCTCAAATCCTCCTTTGAAGCAAGTCATAGTGCCTTCAATACTCACGTCAGAAGCAAACCATTTGTTGTTGCCTGTGTTATCCAGTGAGCTTCTAAAAATAGGCTTTTATAGGATAGAGATAAAAAGTATATGTGAAGGAAGCCTTGTTCCGTCAATGTCTTGAACCAGGAACACCTCACCAATAATGCAATAAGAAAAAAGTAAGAGGTTGTCATAGGAAGCTTCAGAAGAATCACTTTCTGACAGGATATTGTGACGGGCAGAGTGACTGCCTTGGGGATTGTGTAAGAATAGGGGAGAAGAAAATCTGTAACAAGTCAATGTATTCAGGAACTTTGAGGAGAATACCTAATGAGTGTCTTGTTAAAATTCATAGATACACAAGGTTTTTGTCTTTTCCAGATTCGACATAAATTCAAGATATTTTGCACCGTTTCTTGGTTGTTGTTTCTCTAGTGCATATACACTTATGAATAAATTCAGGGACGGAACTTTTGTATTTGATGAAAAGATGAAAGACAGCCCCCGACATCACTTTCAATGTTAATATCAAGACTTCCATATTTAAAAGGAAGCCAAAGTACATGTGAATTTTTTCTCTAATGAAATTCTGCTTCAATTCTCCATAAAATCTAACTGCATTATATTATTTTATAATATAAAATCTGTTCTAAAGGATTCCATATATAAATTAATTAAGATTTCAACCAGATAAGTACTTAAAATGATGGAGGTAGGGATAACTAACATAATGGACATAATAGAAGTGGCAAAATAAGTGAAAGAAAATTCTATGGAAAAAATAACCAAGTAGATATGTGTGTATATTTCAATTGATATTTATTTACTGCTAATTTTCCTTAGTTACAGGAAGCTGTGGTTAGAAGAGACAAGAGACTAACTAAAAGAATAAGTGCAGTAATGAAGAATCCCAAGTATCCCAACTCTCTCTTCCCTCCATACACCTTCACACTCTTTCACTCCTTTTTCTCTGCACATCTCTGCCTTCTGATTTAACATCTAGTTTGTGTGACTGTGTACACATCTCAGTTTAACCTCTTTTATTAACAATGAGCAACTTTATTAACAATCAAAGTAATAATAATCCTGCAACATATTAGGAAGGAAAATAATTCCCACAGAGGTGAAACAAAAGTGAAATTCAAAGAATATTCTCCACTTTTCAGAATAAATATTTGTTTTAAGTAACTTCAGAAAATGGTTTTCAATAATCCTTATTCCATATATGATTTCAAAACATCGCGCTGTAACTCACTATTTTCTAGTAAGAAGGAAGAGATATCATATTCACTAGCAATAATGGGATACATGTTGGCTGTTGAGAGCAGGAAAATTACAGTTCTATTTATGCCATTTTACATAACATTAGAAATCAAAAATTTCTTTTTTTTTTCAAGTTTACAGAATTAACATCCTGTTTGAATTTGCTATTTGGATGGCTTATGTAAGCATCATGCATGTAGCTTCAGAGTATAATCCAAAGGCCACGCCACAAGTTACTAATGAAAAAAGGACTGTAAAATATGTCAGTTAAATGTAGTTATGTGAAAATGTGGCCACTTGTGTTTAAGTCCACACTCAAGCATCTGCATTTAAAAGTTGAGACTGTTGAAACAGAGCATACAGGAGGTCTGACACTTCAAATTATTCTCAAAGAACCCATCTACTATATCATAGTGTTGTTATGAGGATTGAAGGGATGGAAGTGAAGTGTGGAAGAGTGCCTGATACATATTAAGTACCATACAGCATTAACTGCTAATTTTTCTTGGACCTGGGCTAGAAGGCTTTATACAAATGGTTTCCATCCTGATTTTCCCATTCTCCTATATGATGGGAAAACATGATTAAATTATAACTGCATTATAATTATTGAAGGCACAGAACGAACACTGTTTTTCTGTCCAATAGATGATGTAATATGCAGGAAATTAAATGACTTCTGCCCTTTTTTCATCCGGTTTATAATTTTAAATTAATTTATGATGGTGAATTTTAATGGATTAGATACAAATCATGCTGTGCCTCTTTATATTTTTAATATTAGGCCCAAATGAAAATTTACCAAAGTGGAGTTAATATTTTGTAAAAATAAATACAAGATATAAGTAATAAAAGGATTCTCAAAGGAAGTTATTAAATAACTCTTAACCCTTTCTTCTCCAGGTTATAGAAAATTTTACTTAATTCTCAAAGAAAGAGCTTTAAAGTAATAAGATATTGTATCTTGGGGAAATGAATTAAGAGTATTGAATGTTGGGCTTCCCTGGTGGTGCAGTGGTTGAGAGTCCGCCTGCCGATGCGGCGGACACGGGTTCGTGCCCCGGCCCAGGAAGATCCCACATACCGCGGAGCGGCTGGGCCCGTGAGCCATGGCCACTGAGCCTGCACGTCCGGAGCCTGTGCTCCACAAAGGGAGAGGCCACAACAGTGAGAGGCCCGCGTACCGCTAAAAAAAAAAAAAAAAGAGTATTGAATGTTGACAGAATTATGAAGTGTAACCCATTTTTGTTTCTTGCGTCACCACCTTCTGATGCCGATCATCAACCCTGAAGAGTCCCAGAAATACTGGGAGTCCAGGGTGTCTCATCTATTCATCAACAAACCCAGGTAACTGCCTGGCACTTGTCTTGTTCTCCTGCTTTGCTCCCCAGCTGCTGGATGGAACTTTGACCATGAGGACCCCAAACAAATGCCCTTTCTGAGCACTGTTGCCACTTTTCGTGCCACCTCTTGTGTGCATACCCTGAACCTTTGTGTGTCAGGGTTAGGCATGTCAGGACTATGCAATGTTCCTTGGCAAAGAGGGACAGAAATTTGCAGAAAGCAGTCTGTTGGAGTGAATTACAGAGTGTTCCTACTTATTAGCAACAGCCTTCTCTCTCCACCACCCTAAGCTCCTTAGGTCTGAGACAGAGCTCAGTTAATATTCCAAATCTTTATTCAGACTCACTTCTTCCTACCAGTGACTAGACGTGTACTGAGTCAGGCTTGTCACACTTGGCTTGCTCTTTTCCTGAATGAGTTCCCAACGGGGAAGCGCCTGAGTCCAGTGGGCCTTGTCCTACAGGGTTGTCAGCCAAGCCCAGACATGTCTGAACCACAGAGATAGACATGGCTTCAGCGGCTGAAGCTGGAACATTTACCAAACAAGAAAGATATTTTGCTTCAATTAGAGATCTGTTAATAATAACTTTGAGAATTGACTGGTGATTATCTGAGGTTGTTTTTCTTTATTCTTTTTAAAAGCACCATTCCAGTACTAATATAAAAGGTTTTATTCCAGAGGAACAAGATACCAAGCCCTTAGCTATTAACAATTAAGGATGGGTTATTGGGTCAGAATTATGCTGAATATAGGGTTTACTCTAGATGTGACTCCAGGTATTTTACTACTTGGAGAGAAAAACTAGGACTAGCTGTAGTTAACATTAGATTTCAGTTGCATTAAATTAGACATCTATTCCAGTGATTCTGAAATAAGAACAAACAGGTATACATAGAAATCAGACTATTTTTCTTATAGTACATAGCACTGCATGGCATTTTATATTGCCCTATTTGAAATTTTAGTCATACCAGTATGTACGTAGTAGTATAACAATGTGTTTTACTCTGTATTTCTTTTATAATTCAGTGTTGAACTTTTTTTTTTAATCTGATTTTTTTGCCATCTGTATCTCTTCTTCATTAATGTGTCTGTTCAAGATGTTTTCTTACTTTTTTATTGGGGTTTTGTTTTATTTCTTATCATTGAGTTGGAAGAGCTCTTTATGCATTGAGGATCCAAGTCCTTTATCAGAAATCTATTTTGCAAATATTTTCTCATCATTTTCTAGCTTGTCTTTTCATTGTTTTAGTGGTGTCTTTTGAAGAGCAAGAGATTTTCATTTTGAAGGAGTCCAATTTTTTTCTTTTATAATTAGTGCTTTTTATGTCTTGTCAAAATATTTGTTTAACTTACGGTCACAAATATATTCTCTCATGTTTTCTGCTAGTACATATGTATAGTTTTAGTTTCTATGTTTATCTCTGTGATCCATCTTGGGTTAATTTTTTATTTGGTAAATGTCAAGACACACTTTTGTGCAAATACTGACCATTTCCCATTGAATCACCTTGGTTTGACTGTATATTTATGAGTCTACATATGTACAGTCTAATTCTGGATTCTCTATTTCTTTGATCTACATGTTTATCCTTAGGTCAATACAAAACTGTCTTGATTTTTGAATCTTGAAATCAGCTAGTTTGAATCCTCTGATTTTGTTCTTTTTTAGAACCACATCAGTTAATCTAGTTAATTACCTTTAATTTTCAATGTGAATTTTTCAAATCAGCTTCTTTCTTTCTACAAAAATGTTGCAGTGATTGTAACTGGGGTTGCAATGAAATTATAGATCAATTAGATAAAAATTGACATTATAATAACATTGTCTTCTGATTTATGGAATTGGTATAACTCTCCATTTACAATGGTAGCTTTCAATTTTTCTTATCAACATTTTAGAGTTTTCAGCATACAAATCTTTCACATATTTTGTTAAATGTATCTTTAAGGACATTATATTTTTTCATGCTTTAATAAAACATAGTTTTAAAAGATATTTTCATTTCCAGTCATTTATTACTAGACTATATAAATACAACTGATTTTTAGGTTTTGATCATTTATCATGAGGCATTTCTAAATCCATTTATTATCTTAATGCTTTAAATTTTACTCTAAACACTACTTATTTGCATTCCATGAATTTTATATGTTGTAGCTACCTTTCCATTTAATTCAAAACATTTTATATTTGTTTTGACTTCCTCTTTGGATACATGGGTTATTTATACATGTAATATTTAATTTCCAAATATTTTAAATTTCCATGTATCTTTCTGTTAGTGTTTTCTCTTTAAACTCCATTTTGTTTAGGAAAAAAAACCTCTGTATGACTTTCATTCTTTTCAATTTGTAGGTGGTTTTCTGGCCCAGGATGAGATATATCTTGGTAAATGTTCCATATGTAGTTGAAAAGAATGTGTATTCGCTGTTTGATCAAGTGCTCTCTAAATATCAGTTAGCAGTGTAGTTGATAGTGCAGTTCAGGTCTTTTGTATTCTTAATGTTATTTGTTGTTTTTCTATGTGTTATTGAGACAGGAATCTCCAACTATTATTGTGGTTTTATCTATTTCTTCTTTCATTTCATTTTTTTTCATGCATTTTGAAACTCTGCTCTGTATGTATGTATGTATTTAGGATTTTTGTCTTAATGAATTGAGCCATTTATCTTTCGCTTTACGTCTGGTAATACTGCTTGTTCTGAACCTGACTATGTCTGATATTAGTACAGCCATTCCGTATTTAACTGGTTTAGTGTTTGCATGACATGTCTTCCTCAAAACTTTTACTTTTATTCCATTTATATTATTATCTTTATTGTGTATTTCTTATAGACATGTCATCTAATTGGTTCTTGCTTTTTTAATCCAGTCTGACCATGTCTGTCTTAATTGACATGTTTACACCATTTACACTTAATTACATGCTTTAACTTAAATTTACCATCTTGCTAGCTATTTTATTTAATATTATACTTACTTACCTGTGTGATGTTGATACCACAAACTCCTTAAGCCCAAATATGTCATGCTCTTTGTTAATTAGTTACCATAAATGATTCTCAAGGCACCTTAATGATAACATTTTGTCTATAATAAATGATAGGATATTTAATTATTCTTTTCAGTAAAAATCATATTTTGAAATAATGTGAAGAATAAGTTAATATCTCTTTGTTTTTCAATAACAATTATAGACTCCTTTTGGGGGTTATTTTCAAATTTGCAAAAACAGATGATCCATCCCCAAATCTCTTGTTAGAATAAATTCATCCAGCACACTGTTTTCAATTTACCAAGGTATATGCAGCCCAAATGAAAACTATTCAAATGCCCTTATCATATTCCCTTTGTCCAGGTTTTAGTGAAAATAGAACAGTACTCGGGGCATCAGAGAATAGTTGTATTCAGACACAAAAAATTTCCAATACTTTTTCTTTTCCTTGCAATATAAATGGATTTATGGACTTTCTGTTTTTATCCAAATTCCAAAATCAAAAAAATTATGATTTTTCTTACTTAATATCTCTAACTTTTCCGTGTTCCTAATTTATTATATAATTCAGAGCTGAAGCCATTTTTAAAAGACTATGGGCAACTATGGCAGATTGTGGGGGAAGAACTCTTTTCTATACATTTTCATTGTACTTAGTTTACATTATATATTTTAGATATTTACTTCCACTGACTCTTTGAAACCATTCATTTGACACCATTTGTATTCTAGGCTGTCTTCTTCTCTTCTCTACAGAAAGTCCTACTTAATCTGATATTTTAAAATTAATTTGTCTCCTAATTCATGAATTTCCATACATTTGGATCTATTGATTTTCTTTCTCTTAATTATGCCTACCATTCAAATTTTTGTTAAAATAGTTTTTCACATTAATGTTATATCCTTATGTCACTGTCATATCATCAGAGAGATTAGTGAACATCTGATACCTGTCACTAATAAAACTTCTGCTTATGTTAGGCTAAGATTCAGTCCTTTTGTATGACAGCCTTCTCCACATTTCTCCTATGTATACATATAAATGATAGTGAACATTAATAGCTATACTGGGAGAGTATTCAGTTTACTAACAACTTGATGATAATTGATTCCAAAAGGCTTTAAAATCTTTATTTCCAAGTTTCTATACTCTTACTTGTAACTAAATCCCACACTTGGGAGAGGAAAAACATTTTTGTTGAGTTCTTACATTTAGAATAAAAGACTAGAAAGATGAGATATCACAAATCAGATTTGGATGCCACAC
The DNA here is from genome assembly GCF_964374135.1 of Grampus griseus. Classification (NCBI taxonomy): domain Eukaryota; kingdom Metazoa; phylum Chordata; class Mammalia; order Artiodactyla; family Delphinidae; genus Grampus; species Grampus griseus. The sequence continues at coordinate 110,972,383 of NC_138998.1, forward strand.
ATATATTTTCCACCCAACCAAATGTTGTTTCCATATATTAGAACAATAATTCTGAATGTGAATTTTATATATCTTATTGAATTTGTGGAAAATTTCTAAAATAATTGAGATCAGGAGGACAGATTGCCAGTTGGTTGGTAGCAAACTGCAGACTGAACAAATGCTTCATTCTGGTCTCCTACTTATCATTCCCTTTACATTCCTTCCTCCCAGGATTTTGATTGTATTCCATTCCAGAGATATGGGCTTTCTGGTATAAAAAAACTGTAGGAGTTCTGTAGCAATATATCAGGATTTCATATGATAAAATTATGTATAATAAAAGTGATAAAGTTTGCCAGCAGTATGAAGCAAGTATAAAGCTAAAATATTAGAAGAAGAAAGTATATTGGACACTTCACTATGCTTGGATTCTATAATTTTTTAACTTCTTATTTTATATTGGAGTATAGTTGATTAACAACGTTGTGCTAGATTCAGGTATATACAGCAGAGTGATTCAGTTATACATATATACAATGGAATATTACTCAGCCATTAAAAAGAATGAAATAATGTCATTTGCAGCAACATGGATGGACCTAGAGATTGTCATACTGAATGAAGTAAGTCAGACAGAGAAAGAGAAATATCATATGGTATCACTGATGTGCAGAATCTAAACAAAATGATAAAAACGAGCTTATTTACAAAAATATTTTTTTCAACTTGTTAATATTTCTGTACTTTTATGACTATCATCTTTTAAAAAATTTTATTTATTTATTTTTATACAATAGGTTTCTACTGTTACCTATTTTATACGTATTAGTGTATATATGTCAATCCCAGTCTTCCAATTCATCCCACCACCACCACCACCACCCCACTTCCCCCCGTTGGTGTCCATATGTCTGTTCTCTACATCTGTGTCTCCATTTCTGCCGTGCAAACCAGTTGATCTTTATGATCTTTCTAGATTCCCACATATATGTGTTAATATACGATATTTGCTTTTCTCTTTTTGACTTACTTCAATTTCTATGACAGTCTCTAGGTCCATCCGGGTCTCTACAGATGACCCAATTTTGTTCCTTTTTATGGCTGAGTAATATTCCATTATATATATGTACCACATCTTCTTTATCCATTCATCTGTTGATGGGCATTTCGGTTGCTTCCATGACCTGGCTATTGTAAATGGTGTTGCAATGAACATTGGGGTGCATGTGTCTTTTTGCATTATGGTTTTCTCAGGGTATATACCCAGTAGTGGGATTGCTGGGTCATATGGTAGTTCTATTTTTAGCTTTTTAATAAACCTTCATACTGTTCTCCATAGTGGCTGCATCAATTTACCTTCCCACCAACAGTGCAAGAGGGTTCCCTTTTCTCCACACCCTCTCCAGCATTTGTTGTTTGTAGATTTTCTGATGATGCCCATTCTAACTGGTGTGAGGTGATATCTCATTGTAGTTTTGATTTGCATTTCTCTAATAATTAGTTATGTTGAGCATCTTATCATGTGCCTCTTGGTCATCTGTATGTCTTCTTTGGAGAAGTGTCTATTTAGGTCCTCTGCCCGTTTTTTTATTGGGTTGTTTGTTTTTTTTTAATATTGAGCTGCATGAGCTGTTTATATATTTTGGAAATTAGTCCTTTGTTCATTGATTCATTTGCAAATATTTTCTCCCATTCTGAGGGTTGTCTTTTAATGTTGTTTATAGTGTTCTTTGCTGTGCAAAACCTTTTAAGTTTCATTAGGTCCCGTTTGGTTATTTTTGTTTTTATTTCCATTGCTCTAGGAGGTGGGTCAAAAAAGATCCTGCTGTGATTTATGTCAAAGAGTGTTCTGCCTGTGTTTTCCTCTAAGAATTTTATAGTGTCTGGTCTTACATTTAGATCTTTAATCCATTTTGAATTTACTATAGTGTGTGGTGTTAGGGAGGGTTTTAATTTCATTCTTTTACATGTAGCTCTCCAGTTTTCCCAGCAACACTTATCGAAGAGACTGTCTTTTCTCCATTGTATATTCTTGCCTACTTTATCAAAAATAAAGTGACCATATATGCATGGGTTCCTCTCTGGGCTTTCTATCCTGTTCCATTGATCTGTTTCTGTTTTTGTGCCAGTACCATATAGTCTTGATTACTGTAGCTTTGCAGTATAGTCTGAAGTCAGGGAACCTGATTCCTCCAGCTCCATTTTTTTTTTTCTCAAGGTTGCTTTGGCTATTCAGGGTCTTTTGTTCTCCATACAAATTTTAAGATTTTTTGTTCTAGTTCTGTAAAAAATGCCATTGGTAATTTGATAGGGATTGCACTGAATCTGTAGATTGCTTTGGGTAGTAGAGTCATTTTCACAATATTGATTCTTCCGATATAAGAACATGGTATATCTCTCCATCTGTTTGTGTCATCTTTGATTTCTTTCATCAGTGTCTTATAGTTTTCTGAGTACAGGTCTTTTACCTCCTTAGTTAGGTTTATTCCTAGGTATTTTATTCTTTTTGTTGCAATGATACATGGGAGTATTTCCTTAATTTCTCTTTCAGATTTTTTGTCATTAGTGCATAGGAATGCAAGAGATTTCTGTGCATTAATTTTGTATCCTGCAACATTACCAAATTCATTGATTAGCTCTAGTAGTTTTCTGATAGGATCTTTAGAATTCTTTATGTATAGTATCATGTCATCTACAAACAGTGACAGTTTTACTTCTTCTTTTCCAATTTGTATTACTCTTATTTCTTTTTCTTCTCTGATTGACATGGCTAGGACTTCCAGAACTATTTTGAATAATAGTGGCGAGATTGGACATCCTTGTCTTGTCTCTGATCTTAGAGGAAATGCTTTCAATTTTTCACCATGGAGAATGATGTTTGCTGTGGGTTTGTCGTATACGGGCTTTATTATGTTGAGGTAGGTTCCCTCTATGCCCACTTTCTGGAGAGTTTTTATCATAAATGGGTGTTGAAATTTTGTCAAAAGCTTTTTCTGCATCTATTGAGATGATCATATGGTTTTTATTCTTCAGTTTGTTAATACAGTGTACCACATTGATTTGCATACATTGAAAAATCCTTGCCTCTCTGAGATAACTCCCACTTGATCATGGTGTATGATCCTTTTTATGTGTTGTTGCATTCTGTTTGCTAGTATTTTGTTGAGGATTTTTGCATCATATTCATCAGTGATATTTGTCTGTAATTTTCTTTTTTGGAGTATCTTTGTCTGGTTTTGGTATCAGGGTGGTGGTAGCATCGTAGAATGAGTTTGGGAGTGTTCCTTTCTCTGCAATTTTTTGGAAGAGTTTGAGAAGTGTAGGTGTTAGCTCTTCTCTAAATGTTTGATAGAATTCACCCGTGAAGCCATCTGGTCCTACAGTTTTGTTTGTTGGAAAAATTTTTTTTTTTTTTTGTGGTATGTGGGCCTCTCACTGTTGTGGCCTCTCCTGTTGTGAAGCACAGGCTCCAGACGTGCAGGCTCAGCGGCCATGGCTCATGGGCCCAGCCACTCCGTGGCATGTGGGATCTTCCCGGACCGGGGCACGAACCCGTGTGCCCTGCATCGGCAGGTGGACTCTCAACCACTGCGCCACCAGGGAAGCCCTGTTGGAAAATTTTAAATCACAGTTTCCATTTCATTACTTGTGATTGCTCTGTTCATATTTTTTATTTCATCCTGGTTGTCTTGGAAGGTTATACCTTTCTAAGAATGTGTCCATTTCTTCCAGGTTGTCCATTTTATTGGCATAGGGTTGCTTGTAGTAGTCTCTTATGATGTTTTGTATTTCTGCGGTGTCTGTTGTAACTTTTCCTTTTTCATTTCCAATTTTATTGATTTGAATCCTCTCCTTTTTCTTGATGAGTCTGGCTAAAGGTTTATCAATTTTTCTTATCTTCTCAAAGAACCAGCTTTTAGTTTTACTGAACTTTGCTATTGTTCTCTTTGTTTCTATTTCATTTATTTCTGCTCTGATCTTTATAATTTCTTTCCTTCTACTAATTTTGGGTTTTGTTTGTTTTTCTTTCTCTAGTTCCTTTAGGTATAAGGGTAGAATGTTTATTTGAGATTTTTCTTGTTTCTCGAGGTAGGATTTTATTGCTATAAACTTCTCTCTAAGAACTGCTTTTGCTGCATCCCATACATTTTGGATCATTGTGTTTTCACTGTCATTTGTCTCTAGGTATTTTTTGATTGCCTCTTTGATTTCTTCAGTGATTTCTTGGTTATTTAATAACGTATAGTTTAGCCTCCATGTGTTTCTGCTTTTTACTTTTTTTCCCCTGTAATTGATTTCTAATCTCATAGCATTGTTGTCAGAAAAGATGCTTGATATGATTTCAATTATCTTAAATTTACCGAGGCTTGATTTGTGACCCAGCATGTGATCTATCCTGGAGAATGTTCCATGTGCACTTGAGAAGAAAGTGTAATCTGTTTTCGGATGGAATGTCCTATAAATATCAATTAAATCTATCTGGTCTCTTGTGTCATTTAAAGCTTGTGTTTCCTTATCTGTCTGTATGATCTGTCCATTGGTGTAAGTGAGGTGTTAAAGTCCCTCACTGTTATTGTGTTACTATCGATTTCCTTTTTTATAGCTGTTAGCATTTGCCTTATGTATTGAGGCGCTCATATGTTGGGTGCATATATACTTATAATTGTTGTGTCTTCTGCTAGGATTGATCCCTTGATCATTATGTAGTGTCCTGCCTTGTCTCTTGTAACATTCTTTATTTTAAAGTCTATTTTATCTGATATGAGAATTGCTACTCCAGCTTTCTTCTGATTTCCATTTGCATGGAATATCTTTTTCCATCCCCTCACTTTCAGTCTGTATGTGTCCCTAGGTCTGAAGTGGGTCTCTTGTTGATGGCCTGTATATGGGTCTTGATTTTGTATCCATTCAGCCAGTCTGTGTCTTTTGGTTGGAGCATTTAATCCATTCATATTTAAGGTAATCATCAATATGTATGTTCCTTTTACCACTTTCTTAATTGTTTTGGTTTTGTTCTGGTAGATTATTTTCTTCTCTTGTGTTTCCCATGTAGAGATGTTCCTTTAGCATTTGTTGTAGAGTTGGTTTGGTGGTGCTGAATTATCTTTGCTTTTGCTTGTCTGTAAAGCTTTTGATTTCTCCATCGAATCTGAATGAGATCCTTGCCGGGTAGAGTAATCTTGGTTGTAGGTTCTTCCCTTTCATCACTTTAAATATATCACACCACTTCCTTCTGGCTTGAAGAGTTTCTGCTGAGAAATTAGCTGTTAACCTTATGGGAGTTCCCTTGTATATTACTTGTTATTTTTCCCTTGTTGCTTTTAATAATTTTTCTTTGTCTTTAATTTTTGTCAGTTTGATTACTATATGTCTAGACATGTTTCTCCTTGGTTTTATCCTGCCTGGGACTCTCTGTTCTTCCTGGACTTGGGTAGCTGTTTCCTTTCCCATGTTAGGGAAATTTTCAACTATAATGTCTTCAAATATTTTGTCCGGTCCTTTCGTTCTTTCTTCTCCTTCTGGACGTCTATAATGCAAATATTTGTGCATTTAATATTGTCCCAGTGGTCTCTTAGGCCTTCATTTCTTAGGCTGTCTTCATTTCTTTTCTTTCTTTTTTTTTTTATTCTCTTCCATGGCAGTGATTTCCACCATTCTTCCTTCCAGGTCACTTATCCGTTCTTCTGCCTCAGTTATTCTGCTATTGTTTCCTTCTAGTGTATTTTTCATTTCAGGTGTTGTATTGTTCATCTCTGTTTGTTTGTTCTTTAATTCTTCAAGGTCTTTGTTAAACATCTCTTGCATCTTCTTGATCTTTGCCTCCATTCTTTTTCTGAGGTCCTAGATCATCTTCCTTATCATTACTCTGAATTCTTTATCTGAATTCTTTATCTGAATTCTTTATCTTGCCTATTTCCACTTAATTTATTTGATTTTCTGATGTTTTATCTTCTTCCTTCACCTGGCACATAGTCATCTGCCTTTTCATTTTGTCTGCCTTTCTGTGAATGTTGTTTTCGTTCCACAGGCTGCAGGATTGTAGTTCTTCTTGCTTCTGCTACAAAACTATAATTTTTAAATTACTCTTCTTGTGCTTTTTGAAATAAACAAAGTGTGTGTGGTGACATCTAAGGGAAATCTGGGATGACTTTTTCAGTCATCTTTTAACACAAGCCACATTCTAGAAAAGAGAGATTCTTCTCCTTTCGGACATTGGATGTAATATTAATCCAAAAACAATTGCTGTGCATTATCAATGAGAATATAGAATTTTGGTGAAGTCAGTAAGTAATCCATATGGTAACGCTAGCAAATGTCAGTTTTAAAGCTGAATTTACCCTTCAAATTAAGTAGTGTAGCTAAATGAGGAAAATTAGGTTCATTCTCCAACATATACTTGATTGTCTTTCATTCTATCTCCACTCCTCTATCTGTTTTGTCTATAGTATTATTTCTGTGTTTCTCAAGATAAGGACATGTATTTTATGTTGTAATACTTTATGTGTTATGTTTTAGTACAGCAACGAATTAACAGTGTGAATTTATGTCAATTATTATCTAAATTATATATCCATATTCTGCAAAATATGAAAAACCAACTTTAGAAGTATGTAGTACCACATAACTTTCATGTTTCAGTTTTTGATCCTCTCAGTAACTAACAGTACCGGTTTAAAAGTTACACAACAATGTGAAAATACCAGAGGCAAATATGATACAGAAATTATGAGTGAATGAAGGCCAAATAACAATATAGTACTAAGTAGCAATGAGTTCTGCTGTGTTTGTACAAGATAATATTTGTAAGAGAATTGCCATCACAATTTATATGGTATTATATCCATGAAAGTTGTAAAACATTGCTTCACCATCATCAGAATAACATTCAAATTGAGAAAACATTTTCATTACAGAAATATAACATCATCTATTACATTTAGGTAATTTAAATCAAATGCCTTTAATTTTAATTTTATTGGCTTGCTAACATTTGTGTTTAATTATAATTTTTGTTTTATATTTTATGAGCTATAAGCATAATGAATTAATGTACTTTGTACATATTTAAATGACATGATCATAAATATACTTTATGTTAGCACTGAAGAGCCATGGAATGTTTCTTTTAATTTATGCCTATATATTAGTCAAGGTTGAAAAACAATCCCTGAGATCAGAAATAAACAAGGAAAAATTATCATAGATAAAAAGAATAAAATGCAAGAAATAAAAGTGTTAAATAAATACCATAATACTACTATAATAATAAATAAAATACAGTTTTGTCTGCTCAGCTTAGCCTCTGTATATCCACCATCACTTTTTTTTTAGAAATTGTGTCCTTGACTCTTTTATCCATATGGGAAGTGTAAGGTTCTCACAAAACATCACATTCTTGTGATAATAGATTGATCTAAAAGCTAGTTACTTGACCCAAGCAAGCTCAGTGAATTCCTTCTCTAGGACTTTGGTATCTAAGATCTAAGAACAGTTGACCAGTCTCTCAAGAGCTGAAGATATTATAATAAAGCACCTCCTGTTAGTGGCTATATTTTTTACAATGTGGAGAGAGAACTTCAGTAGAGAGGGATGGAGGGGAGAGAGAGAGAGAGAGAGAGAATGAAGCCAGTGCTCAGAGAAGCACATACAGTTGATAAGATCCTACTGTTTTGAATTACTCTTCTCAGTGAAACCTGTGTTACAATTCCATCCTTCCTGTAGTATGATCATTGAACACATCTTTGGATTCCAAGAGCTAGCCTACTATTCTTTCTTTAATTTCTTTTAATATTTAAAATAGGCTGAGCTGGGTTTCCATCACTTGAGGCAAAAAGTGTAACTAACTAGTAAAAGGGTATATATCCCCTTTTTCAACAGTATGAATTACAAGGCTTACCCACAGAATCTGAACTTCTGTGTTAACTGGAAACTGATCTTGCTTCCCAAAGCCCTTTGGTGCTCAAGGATAAACTTTTATCAGTGTTTGAATGTGAAATTTGTTTTCTAGGCAATTCAATGTGGTCCACTATTCTATAAAGTTTCAGTCAATCCAAATGCCTCCATTATCAGAAGAAAAAAATCCCCAAATCTTTTAAATATTGATAATCTGGAGTTTCATAATGACCTCAGTTAGCAACACCTTATTAAAATAGCCTCATTAATACTTTAGTTCTTTAGGCAAATAATAAAGTAATATGTTTTAAATTATGGTAAAACACATAACATAAAATTTACCATTTTAACCATCTTTAAATGTACAGTTCAGAGGCATTAAGTGCATTTTTGTTGTGCAGCCATCACCACCATCCATTTCCAGAACTTTTTCATTTTGCAAAACTAAAACTCTACGTGCATTGAATAGTAACTCCCCATTTCCCTCTCCTCCCAATCCTTGGGAGCCACCATTCTGCTTTCTGTCTCAATGAATTTAACTACTCTAGGTTTCTCATGTAAGTGGAATCATATAATATTTGTCCTTTTATAACTGGTTTATTTCACTTGGCTTAATGCCTTCAAGGTTTTTCTGTGTTGTGCCATGTGTCAGAATTCCCTTCCTTTTTAAGGCCGAATGATATTCCATTATATGTATGTACCACATTTTGTTTATCCATTCATCTGTCCATGGACGCTTGGGTTGCTTCCATCTTTTGGCTATTGTAAATAATGCTGCTGCGCTTTGGTCGTGGAGACGTGGAGACCTGTTGAATCACTCTGCTCTGCACCAGACAAGCACCAACACCAGTGAAAACCTAGGTTTTGTAGAAACAACCACAGGAAGGAATCCCCTGGGATGCACAGTGTGGAGGGGAGAGCAGGGAGATGAGGCCAGTACAGAGGGAATCCGTCGATTCTGTGTAAACACGTGGCTTCTCTCCTAGTCTGTGCTTGTATGATGGACAGAATCCACAAAACCAAGTTTCTGAGAACTACAGCATGCAGTAGACTACTGTAATGATTCCAGACTGCATCCTCAGTGTGGAATTGTGCTTCAAAACCTGAAAACAAAACTCACATTGGAGCCAGAGCCAACAGCAGGTGGGTCAGGATTGCAGTCTGCCTCATACTGAGGTGACATCAGCCAAAGAAGCAAAGAAAGGAAAGCCAGCATTCTCCAGGAGAACTGACATGACCCAAAGTCAATAACAAAGTGACAAGGGTCAGGTTCAGAAAGAAATCACTCATAGTATAAAAAAAAATTATAAAATAAAATATTAAAGTTCTCAATTTGAGAATTCAAGTACAAAACAAATTTATTTTGCAGAGCAGAGTTTTTTTTTTTAACATCTTTATTGGAGTATAATTGCTTCAGAAGTTGGTTTATATGTTTATTTGTTTTCATTTTGGTGGGTTCTCATTAATGGATTTTTTTCTTCTATTGATTCTGCATATAATGTTGCCTCAAAGAAGTATTCCCAAGACCTATGTAATGAAGAATTTCTAGAATGTTATATTCAGAGCTTATATCTCACATTTTATATTTAAATCTATGATCAGTCAGTTAATTTTTATATAAAATGTGAGGTTAGGGTTCACATTAAACAAAGCAAAACAAACAAAAATAATGCTGCTGTGAATATGGGTACAGAAGTATCTATTCAAGGCCTTCCTTTCAATTCTTCTGAGTATATATCCAGAAGTGAAATTGCTAGGTCATATGGTAAGCCTATCTTTAATTTTTTCGGGAATCACCATAATGTTTTCCATAGCAGCTGTACCATTTTACATTCCTCCAGCAGGGCACAAGAATTCCAATTTCTCTACATCCTCCCTAATACTCATCATTTTCTGTTTCTTGGTGATAGTCATCCTAGTGGGTGTGAAGTGGTAGTGCCTTTTCCTCTATCCCTTTTTTTTAACCATAGAAGTTGCTAGCAGGAGAAACACTTTTATTTGGGGAAGACAGTGGTGATATTTTGGTAAGGTGAGCCTTTTGCTAGTGGTAAAATCCACCACAGGGCAACAGTGATATATTAGGGAACAAATAAAGTGCTTTAAACTTGTAGAGATTTGGAATTAGGAAGAAAATTGCTCCCTTGTTCAATTTAATCATTTATTTGACTGTGGCTCTGTACGTGATGCTAAACTAGCAGGTAAATTTGCTTTATTTAGTTAAAAAGCTAGTTAATTTAATGGATAAAAAAATCCAAGGAAGTCTATTTAGGTAAATAGCATCTTAAGAATTGCTTATTCAGTAGAACCTGTATATATAAACAGCCTCTGCCAGTACATTCTCACCCAACCCAACTCCTCCTTTCCCACGTCACTAACTTCTAAAGTACGAGTGTTTTCTCACACTCATGGTAACATTTCCATACCTCACTTCAGGCTCTTTTTTAATATATCAGAGACATAATGCAGAACTCAAAATGAACACATCTTGAAAGAGATAAGGATCAAAACTAAAGTGGTTCTGAGCCAGAAAATGTCCCTTGCCTTAAACATTGTACAAATTTGAATAAACATAATATCAAAGAAAGACTAAAGGGCTCAAAATTACTACAGACACATTTTTGGTTCAAGAGGTATATGTGGACCACACAGTAAACTTAATCATAATTTCTACAAGAAAATATAACCCAGTTCCAAATGACCAACTAGTAAGCATGTTCGTGTAATACAGTTTAGTTGTATATCAAGGACTATGCATACTTGACAACATGAATATTTATTTTCGAATTTTGTGAAGAATACAATTCACATAGTTATATGATGAAATTAGACTAATGGAGCAATATAGTACCACATATATACAGTGTAAATGTGGTTTAGCTTCAAGATTCTGTTTAGTCTTAAATCCTCTGAGACTTTTATTACACAGGCACTTCTATAATGACTGTAAATATTCAACATCCTGGGTATGACAAACATGTCTTACGGCTGTAAAATATCATGTTCAATTAGATGGCTCCTCTCCTGGGAGGGCAGTGCGTGTGAGTATGCATTTAAACCAATAGCCTGAGTGAAGAAGAATTTATTTTAGAAATTAAAAGCTATTTAAAATAGTTTCCAGTTTTACAGCTTCTTAAATTGCCATGTTTATCTACATTCAGTTTCATCAATAAACAATTCAAGAAGCATTCGGGGATAATAAGAAATGGATACAGCTGAAGTCATTGCACAGTGAGAACACAAAAATATCTTGGAAAACAAAATTATCAAGTTTTTAACTGAAGACAATTTTATAATACAGTGAGTGAAAAATAAATATCTTGGAATTTTTTCATTACCGAGCAGGCAATCCTTTAATGTCAATATATTTTAAAACGTGCTAACTATACGCTTAAATTTATCTCATTCTTCTGATTTTTTGGCTTAAATTTAACAGTCCATCAAATGAAAAAAAAATTGATATTTAATGGGTAACTTAAAACCTGTGAGAGCAACAGATTTGTCAAATGTGGATTTTTCAGGTCACTGTAATACTAAATAATATTAGTATTATGAATAGATATTCTATAATTTATTCATAAGGGTCAACATTTGTATTAAGAAAATTAAAACATACAAACGTTAACAATGTAAAAAGAAAGTGTTTGTTCCATATAGTAAAACCATTCCAGTTTTCAATGTTCTTAGTGGTAAGATTATTTTAAAGTTCCACTATGTTTTTTTTTTAATGACAATTACAAAATAAAAAAGTAATGATGAAATTAAGTATACAATATTTTGAATTATACATTAAGGAAATTGCTATCTAGAATCACAGTGAGGACAATTATGGGATTTTGAGTACTAATAGTGGTGACTATTTATATAAAAATTATTGATGTACCTTTTATTGATGGTGCTCCAATAAATAAAGTGTAGTTAGCAAAGCAATATTTTATTTCAAAAATTCAATATGTTTTAGGAGCACATTGTTCCCTTTTATCCTTCTTTAAGAATATGTTTTTCTTGAAACTGTTGAGTTGCTTTAAAACTTGAAACATGTCATAATACTGATCTAAATAATGGCAGGATCCCTAAGTGATCCAAAAGATAGAAATCTGCCAGGCATGAGATCACAGGTGACCATTGGTCTAGTAATATGTCCCCAGTCGATGGGAGCTGAAGAAGGCTGTCCAGTGGGGTTACAGGGCTGACAGAGTCAGCAGCAGTATGATAGGATCACAAGTTAAGAAATCCGCTCATCCAGACCAGGTAGATTGTAAAACAAGCAGACGGGTATTCATGATTGATCTACTAAAAAATGACTTATATTCATGAGTTACAGTGTTCAAAAGAGACTATTTCATGAATGAGAACACATGAGGGAACTGAAGCCTTAGAAAAGACTGTGGCTTGGTTCAAGAATAAATGCTGTTCTGAAGAGGCCCAAAATTTTAAGTTTGTTTAGAATTTTACAAAATAATCTGATAACAGTTACCTATTCTCAAAATTTCAGTTATATATATATATATATATATATATATATATATGTATGTATATATATAATCTCCAGGTTAAAGAATGGACCATGAAATTGGTGTTGAGTGTGAGGTAGTGGTGCTCTTGAGAAGGTGATGGTAGCTGTAAATTCTAGGTGAAGATCCCATGTCTGTTCTGTTTTTACAATTCTATTGAAAGGAAAAGTGGCCACAGTAACAGACTGCTTCCAAATGTGCCTGTTCAGTCAAGTTCAGCAGTTACAGTGTCCTCATGTTCGGTTGCAGTGCTCGGTGGACTTGCCACTACATTCTCTGGTATGGCATATCTCTTGACCCTTTATTTCAGGCCCTCAGCATAAGATCTAGAACTGACACCACAAGGTCTTGCTTTCTATTCCTACTTAAAAAAAAATCAAATACAAATCATAAAATGATGCCATGTTATTTGATGTAACCTTCAATACTATTAGAAACTGTACTGACATGTAATCTCAAAATTAACATGCCTATCAAAGTATTATGAAATGGTAGACTTGATTGGGAGAATTCTTTAACATTAAAAAGTACATGGAGGGTTTGGTCTCATTATCTAGCTTTAGTAGTTGATTAGTTATAAAATAGAAAAGGGAAAGCAGACAGTCAAGTACTAAGTTGAAGTTTTGCCCATACTCTCAGTCAGAGGAGACGTCTCAACACAAATGTGGTTGAGTAAGATACCAAAGACAGTGAAAGGACAGCATAAGTTGAATAGGAAAAGAAGGGATACACAGTTATCCTTGAGTAAAGAAACATTTAGGAAAATATATTGCTAGGAAATAATAAGAGAAAAAAAGAAGAGGGTAAAGAGGAAAAGAAAGTACAAGCTGGTCTGTTGGGCAAAGGGTCCTTCTGGAAGAGTGTTGGCAAATGAACCTGGAAAAATACAAGATAGGTCAATTATGGAAGCCTTTGACTGGGCTTCCAAGTTTAGACCTGATGGGATGAACACTTAACAGACACTGTAAAAAGTTTTTGGAGAGAAAATGGCATATTAAAATCAAGCTTTTATAAAGATTTCCCTGAATTTATGAGACATATGTATTTTGATGGAGATAAGGCTGTAAAGAAGCCCATCTAATAGTCATGTGTAAGAATAGCCACATGGATAGGAAACAATCCAAATGCCCATCAGTAGGAAAAGGGGTAAATAAATTGTGGTATAGTCATATAATGGAGTATTACCTAGTATAAAAATACACTAAACTACCACTACCGACAACATCCTGAATAAACCCTGCAGACATTGTATTGTGAGACATAAATCACATATGAGTACATATGATTTAGTGGATATGAAATTCAGGAAAAGACAGAACTGATTATGAGACGTCAAAATAGCAGTTTCTTCAGATAGGAGGCGTGACTGGAAAAGAACAGGAGGGAGACGTCTGAATATAGGAAATATCTTATATCTTGATCAATAGTAAAAGTTTATTGAGCTGTATACTTAAGATCAGTACTTAAGTATATACTTTATATGTATTATAGTACATATGTTTTACTCAAAAATATTTGTAAACCCTTATTTTTTTGTTTATCCATTTGAGCATGGATAAATAGAAGCTAGGATAGGAATAGAGGAAACAGTAAAAAGTCAATTGTCACATCCAGGCCAGAGAAGATGGTGATTTTTGTCAAGAGTGGATATAATGAAAATGGAGGGAAATTGGAAGATTTGATAAATAATTTAGAGATAGAATCAATGGGACTTAGTAATGGTTTAGGTATGAAAGGGAAGGAGGGGAGATGATGAACTCAAGTTTCTATGAATACCTAGTGAAATCAGTAGAAAATAATGATGTTTGTGGTGTGGAAAGCAGGGCAAGGGTAAAAGGGTTCTCAGGTATATAACATGAGGACCTGGATGGATGAGCTGAAAGAGACTGGGCAATAAATATATTTAGTTGAGAGGTGGGGCGAGGAGGGATTTAATCAATAATTCCATTTTGGACATGTTAAATGAGCGATGTCTCTAAGATGGCAAGTGAATGTGCAAATAATCATTTGGGTACGTGGGCCTGAATCTCATGATAGAGGGCTAGACTGCAGAAATACTAGCACATAGAAAGTGTTTATAGGTGAAATTTCCAGAAAGAGGGAAAAGGTTCAGGATTGTCTCTTTAGAGACTTCAATATTTAGGAGTAAGGTAGAGAAAGAGGAAGAGGAGGATACAGAAAGAGTACCTAAAATGTACTAGCTAGATGACGGGAGGAAAACCAAGAATAAGTGGTGAAACAGAGGCCAAGAGAAGAGAGGATTTCCAAAGAACAGTCAAGAAGGTGTGTTAAATATTTCCAACAGTTCTTCTTTAGAAAGAACTAAAGAAAGCATGAAGAAAGTCATTGGCTACATCGGGAAGAAAAATTTAGCACTGTGCACTGTGATGGGAGTAGAAGCCAGATTAGAGTGTCAGGAAAAGTGAAGGGAAGTTAAGGCAACAGAGAGAGTGAAAACAGACAACTCTTCTAAAGAAACTTAACTGCAAAAGAGCCATAACTGGATTTGGCCATAACTGGAATAAGGAGTCAAGCAACAAATACTTTATTTTTTTTTTCTTTTTGGTCACAGATTCAGATTTAATATATACATTTTAATTGAAATAAATTTAGCATATAACATTATATAAATTTAAGGTATATAAAATATTGATTTGATATATTTATATCAATATATTGTAATTTGATTGCCAGTGTAGCGACAGTTAACACCTCTATCACTACACATAATTATAATTTCTTTTGGGGGGTTGGAATAATTAAGATCTAGTCTCCTGGCAAGTTGTATGACTATAATACAATATTGTTCACTATATTTGCTATACTGTGCATTAGATCTCCAGTTAAATTTGTAGTATTTGTCTGCTAGTTGCAAGTTTGTACCTTTAAACAACATCTCTCCGATTCCTCCATCCCTCTGCCCCTAGTAACCACCATTTTAATTTTTTTTTTGGCACACAATGAGGCTTGTGGGATCTTAGTTCCCTGACTAGGGATTGAACCCAGGTCCTCGGTAGTGAGAGTGTGGAGTCCTAACCACTGGACTGCCAGGGAATTTGCCATTTTACTTTTTATTTTTTAATCAGTTTGGCTTTTTTAGATTCCACATACAAGTGATATCATACTATTAATACATCAAACTTAAAAACTTCTGCACAGCAGAGGAAACAATCAACAAAATGAAAAGACAGTATACAGAATGGGAGAAAAATGTTGCAAACCATATACCAGATAAGGGGTTAATATCCAAAATATATAAGGAATTCAATAACTTAATAACAACAACAACAAATCTTAGCAAAACATGGGCAGAGGAACTAAGTGAATGTTTTTCCAAAGAAGACATTCATACAAGGTACATGAAAAGATGCTCAACATCACTAATCAGGGAAATGCTAATCAAAACTACAATGAGATATCACTTTACACCTGTTAGAATGACTGTCATCAACAAGACAATACCATAAATAAGACGAAAAGACAACCCTCGGAATGGGAGAAAATGTTGCAAATGAAGCAACTGACAACGGATTAATCACCAAAGTGTACAAACAGCTCATGAAGCTCAATATCAAAAAAGCAAACAACCCAATCAAAAAATGGGCAGAAGGCCTAGATAGACATTTCTCCAAAGAAGACATACAGATGGCCAAGAGGCACATGAAAAGATGCTCAACATCACTAATTGTTAGAGAAATGCAAATCAAAACTACAATGAGATATCACCTCACACCAGTCAGAATGGCCATCATCAAAAAAATCTACAAACAATAGATGCTGGAGAGAGTGTGGAGAAATGTAAATTGATACAGCCACTATGGAGATTCCTTTAAAAACTAAAAATAGAACTACCATATGACCCAGCAATCCCACTACTGGGCATATGCCCAGAGAAAACCATAATTCAAAAAGACACATGCACCCCAATGTTCATTGCAGCACTGTTTACAATAGCCAGGACATGGAAGCAACCTAAGTGTCCATCGACAGATGAATAGATAAAGAAGATATGGCACATATATACAATGGAATATTACTCAGCCATAAAAAGGAACAAAATTGGGTCATTTGTAGAGACATGGATGGACCTAGAGACTGTCATACACAGTGAAGTCAGAAAGAGAAAAACAAATATCATATATTAATGAGTATATGTGGAATCTGAAAAAACTGGCATAGATGACCTTATTTACAAAGCAGAAATAGAGACGCAGACATAGAGAACAAATGTATGGTTACCAAGGGGGAAAGGGTAGGAGGGTGGGATGAACTGGGAGATTGGGATTGACATATATACACTATTGATACTATGTATAAAATAGATAACTAATGAGAACCTACTGTATAGCACAGGGAACTCTACTCAGTGCTCTGCGGTGACCTAAAGGAGAATGAAATCCAAAACATGGGATATATGTATACGTATAGCTGACTCACTTTGCTGTACAGTATAAACTAATGCAATATTGTAAAGCAACCATATTCCAATAATTTTTTTTTAAAAGACAATAGGTAAGTGTCGGTGAGGATGTAAACAAAAGGGAACCTTGTACACTGATGGTAGGAATTTGTTCATCTGCTATGCAAAACAATATGGATGTTCCTCACAATATTAAAGGTAGATCTACCAAATACTTTTGCCCTTCGTTTGTCTTCTGTATTATGTTTGTAGTCGTGAGACAGTAGAGCACATTTGAAGGTTGGTGGAAATTATTGATTCAAGAGGAAAAGATAACAAAGAGATGATAAGATTGGGTTGAATAAAATAAGAAAAATAGCTTTTTATATTGGGATAGCATTTTCTAGCAAAAGGACCATAAAATAAGAAGACTAAGTAATGATTTTTCAGATTTTTTTTTTACTATGCAAAAGACAAAGTATGTGGAAAGTAATGAATTCTGTCTAGTACTGGGGAATGGGGGATCACCCTCAGCATAAATTTTCGACGTAATTATCAGGAAAGGATCATGGACTCGAACTTTAATTTTGCAAATTCTATTTAACTGTGTATTTACTTTGCAACAAAAAAATACTCTTTATACCTTGCATCTCAAACCAGTTCCTGGATTTAAAAGTGACTAAGAGAGAAAAATAATTAATCAAATACCTACTATTTCTATGATCTTGCAATTGCTAAAATTCACTATTTTACCCTTGATTGCTTTGTAATATTTCACTATTTAAAAAACTGAGAAATCTTTCAAGTGCTTTAGTTTAATGTATAGATGTGGAGATGTAATAATTACCTTCAAATAATTATCATACCCCAATTTTATCAGGAAAACATATATACTTTCCTTCTACTTCCTGTAGCTATTTTTGTTTTATTTTTTTTCCACTTTTACACTAATTAGGCTTTTATCCTCTGATCTCAAACTGGCCTAAAATAGGGGTACCTTGAGGACCAGAGATTTTGAAATAATGGCAAATAGAGACAGTGTATGGGAAAAATGTAAAAGCAACGAAAAGAAAACAACATTGCCACTGCCAAATACTCATCTGCTTATCTTTAAGATGAAAATGGTTAAAGAATGAAACCTGTTCTTTAATCTGTTATGCATAATTTGCTGAGATTGCAGTGAGCTTTAACTTTTCAGTGGATGAATCCTTTTTCTGACTATCCTTTGGTAATGGACCGCCTCGTTTTTGTTTTTTGTTAATATTGTCCTCTTTTGATTTTATCCTCTATCATTTTACATAAGTAGCTACTAAGCCAATAGGAACTATCTGAGGGAATGGGAGAAAGTGTTCAATACATGTTCAGTACATGTTATTCATTGACATAGGAAGGCATTCTACTCAAAGCCTCCTATCGTTTTATTTGCCTCTCCTGATCTCCACAGTTTGGCAGTTACCCTGGAAATATACCAATCAAATGACATATTTATTTAAAGAAAGGGAAAGTCTGCACTTTAGACCAACCTGAGTTGTCCTATGATGTTTTAATCACCTCATATTTTCCCCTTTGATGAGGGAGGGATTCTCACCAAAGAGACTTAGGGATGCTTGATCCCATGGCATCCAACACTGGACAGATGAGACCAACAGCAAATTATCACTCACACTCACAGCCTAGGGGAAAAGGACACCATGTGCCCCACAGGGTCACATGGGAGTTGCATTCTGGAACAGAGGAAAGAACTAGAGTCTGTGGGAGGCAAGCTTTGTAGTATCAAGAGAGTGATGTGCACTAGTTCTCCTGGGAGAGTGTGATTGGCTTGTCTGAATAATTCCATAGGCTGGCTGAGTAAGGAAACCTCATCCTCAAATATAAGCAAAAACTATGGCTGTTAAGGAAGGGGTTTGGATAGAGGATGTTATTCACAGGAGTAGAGTGGGGAGGGAAACTTGCAGTTAGATCACTTCGGGCCATATCAGTTTCACCAGATGTCAAGGCAGCACATAATATTTGACCTTAATTTTAGGCCTTACACTATATATGACAACGTGAAACTGCAAGTAAAGGCCAGGGGTATGATACGGAATCACATGTAGAAATAATGGAGAATCCAGCTGAGTGTGTATACAAATGCATTTAAAGGTGAATACTCATGTATTTATGGCTAACATCTTTTATTAAAAAAGTTGAACCAGGGCTTCCCTGGTCACGCAGTGGTTGGGAGTCCGCCTGCCGATGCAGGGGGCAAGGGTTCGTGCCCCGGTCCGGGAAGATCCCACACGCCGCGGAGTGGCTGGGCCCGTGAGCCACGGCCGCTGAGCCTGTGCGGCCGCAGCCAGTGCTCCGCAACGGGAGAGGCCACAGCAGTGAGAGGCCCGCGTACCGAAAAAAAAAAAAAAGAGTTGAACCAAATTCTTTTTTTTAAAAAAATAAATTTATTTATTTATTTTTGGCTGCGTTTGGTCTTCGTTGTTGCATGCAAACTTTCTCTAGTTGCGGTGAGCAGGGGCTACTCTTCATTGTGGTGCGCGGGCTTCTCATTGTGGTGGCTTCTCTTGTTGCGGAGCACGGGCTTTTGGCGCGTGGGCTTCAGTAGTTGTGGCACACGGGCTCAGTAGTTGTGGCACGCAGGATCTAGAGCGCAGGCTCAGTAGTTGTGGCACACGAGCTTAGTTGCTCTGCGGCATGTGGGACCTTCCCGGACCAGGGCTCGAACCCACGTCCCCTGCATTGGCAGGAGGATTCTTAACCACTGTGCCACCAGGGAAGTCCCTGAACCAAATTCTAACATCCAAAATTATTAACTTTATGCTTTTTTCCAGCATAATAGATGGCATCCGTATAGTTGCACAAAGCTTTCCCAAAGAAGATAAACTGCCTGAAACTCCAACTGAATCTATTTTTATTTTCACTTGGTTGTTTTAGATGTGCTGTGGTGAGAGTTTATTTTTGTGGCTATAATTGATTTTATGATGAAATTTCTGCTCTTTTGTTAAAATAATAAATTATTTCTTTAGGACAGTTGATAAGATTTCATTGGCCAAATAAATGAAATTAATTTACAGTCCAACTACATTTCCTTTCTGATACATTGAATGACCAGGTCTTTCTAGGTAGCCTTCATATCAGCCCAGAAATGTAGCTCTAAAATCACTTGGTTAGTAATTAGGTGTTTATCAGATTCTTGCTGAAAAGGCATGAGATAGTTATCTGACACAATTATCTTTGAAAATTGAATCCTCCATTTCTGGTCCTGCTGAGGACATTCAAAGGAACACAGAGTAATTTAAAGCTAAATGCCTTTCAAAAACCCTTACCTTCTAGAATGCATGCAACACAATCGCCAGCCACAGAATTTTTCCTCCATCTTTTATGCACAGCCTTTTGTGTGCGAATCTTTTTGTTGTGTATTTGTGCATGTTGACATATTAAAATGACTTTTGGCCTGCTCTTCTGTTACTTCATTAATGTCTATTTTAAGGTAGCATTACTGATATTCTGAAATTTAATGCTTACTCCTTCTGTCCCCTCTCTGCTGCTATATCTTCATAAACTAACCCAACAAAAGTGAAGGCAATTGCTAAGATTGACTGGGCTATATGTGCATTTTGGATAATAATATTTCTAGAGCGATTTGCTCTTAAGTAATCTAAAATTTTGCAGCTCATTTAACTATTAATGTGCAATGCACTCACAGTTTGGAAATTAATATTGAGCTTTAATATGGATAGCTGTAAAAAACATAATTATTTAGGCACTAAAAAATCAAACCCAAAGTAGTAGATTTTAATTTAAATGTCACATCCATTTAAAAATGATGCTGTGACTCATCTCCCAATAGAATTGAACCAATTTTAGGTTTCCATTCACATTCAAGGCAGTGTGTTTAAAATCAATTTGCTTAGAAAATAAAGGCACGTAACATTGAAAACTGAGGGCATTTTGCTCTGGTTAATATTGGTAAGTAATTTTGCTTTCTGTAAGCATCCTCTGTCTTAATCACCATGATTTCTTGCCTAACATAATGGCCATTTTCATAGACATGACTTCATGAATATTATAGTTTTCATGTGTGTATTTCTGTCTTCTCTACAAGTACATTAGTTCAGATGATTATCATTGTGTTCATAACATTGTGTTCATTCACCCATCATTAATTCAACAAATATTTAGTGTTTGATACATGGCAGTCATGGTGCTGGATTGCAGAATATTGCAGTAGTGACCTATGCGGCCTCATGGGTGGTCTCCAGACTTTCCCACTTCATGGCCATGATTCACAGAGTTTTTGGCCTAGAAACCACATTTGTTCAATTCATTCTTCTGATTACACATCTTTTTTTGCACACAAAGCCCTTTACATTTCAGCCTAATTCTATTTTTTCAGCATCCTGTCCAATCACAGCCTCACACATATAGGTCATCTGAAATCCCATTTAAATAAAATAATTTATGTTTCTTTAAACAGACTCTTTGCTTCATACTTTTGCACAGTTGGTACTTTTGCTTAGAATTACATTCTTCTCCAGTCCTAAACTCATTTGGTTTGATCAACAACTATTATTCCTTCGAGATCCATCTGAAGTGTTTACTTCTGTGATGAACATTTTCCAATTTACCAGAAGCCTGGTTGCCTTGTTCTCTCTTTGATCTCGTAGAACAAAATTTAAACTCTGTTATGGAAATTACCATGCTGTATTTAGTTTATGTGGGTCTGCTTCCCCCTGCCATAATATAAACTCTTCCGGGGCAGGGACTGTGTCCTATTAATTTTTGAATGTTAAGATGCCACATAATAGGTTCTTGGAGAAATAGTGTTAAAAGGATGAACTATAGGCTCATGAATAAGGTCATTTTAATATACTTTTGGGTATATTCTTGTTTTGTATTGGTTTTAGAGAAAGTAATCAATAGTGACATCGTATTCCGTTAAATATACTTTTTTTAACCTCATCAGATATTTTAACTTGCAGTGTAGCTAGCTTTAATTGAAGTCTTGGTCTCTAAAGTGAAAAATAAAGTCACCAGACATGTTCAGAGGATAACTACCTCACTTGTACAATTGGTTTGTTGTTCATTCCAGGAATGGCCAGCAGAACATCCTTGCTAAATCAACCGTTCACTTCTCTCATTTTTGTGCGCTCTCATCCTCTGCCCTCTCTACCACCTACATTTCTCACTCTCAACGTAGGTGTCAAGCCTGACCAGCTTAATATGTAACTTTCCTTTGACCAAACCAATGCCCGGACAGTTTCTTCTGTTTTTGTTATCAGTGCACAGATAAATATAAGTTATCAAAGGCAAAACTTATTTTAGAATAGTGAATCTATTGATGTTTATTTCTGTGCTACATTACTTGAAAGATGATATTTTCCAGAAACATAGGTCTGCAACTGGATTCACTTTCAGCTAGGATGACCAAATATCATCTGTCCCACTAATTTTCAACAGAATGATGAAATGAAAAATATGATTGAAGGTCAAGTGGGCATAGAATTCATCTGACTGATTCAGTGTGAGCACACCATTTTGAAAATTGCTTTTGTTTGAAAATTGCTTTCTTTTTGTCTTTGTGTACATGAGTATACTTTTAAGGAACCATCTTTGTGAATTTGAACATTCATTTTGAAAATTTCCTGATGTAGACAGCCTTTGTTTTAGCTGCAAAATAAGAAAAAGAAAAAAAAAAAACTTGTAGAATCTTCTTCATATCAAATCTTTACATTCTACATCTTTACATGTAGAATTTCTTTGCATTAAATCATCTTTTAAATTTTTTATTCATAATACAATTCCACAAGTATATTAATACAATCTTTTTTAACAAGTTAGAAAACTAGGTTGCCTGAGGCACCCCTATAATTAAAGTGAAAAGAAGATAAAATCTTCATTTTGCTATCTTTACCTTTGCCTTTGTGTTAGAAATACTAATGAACTTCACTATGTTTAGGGTGAAAAATTGATCTGAACCTTTCTGCATTTACTGCTGTGCTTTTTTCCCCCTCTCCCCCTAAGGATTTGTGCGGTTTAATTGGCCATCAATTCTTTAATGATTATGGTAGCTACAGTAGAGAAACTGGTGTTTATCTTCATCATGCCCTGTGGACAGCACATTATGTTTATTTTTATACATAACTGCATTTCCATCATTTTGATAACATAGTCTAGCCAGTGGATGACAACCATCTTAGTGTCATTATTGATTTTAATCTTGAAATGCATATGTGAATTCTTGGAATGCACTACATTAAAATATATCTAATCCAAAAGTCATGCCACCGTGGCTTTTAACCACTGATGAAGTATCAGCTTCAACGGGCTGAAAGGAGACCAAACACTAAGTAGAACTTTTAGTGACCATTAATTGGGCTGTCTTCAGGCTGCTCAGAGTACTTTCTTTGAAGGTGTCAGTTAGTATTTTGAATATTCTATGTGCAGTGTTTTAAGAACCATCTGATGCTTCTGATTCTCATTTTGTAGCAATAAAATAATTATTTGTCCTTTCTTTGTGATGATTCTCCTAAAATTATAGCATAGTAACATCTTTAGGTCACAAAATGGATTGGTGAGGTGATGATGTTCATTTTTACTGCTCGTTGGTATCATTTCTTTTAATGTTTTCCTTTTAAGAAATATTAATAATCCATTCTATTGCTATGTCTTTAAACATTCTAATCAGTGAAATGTACAAAACCAGAAGTTCAAAGTTTTGGAAGTCTTTAGAAGTATAGCAGATCTGTTACATTTACATTTAGTTCTATATGGCAAAGTGCTTCTTGTATTAGTCTGTTCAGGGTGCTACAACAAAATGCCTTAGACTAGGTGGCCTGTAAACAACAGAAATTTATTTCTTACAGACCTGAGGCTGGGAAGTTCAAGATCAGGGCAGATTTGGTGTATGGTGAAGGCCCACTTCCTCGTTCATAGAGGGCCATTTTCTCTTCTCACTGTGACTCTGGGGTCTCTTTTTTTTTTTTTTTTTGTGGTACGCGGGCCTCTCACTGTTGTGGCCTCTCCCATTGCGGAGCACAGGCTCCGGATGCGGAGGCTCAGCGGCCATGGCTCACAGGCCCAGCCGCTCCCTGGCATGTGGGATCTTCCTGGACCGGGGCACGAACCCGTGTCCCCTGCATCGGCAGGCGGACTCTCAACCACTGCGCCACCAGGGAGGCCCCTTGGGATCTCTTTTATAAGGATGCTAATCTCATGCATGAGGACTCCACCCTCATGACCTAATCACCTCCCAAAGGACCCATATCCTAATAGCATCACACTGGGGATTCGGTTTCAACATAAAAATTTTAAGCAGATACAAAGAGTCTATGGAAGTTTCTCTGAATTTGATATAGGCTGAAGAGTAAGAATTCTAAAAAAAAGTATGTCTCAGATAACTTTTTTATTTTCTCTCTGACTATTAATTATGGTAATATATCTGTCTACCTGGGACACATAGAAGGACTATGTTAAGTGAACTAATTAAATAAAAAATTAGTTTATTTGAGTCTTCATCCTGACTTGATAAGCTATTTTAGTACATTTTGGACATAGAATAAAGGTCTCATTCTTTATATACAACCTGAGGTTTGTCATCATGCCCAGAGTTTCTTCACAGTATGTTTAAAATGTTGTGTTTCCTGGAAATCTGATAAGAATTAATCTTTTGTGAAATGAATGAAGTCTTAATTGGATATAGGGTCCATGATCCATTCAGATAAAACTGTAATGTAGCTATGCATACATATCCAGGATCTTCAAGAAATTAGGTGACAAACCACTGAGAACCTTGCTAATTTTCTTATTTCTGCTTCTCCTGATTAGCTCTCTACCCAATTTTCCAGGGTTGTCTTAATCTTGTCTTCACTTCTGTACTTTTTTTTAACGTATTTTATTCTCAGTATTGATTTCAAACTTACTTTCCAGAGTCTTTTGTTCTTAGTTTCTTTCCTCTTGTTTTCCTCTACAAATACCTATGTATATAAACGAAGTCAGAAAGTTAATAGTGACAATAAGTTAATAAGTCTAGGATATTAATATTTGGGGTTTAGGATAATTTAAACATCTGACTAAATATATAGTATTTGACTCCTTCTATGAGAGAAGGGTTCTCTAAGTATATGAGAAGCTAAATGTATCATAAATTAATTATAATATATACATAGGTGCTCTAAATCTGTGATTTAAGTACTTGGCTTTTATATGCACTATGCTATTTTCAAATAATACATTCTTTCTAGGAGATGTGAAAACTTAAGAATTTGGTAGAAATTTTTCCAGTTTGCCTTGTCTATTTGAAAACATTAAGCCTACATTTTTAGAAGGTATTATACACCTCTGACTTCTTCTTATTTCAAATTAAATGCATCCCAACTAAACAGAGTAATAATAAACTCTTAGTAGAGTTAACTATAGATTTATATACATATTATTATTCTAGAGAACTCCAGAGTAAGAGTAGATTAGCCAGTCATTTACAAAGATAACACACACAAAGGCACAAACACACACACATTTCTTATTAAGCTTTTTATTTTCTAGGTTGACATTTTGGGAATGGCACTATACATTTATGTTTATTTCTTTTCTTTTTTTCTTTTTAAGCTCCAGTGTTCTGTGCATCATCAAATTCCATTGCCTTTCCTTTGCAATGTCTTAATATTTATTCCATCTTTTTATCCACTTAGTAGACTTTTATGTAAGATCCTATTAACCATACATACCAGAACATACTAATAATTTTCTACATGGTTTCTTTTGTCTTGATTCACTTTCATTTCCAAGTTATATATTTGTTACCAAGCTTTATCTTCCCTTATGCCATCACACTGTGGATAAAGAAAAGCCTTGAATTAGTCTTGCATTCAAGACTTTGCAATTCTTTGACATTTTGATTTTGTAATAAGAAAAATAGTAGATTTGATTCCAGTTCACTTATTTTCTAATACATGTATTCATACGGACCAGTCTCATAAAGATCTGAACTTATATTCTCATGTGAAGGTAATATTTAATGACTTATTTTCCTAATATTAAATCTGATGGGCTAGTAAAAAAGTAAACCTTGAAGTACTGCATATATATTATGTATTATTTAATTTTACCTTTTTATACAAACCTTCCATTCTTGCCGTACTTATCTACACCTTGAGTGTGTCCTCTCACTGAATACATTTTACCAGTTTCAGCAGTTGTGTAACTTCAACAAACTCTTTAAAGGCTAGACCAGCCCTATCCCCAGACCACCTTCAGACTACTTCCTCCATGGCCAACTTAATCATTTTTATCTTTGTCACTAGTATATAATAAATTATCTTTGGCTCTTACATTAAGAAAGTAGATTTGTTTCACACCTATTTGAATCTCCACTGCCTCCATATATTAACTATTCAAGAGTGTTTATTGATTATTTGTTTAATTATAATTCTTTTGCAAAACCTAATTTTGGATTTTTAATTTATTTTAAGTTCCAGGATTTTCCAAAGACTGATTTAAATAGAGACCTTCAATTTCTGATGATTGGTTTTCCTTTATGAGCTTTAGGTGGATAGTCCTACAGGGTAGACCAAGCTTCAGTCTATCCAATTTGTAAAGGCGGAGAATATCTCTTTACTCCACATGTAGATTGCTGACTGATTCATCTGTTACATGCAATAACCAAAATGAGGCTGGCCATTTCAGGGCATTGATCTCACAAAGACAAATGGTTTTTAGAAACAGTTATTATTTGCCACGGTTGTTTCTTTTATCCAAGACTAGGGCAGAAATAATCAACAGTTGTTGATCTTGTTGTGTTATTGAAAATTTCCAACTTTTTCCTAACTTTTGACCCGCTGAATGATCAGCAGTTAAAAATTAAGCTGAAGGGCTTCACTGGTGGCGCAGTGGTTGAGAGTCCGCCTGCTGATGCAGGGGACATGGGTTTGTGCCCCTGTCCGGGAAGATTCCACATGCCACGGAGCGGCTGGGCCCGTGGGCCATGGCCGCTGAGCCTGCACGTCTGGAGCCTGTGCTCCACAACGGGAGAGGCCACAGCAGTGAGAGGCCCGCGTACCACAAAAAAAAAAAAAAAAAAAAATTAAGCTGAATAAAATGAAAAGACTGAGAAGACAAGACTCCAAAAATATTTTGGTTCTCTAAAGCAAGAGAGTACTGTAACTTAGATAATAAGTTATGGTTAATAACGAGGAAAGCCTCAGTAAATACAGTTTCTGTCCTTCCAAATATGAAAAAAAGAAGAAGGAAGAGGAGGAAGGGGAATAGGGGGAGAGGTAAATGAAGGGGGAGCTACCTATGATGAAGAGTTTCAGAAGAAGCTGAAAAATAGTCATCATGATGCACTGATAAGCTTAGCAAATATTTATATTATCTTAAGTAATCCAAAATGTGTGCCTAAAGAAATGTTTTTATTTTGTTGATCCATGCATTTACCAAAATTAATTTCATGTGGGACATTTTTACTTTGTAAGAAATTTCATTAGTAATCAGTGGAACATGATTATCCCAAAATATATTTTCAAAAATTCTCTTTGAGCAATCATCCTCTTAAAAACAGAGGATAGACCAGCCTATTTGAAAATCTGCATTAGCAACATGCACATATACACAGCATATGTATATAACATATTATCTTTCAACACCAAGGCCCCTGTAGAAAGCATCTGCATCTTGATTGGAGTGGAAGTCATATGGGTCTCTATGTGTGACAAATCTGAACCTTACACTTTAAATTGGTTCGTTTTATCATATATAAATTTCATCTTAATAAAGTTCATGAAAATAAATCAAGACCGCTAACATCTTGCAAGTTAAACCTAACACAGACACTGTTAAAATGTAAAGCAAAACAAAACAAAATAAAATGTAAAGCAACATGTAAATACAAATCTAAGATTGGGTCCATCATCACTGGGGAACCTCATTGGATTCTATTTGAAGTTGGGGGTCATTATGATATTAACATTTATAGATATCAAATGATGGAACAGACAGTCTTATAACACTCCATGCATATTAGCTCAACCGGTGTTGTGACTATTACTATTACTTTACATTTTATATTTGAGAAAGATGAAACTATGAGAGATTAAATTGTTTGTTCAGCATCAAACAACATCTGAGTTGTGGAGCTGAGATTCACACCTGAATAGTTTGGTTGTACCATCTATGCTTCTAAAACACTACACTATATTACTACTATATATTTATCATTCCCAAGTAAATTACATTTCAGAGAATTTATATTGCGCTAAATAATTCTGTAATGTCTAGTTAGCTTAATATTTCACAATAGAAAGGGACATTGTAGCTTGTTTTTCTCTTTTCTCTTATCATGTTAGTTTTCTTAATTCAAAACTGTATAGATATTCATTTTTAATACTTTGACAGTAGGCAGTACTGTATATATATACACATCTATGGGGAAAAGTGTTCTTATAAGGGGTTGTGGTTGTGGTTGTTGAGTTCACTATTTCATAATACTCAGAATCTAAGCAC
The DNA here is from genome assembly GCF_964374135.1 of Grampus griseus. Taxonomy (NCBI): domain Eukaryota; kingdom Metazoa; phylum Chordata; class Mammalia; order Artiodactyla; family Delphinidae; genus Grampus; species Grampus griseus. Next base: position 111,000,658 of record NC_138998.1, read on the forward strand.
AGTTGCATCACATTCTTCACTAACATCAATTGTCCTGTTGTTAATATGTCAAAAAGTGTGATTTTAAACAAAGGGTCATTGTAATTGCTATTAAGCTTATTTTTTATCTTGGGTTACTTTCCTTTTCAGAGAGGACTCGAAGATCAAAACTTCAATATATTGTGATGTGCGTACACAGCAAATAATGCAATTGCCACTTTTGATTTGTGGATCCTAACTCAAAATCATGTTATATTACTAGCCACTGACTATTTTGTAAAGTCACAAAATTGTCCTTAGATAATAAAAATTTGTTTGATGAATATTCATACTAAAACATTATAGAAGTTTGAAATACATACCTGCCTGTTAACATAGCTTGTAGCAGTTCAACCAACTATAATAAATGTTTATACTTTCAGTTTTACTTTCTTATGATCTTATGATTATTGCATTGATTTAAAAGAAGAATGTACATGTCTGATAAGGACCTTTATTTTATCAAGACTGACTGCTACTAACAGGCTATATATAATTGTTAATGCAATTGTTGGACTATAATTAACCCCAGATATGAAAACCTCAGTTTCAATAAATAGACTTTAAAATGTCATTTAACTAATAAAATCATTCTAGATCTTCAAATAATAACCAAATTAGAAACAGCCTCTAGATTCATACATGATTTTATTTATATCAAAAGCTGAGGCAAAACTGCTTATGCACATTTAAGGAATCAGAGGTCTAGGGTCTATTCCAAAACAGGGACTCTAGTGTCTAGTGCACACAATAATCAAACAGACTGAGGAGGAATGTGAGAAATCCCTAGGCAAGCAGGATCCAAGAAGACAGGGTAGCTATTATAGCAAAACCCAGTCAAGCAGAAATTACTAGAATGCAGTATATTTACACATTATCTCTGGAAGAGCTAATCATGGGCACATCACTGCAAAATGTGACTCTAAGCCAGAACATTCAATGGATAACCCTGAAAAAGAGCCTCTAGACAAACTAACAGCTGCATAGTATGCATTGAAGAGTAGAACTGTCCATCTAGGCTTGTGCTTTTCTGTAGAAATATAATCTACTTTTTATTCTCATTTGACACTTAAGACAGAAAATGTATGAAAGATAATGTGGGTATATAATGTCATTTATGAGTGTCATTCATACCAGGATAAAGAAAGTTGCAGAGTAAATCAACTATACTCCAATAAAAATTAATTAAAAAAAAGAAAGTTAGAGGGTCATTAGCCCCAAACAAGGAAGACAGACCACAAATTTGAACCCATTGTAACCAGGAATATTTCTTTGGAGGCAAAGTTCTAGCCTAGACAGGAGTCGCTTGCAGAATTCTTAAGAGGGAAGAAATAATCCTCGTATATCTTCAGTGAGGCCAGATGATTATAGCTGTCTGGCCGGAGGATTAGGCAGCTCTGCTAAAGGAAAAGTTGGCAGTTAACTCTGCAGTGATAAGTAATAAAGTAAGGACAGTTCAGCTCAAGTAGACAGATTGACAATAGCTTGGTGTAGATAAACCGGCAGAATGAAGTCAGTCATCCTTTTTTCAAGTTGGAACTCTGAGAGCCACAAAAATGAGTGATAGAATTTTATTTTTCTTTGGGGCTGAATTACATTGTATATTGTGCTAGATTTATGTGTGTGTGTTTGGGTAGATGAATAAATGTCCTTCCACTTCCTATCTCCCAGATCTAATCAATTGCCAAGTTTTGCAAAGTATATTTGTTTGGTGTCACTTATGTGCCTCCCTACCCCCTACCCTCCCTACGAGACATTTGTTCCATTTCCTCTGCCAGTGTCCTTTGTAAGCATTCATTATACTTTTCTGCACTATTATTATGGCCTCTGTGCTAATTTTCCTCAGAATGACTTTATCCTTCACATTCTCATCAGAGTTATCTTCTAAATAACAGTTGATCCTCCATATCTGTGCGCTTCGTCTCTGGGTTCAACTAAGGATCAAAAATATTGGAAAAAAAAAAGTCCAGAATGTTCCAAAAAGCAAAAGTTGAATTTGATGTGTACTGGCAACTATTTACAAAGAATTTATATTGTATTTAAACTATTTACATAGCATTTATACTATATCAGATATTATAAGTAATCTAGAGATGATTTAAAGTATAGGAGAGCATGCGTGTTGGTTATATGCAAATACCATGCCATTTTATATAAGGGACTTGAGCATCTGCAGATTTTGGTGTCCGTGGGATGTCCTGGATCTAATCCTCTGTGGATACATAAGGACAAGTGTAATTTAGATCATATTATCATCTGTCATTAAACTCTACACTGACTCCTCATTACCTGTCTTTATCTTCTCAGTTTTCGATCATATTATATCCTGGCAAACTATCACCCAGGCAGACAGCTCCCCTTAAAGTTTCCTGAATATACCAATATACTATTAGGGGAAAAACATACACACACATATTATGTATACATATTATATATAATTTGATACTTGGTTATTATGTTTTCTAATTCTGAAGAGCATTTTCTACAGGCGGCATGCACAGTACCCTGCTTTTGTCCCTGTGTTTGCTTGGGGCTCTTCAAAAGTGGCAGTATCGAACAGCTGTTTATGTCTTGTATAGAGAGTGTCATATGTATTTAAGTCGTGTATTTTTATAAAGTAAAGGCAAATGCCAAAAAAAAAAAAAAAAAGTGGCAGTATCTTTTGTCCAGAATTTGCCCCAACTGCTCATGCACACAGTTATTTTTAGTCTCATAGTTTCTTTGTATTTTCTTTGTGTAGGTGCAAACATTGCAACAATGTAGCAAAGCGTCCTAGGTCCCAGCCTGTCTCAAATCCTCCCAGGCAAAACTGATCAGTCATCTACTTGAATACCTGTAGTTTTATTCTGCCATTGTTAGAGTCATCATCTCGTCAAAGGCCTTGTTGACTGAAGACTCTGTTGCCTACAAGGCACTTTCTTGTGTTTCTTGGGCCCTTTGTGATTGATACACAGTGCCTCTCAGAAGAGAACAGCTACAAAAGTTGTTTGGGTTTTTTTGTTTTGAATCTGTTTATAAAGAGATGTAACTAAAATGGCCTCAAATTTCTTATGTACGTGAATGAAGAAAGAATTTAGTTTTTATTTTTTTCTGCTGTGTCCCCAAAGTAGCATAGTGACTGGCTCCGTATGAACAGTCTGTAAATATTTATTTAGTAAATGAATAACCATCAGGTTTTCTAGACCTGATGAGAGCATTCTAACTCAATTGGTGGGAAATCAGAAACCGTCATCCCCTAAAGGATAGAGAAAACCAAGGAATCATTTGCTATTTATATCTCATTGAAAGGAATTTTCAAAATTAATAAATACTACATTTGTTCAAAATGTATATCCTAAAATATACTTTGTGTTAAGTTATATTCATTTTAACTATTTTATCATTTTGAAAAATGATATTTTAAATGCATTTATACTGTGATTTTTCACAAAATATTTTTAATATTGTCTTTATCTCGACATTAAAAAAATTCTGTTGATTTTTTTCTCGCAGATAAAACATATCTGTACCACTGGCTGGGTGTAATGCAAGGAAGGGACAAAGATGAAATGGAAACATGCTCCTTTTTTGGTCATAATATCACTCCTCAGCTTGTCAAAAAGCCACCTGTTCCTGGCACAGCTTATTCCAGGTAAGTGCCATGCATTTGTTTCATCAAACCTTGATCCGTATTCGTTCTTTGCTTTAAATGCATTTTTTATTGTGTGTGTTGTAAATTGAATTTGTTCATTTTCTTTAGAGCTTGTAAGTCTTTGTGAATGGTTTCTTAAGTATGTGTGCTGATAAATTTCAGGGATTAAATATTATTCTTGAATACAGAGCATTTTATTAATTCCCTAGAGAAACTGAGAAAATTCAGAAAAATTCACTATTACTGAAACATGTAAGAAGTTACTATATTAAGTGCAAGAATAATTGTAATAGGAAAAAATGGGTAACAAAAAGAAGAGCAAAGTCGTAATGCATGTTAGTACCATGGAAAAGGAACTTCAAAAAAAGTAAAATATTTAAAACTGAAATTCCTTTGGAGTAGTGACGTGCTAATTCACAGGCTGAACAAGGTCAGAATAAAAATGCAACATGCTGCTCTGTTGCTGCCGTGGTTACTGTTGTTTTTGGTGATGTTAGAAATCTGGTTCCTTGACGTCATAATTTCATTAATGGTGCTGTACAAAGCTTTACTTAAAGTCTTTTATAGGAAATTGACTAAATCAATGTTTAGTTAATGTTATGGTAGAGGAAAATAGAAAAAATATGTTGATACATATACAAAGCTTTACTTAAAGTCTTTTATAGGAAATTGACTAAATCAATGTTTAGTTAATGTTATGGTAGAGGAAAATAGAAAAAATATGTTGATACACTAATCACAATGTAATTTCAACTCTCCTCTTAGTTAAAACTATGGGAAAATTGTAGTTAACTTTAATATATTTAATATATCGTCATAATTTAGCCGAGTTATTCATAAAAGAATGGTATTTGGTGTTTTGTTAAACCAAAATGTGAAGCTTGATTTTTATTTATTTTATTGTTATATTTATTTTAATATTCAGCAACTATTTGTAACTTATGTGTATCCACACACAAATCAGGATTTTCAAATAATCTTGGGGCTTGAATTTTTTCCTCTGTTGGGTTGACATTTTATTTAGAAGATAAGGGAGCTGTGAATAAAAAGTATGTTTAGATCTGTTAAAAACATTTCCATAGGGTGGTAGTATATAGAAAATTTAAAATCTGTTGTAACAGAGTTAATTTAGCTGCTTTGTACTATATTAGGTTAACACTCTGAAATTACTACAAGTTTTTAATTTTAACCTGTTCCTACATTCTATTCTCTTACCACTACTCTGTTGACTATTTATTCAAATGAATGAATGAACCCAATATCAAAAAATGACAATATGAAAAAATGTTAAGCATTTTTGATTATATGAAAAATGCAAATATAAGTACAAAGTAGTTCATTGTCTTTCAGATCATCAGGATAAAGAGGTTATATGAAAGTGTTTTGGAAACTGTGACTACAGTTTTAGATATAGATATAGTTTTGGAGGTTTAGGTGTAATTGTCCTTAAACTGCCTTGCCAGCTCATAACTGCTCCAGGTCAACAAATTCAGTCCATGATCTAGTTCTTGAGAAGGTAATCAAATCTCAAAATGGTCAAGTGTGGTTTGAATCATCTTTACTTATCTAGATATATGGAAGAAGGAATGTGTGCATACAGTGTGTGGTAGGGATGTAAGGTTTATCTGTGGAATACAAAGTTACCTTTTCATTCAAGAAGATACTGTATAATTTCAGAGAAGACATATCAACTTGAACATTTGGTTCCAAAATTTGTCAAAACTGCAATTTCTCTCTGACATGCAAGCATTTTAAGACTAAAGAGAACTTAAAATACATGAATTTATTGCTTAATGCAGTATGTAGATTAGGTACATAGGTGATCAATTGGTTAGCAGTTAGCAAAAATATGTCATACGGATTAGTAACTTGGGGCCCGTTTTGAGGCAACACCTTGAAAAGAAATAAGGGTACCCAAAAATGGGATTTATAAAGCTAAATGCCTTTCCTGTTCAGGGCCAGAGAGTTCAAGAATTATTTCAAAGCAATTTACCTGTCAAAAGAAATATGCTGTTAGCTTTTCAAAAGGAACATCTGCGGAGTGGAAGTCATTTTCATAACTGCCTTCCATCCAGGAGCATTGGTTTCAGGCTAAGGAGCTTAGAAAACCTGCTAAAAGGAGTCATCAGCCTCAGAATCTCCTCTCCTTCACGTTAATCTCAGAATGAAGTGAGATCCTGATTGTTTCTGTTGTTGCTGTTCCAGCTTTATTATGTTCCGTAGAGGCCCTTGACCTGGACTGAGTTTAGCATAGCTCAGAAGATCAAAGACAGGAAGATCAAATATTAGCGACTTTTTCAAAAACATAGTTTCTCATTCAGCTGATTTACTTCCGCTCTTTCCCTTGAGGAAAGAATATCCTCCTTCATCAGAAATTTATTTCAAAAGTCAGATAATTAAAAAAATAAATGTACCATGTTTCTAAAAAACTAAGGAGCAATATATGATCTATAGAACATGGTGAGTTATTAGTAGAGAATCTACCAGAACAAGATGCCTCAGGGTACCAAATAGGGAGCAATGAAGATAACCATTGTAATGTAGGTTATTTTATTACCACAATAATAAAGAGGTTTTCAGTCAAACTGTGATGTGGTTACTTGGTGTAATTAAATATTAAAACAATGCTTGAATTGATGGATTACCCACTTCCTTTGTTTATTTTCTATGTTGTTCCCCTGTATAATACATTTTTAAAACTGCTGTTATGTTTTACAATATTGTATGTGAAGTGGTTGGTATATTAGGGAGATGGCTAGAAATTACTTGTACATTTTAAATGAAGAAATACTCTTGTTGGTGCAAAGTAGATCCTTTTTAAGAGAAAAGGAATAATTAAGAAGTGAATTCTAGGAATGATTGAGCCTCTCCAACCATGTGAATTGTAGCCTTCGTTGCATATAGAGCTCATTAAAGGCTCTGTAGTAAAACCACTGTTAGATGCTCATCTTGTCAATTTTCCTCATCTCTTATTCACATATAAAGTACTCTTAAACCAGCTGTGGTTATCTTTGAGGCATGCTGTATCTGGGCTAGGCCACATCTTTATCTAATCTGCTACAAAGAAATCTGACAGTTACCTATCTTTCCATTTTAAACATCTACCTCTGATTGCAACAGATATCAGAAAGACAATAAAAGATAAATGTTAAAGGATATGTTTTAAAAGTATACATTTCACACATAGTGGATTGAATTGAAAATTTGAAGAACACCGATGGTAAAAAAAAATGTTGAATTCTAGCTGTATATTGTAAGATTTTCAATGGCAATATGTGGGGATGGGGAAGCGTACAAGGTTGCATTTCTGTTTGAATAAATCCAACAGCCCTCTTTTAAGTTAAATGTAATTTATTTTTCCCTCTCTCTTCTCTGAATGTGCAGCAGCACTGTCCCTCATTAAAGATGCAGGAGCTGACAGGGTTATTTCCTTTGCCCTGCCTCATGTCAACAAGCCTTGAGTGTGAAATTGTCTGAAATGACTTACTGCTTACCCTCCCCACCCATCCCACCACTTCAGTTCCTTGCTGCTTTATCCAAAGGAAGGTAATTGCAAGGAGCTAAGTGTTATCTGGGTTTGAATCATCATCCACAGATAAGCTGTACATTTTAGCAAAAGTATTCTTTATGTAAAATTCTAGAAATAATAGGAAGTATCTACATACAATCCTCATATATTCCTAATTTTTGTGATTTATTTTTTACATGCCTGACAGATTTTGAATAGATTTGAGGAATTATTTCAAATTTTTAAGATCTGCTAACCAAAAAAAAAAATTGAAAGTAAATTTCTGCAATTGAAATGTGATAGACTCTTTAAACATTTCTTTCATTATTTGCCAAATTTATTTAACTAATAATATTGCATATATGCATTCTGCAAAGGGTTTTATCCACAGAAATGTTTTTTCAATAGTTGTGATTAGTTTCTGTAAGCACAGTAGCCATGAGCAGTGATAAGAAAAATGCATATCACTTAGAAACTATAGTGTTGCTTGTTCATAGGCAGTTTGCTTTTTTTAAAATTGCACTGACTATTCAGACGTTTATCAATTAATTTAAAACATTTACAAGGTTACTTGTCTCTTCTATTAGAATATAATATTTAGGTTTAAATGTACTTTCAAATGTTATTTAACTCTTCCAATTATGCATTGGTAGAGTTTTTACTATTAAAAATATGATTTGATTATAAATGCTACTTAATAAATCTGTATGACTAGAGAAGTGTTTCTCAACATGTCTTCCGTGATTTTTTTTTTTCAGAAACACTTTGAATGTTTATTAAAAATAAAGTTTCCAAGGGCCCATGATAGAATCTCTGAAACAGAGAGCCTGGTTTTGGAGCCCAGGAACCTACAGTTTTACAAATATCCCCAATTAATGTAATACCCAGAAAATTTAAGAACTACAGCTTTTGACAAAAGTTTAGGTTGATATAAGAAATAGTTGAATACATTCAAAACTACATAGTATATAGGAACGATTTCCTTTAGAAAGAGGTGAAAGTATTTGAAGACATTTATATATTGCAGGGATTTGGGGAGCAGATTTAAGGCTACTGTTGTTTTATTTTGCCTTGTTTTTACTTATGTTTCTTGCTATTTTTGTCTCATAATAATATTTACAGTTTCAAAAATATAATTTTGAAAGTCAATAGCTCAAGAAAAAAGCCACTGAACAAATGAAAAGATCAGTGAAAATTAACCTGTATAATTAAAAATGACTTTACAGGACTCTAACTTAGTTTTCCCTAATGGGTACAATTTTTCCTAAACTTTGTCCAAGTCTTAATAAACTATTGACTCAGACATTAAGTGGCTGGGAATTTATATCCAAATTAGAATAATGTATCAATTATGCAAATTTTCTGTATAAAAGAACTAAGAATCAGGGTTGCACTATGACTAATGGGTACTTCTGCCTTTCTGGGTTTTTTGCTATGAGATAATATAAAGCATTATATTTTAAAATTGTTTTAGCATCAACATGAATATAATATTTGGCTATAAATGTTTATTTTCTTCTTTTGATTTTAAAATGAACTAAAGTATTTTCATGGGCCCCAACTGTATTGTTAGCTGACACTATATCATTGTGTCTAGTAGGTAAGTCAGTTCTGTTAAGGACCATGAAAAGACAAAGTATTAATTCATGACTTATGCCTAAATATGATATCTAGAAACAATATTCACTACAAATGACTTACAATAAAAATTTAGTTTTACACATTTCTATAAGCGTTATAGAAAGCTAGAAGAAAATCATACAATAAAAGAAACCAGATATTTCTGAATGTTACTTCTTGGAATTTAATTTTTACAAAAATATTAAAGAACCCACACATACCAAGAAAAGAAGAAAGGAAGGAAGGAAGGGAAAGAAAGACTGCTCAGGAAACATCAAGATTATCAGAAGGTCTTAGTGGAGAAAAGGTGGCTTTTGGTTCAAAAGGGCTATATTTGAACCACATCTCTTCTATATCTTAGTTGTGTTACTTTGGTCAATAACTTAATCTCTCCCTATGTCAGTTTACTCCTCAGAAAGAATGTCGGAATTACCTTGTGTTATTTGTATCTGAATTATAGATACAACGATCAAAGAATTTGGGACACTGAGAGAATTTTCTGTATGGAGTTGCTCTTACTAACATTGATAATAATCTCATTATTATTTATAAATGAGTGTCACTGGCCTAGTCTGTGCTATATGGTTGTAGTGGGATAGTAGCTAATTACAAGTGCCACCGAGGGAAAACAGATATGTCCTGTAAGTAAGGATGAGGTTCTGTACAGCAACAACTTTAGGAGTACATGGAAGTCTTCATGGAGCAGGTGAACAAGAAGGTAAGAGTCCATTGGAAAGTTAGCATTTATTAAGCACCTACTATGGGCTAGATACTTGAGTTTTAGGAGTTCTGTCTGGTTGAAAAGGAGTGAGTAGGAAAGAAAATCTCAGGCTTGTGCCAAGAGACACAGCTATGATGACTGTGAGAACCCTTGTTTGGCTTGGTAGAAAGGAAAATTGAATATTAAGGGATGTTTGGAGATGAGTCGAGAGAGTAATTTGAAGTTCAAATCTTGAGGAGTCTTGTATACTAAGCTAAGCAGCTTTAAATGTAAACTCTGGTCAAAAAGGAGTCAATGAGAGAGTTAAAGGTGGGGAGTAGCCTAGTAAGGTTTTTTTAACTGTAATTTAGTGGAAATGTGGTGCATCAAATTGTTTCTTTTATTTTTTTATTTATTAATTCAACAAATATTTATTTGACATCTAATACTGCACGGTACTGTTGTAAGGTTGGAGGAGATGGAAATGAAGATAGTCTTGGTATCTTCTTCCTTTCTCTTTCTCTGTGGAGGAAAAATAATAAAAATCAGTTACACACCTAATTTTCTAATTGTAAATTATCATTATGATAGAAGAGGAGAAAACACTGTTGGAGATTTGCAAAAGTATTATGAATACCTAAAAATGTAAGTAGTACATAGAAATTATTGGAATGTTTCTTGATAAATGAATAAATTAACAAGAGGAAGAGGTTGCTAAAAAATACAGCAGACGCCTCACTATCCATGGGACAACAGAGATAGGAAAGGGATAGGTTTGGAAAACTGTGTAGGATATAGAGTTAGAAAAACTGCGTGATGATGGGAAGTGGAGGGAGAATGAGAGCAAGGCATCAAGAATGACCCCAAGATTCATTGTTGGAGGGTAGGCCATGGTGACATCATTAATGAAATTAGGAAGGCACAGTGTGCTACACTGTGATTTGATTTTATGTATTTATTGTTTGATGATTTACAATATATAATTTTTTTACAAGATCAAGTAGAAAAAATATTTGGGTAATAGCATACTTCCATTTGGTTTTAGAGCCAATATTTGCTTTATGTGGTTTGCTGGATTTAAATTCAGAATGAATTTATAATGTGATTTAAAGTCACCATTCATATATATATTCATATATATGTATTATTTGCTATTATCTCTTGTATGGATATTAATGCCGTTCAAACTTTTCTGGACAATTAACCAAGTTAAACTTAGTGTTCATAAGATCAATAATACAATCAAATTATGGAGTAAATCATTGTTAAAATATCTAGTACACATGATTTAGTCTCTCAGTGTAACTGTGTTTCTCAGACTTTTCCCTCATATTCCTTCACGGACACAAACACATTTTTAAAATTCTTAGATTATGTGTCATTTGGCATCGTAATGTGATCTTTGTTTACTTTTTGTTTATAACGCATGCTGTGGGTGTTAAATAGGATTGGAAACCTTATCAATAGAAGTGTCAAGTCTCTAAAAAGAAGAAATACTTAAAGAAAAAAATAAAATGCATTCCTTACTTTCTAAAGAACATCACTCAGTTACAGATGAGATGTTAATTAAGAGAGGAATTGCCAGCTGTACTCAATTCCATGGCTCTTCATTAGCCTTGGTCTACTAGTGTAAGACTTCATCTAATTGTTTAAGTAGATGGAAGCAAACTAACAGGCCCCGTTAGCTGCAAGACACTCAATGAAGAAGCTCATCTTTGTAATCTAGCTGTAGAGCCCAGGACCATTCTGCTTTGATGATACGGCCTTTGTGATGAACCTGGCTTGAAAAACCCCATGTGCCCCATGCTTCACTTAATTAAGCCATCAGAATGCATTGCAGCCAACAGAGTGCCTCATATGGACTAGTCTAAGTAATTTTTGCTCCTCTATTGCCTGGTTAATAGAAAGAGGCTCTGTTCTAGATTATGACTGATAGAGGCTATATGGTACAGCTGTTGTAATTGTGCCTGAGGGTAGAGAAAACCTTTTGTAAAAAATTCTCTATTTGCCAGAGATACTGTCATTAATTCATTCAACTATTTTCCCTAGATTGCCTAGTGAGCATTCATTTATTCTTTCTCTTTACTTGCAGCTTTCCTATGTCGACACGCTTGTGTCCTTTGTTGTATGAACATACCCAGCCTCTGTCATGTTTTCACATGGGAGAATTGCTTTGAAAATGATTTCTTTTGTTGATTGAATAGTAAATAAAATGGATATGTTGGACTACTAAAAAGAACATATAAATAATTCAACACAAAAAGTTGAATGCATGTGGGCCTTGAAAGTATAAAAAACTGACATTCTTCCTAGAAAATAATCCACACTGCAAATTTTGAAAGACATGATATTTTATGATATAACATATTATAACTATATAGATATATACATACATATATAAGAAATAAATGTCACAATATACATATATGTGTATGCATGTATATATACATATATAATATTTGTATTTTGGTACATATATTTAAACACAGGTGTACATATAAAGCAGTATTTGTGTGGATTCTGAATTATTCATATAGGTCTGGTTAATACATACAGACTGCTATAGAGGTTAAAAAATAATTTTTATCCTCTTAAAAGTAATATAAAATTTATCATGACATGACATTTTTTCCATTTATGTTAATAGTCATTCTCTAAATTCCTAAGGTACTGGTATGAGGTTTCTATACCAATGACTGAATTATTTGTATATGAAAATAATTCTATAGAAATAATTTCTCATTTTTCTATCTAAATGGTCTTTAATGTTTCACCTAATATAGGTTCATAGCTTGACATGCAATTCAATCAGAGTCATAAGCATGGTATAACTGTTACAATAAGCTGGGGGTAGGGGCCCTACAACCTATGTTGTTGTTTTTGTTCATGACGTGTCATTACTCGCTGGCTTATAGATTTTTCTTATAACTTTGTGACTATAATCACTCTTATATCTTCCACTGCACATATTTTTTCTTTTCTTGGATTTTTATTTTCTAATATGGTGAGAAAATTGTGGTTTTTAGATAGTTTCAGAAGAGTGTTACTTCTCTTTAACATTTTATAGCTGATTTCATGTTCTTTAAATAAACTGAATTTCACCAAATATAAGGTGACAGTGGTATATCTAAGAAAAAATATAACTACCAATTAAGCCGTGACACAATGTCTTAAGGATAGTTCTGTGTGATACATTAATCAAACCAACCTCTTAATGCTTTGAAGATTCTTTCATCCCTTCTGAAGGAGTAGCCAATTTCTCTTGCCTTTAGTTTGGTGGTGACAAACAATCCTTTTGAAATATCTCAGGAAGCAGACACTTTGTGCTACCTAAGCATGTCTTCCTTCCTTTATTAAGTAGCTTAATTTTTGTTTCACAAAAAAACATAGTTTTGTGGCCATTTTACAACAATAAATACCTCCTCAACAATGTGGAATCTATACCTGAATTTTTGTTTCTAAGCCTCAAATAACAATAACGTTTACTACCAATGTTCAATTGTAGAGGAATTGTGGAAGACATTTTAAATTATAGTTAAACTCAACTCGTATATCCCCCATAATGCACATAACTTAACTGGAATGACAGCAATGTGAGCAGTTACGACAAAGGATTCACATCACAGTCAATGACAATCATATCAAAATTGCTGTCTGGCTCATAGCTATTGTAAGATGCCATCAACTATAAAAATTTAGAACCAAAATATGAAAAAAATTACTTCGAACCAATGAAATATGATATATGGAGGGAAACTGAGCCTGACGTAGTCCTCATGTTCCTCAAAGCTGTTTTATGTAAAGGTACAAATATTTGCTGGTTCCCAGGTCTTCTTAATAGATCCTAATTTTAAAGCCACAAGCTTGGTGAACGTAAAGGAAAACAATAGTATAATAAGAATACAAGCGTGATTAAAATTTATCCATTCAGAGGCTCATTTTTTTTTCTTCCAGATGTAGTGTCTTTCTCAGGTTTAGAAATCTATTCATCAGAAAACTAAGCCTATTCACTTGCGATCTTACTACTATCATGAGATTTAAAATTCCTAAGCAGTATATGCACAGTGCTGAAATTAACATAACATGTCTTAATTAACATGGCTGTGTAATTTTTTCACAGAAGTTCTTAGGTAGAAAAAAAATAACTTTAGTTGATACTGTGCTCTTTTCCCACAAGTTTGTGGATTCTAAGTAATGTCAATTGAATAAGAACAGCTTTATAATACTATACTTTCAAAAGTATACTAAAACTTAATTATGTACAGAGGAGTAGTTGCTAAGTATTCATCAGTTAAATAGTGGATATAATTTAAAAATTGGCTAATATTGATTAGAAGGTAATGTTACTCTTTAATCAATCTGTAATTAACTCATATTTAATTATATTCACTTAATCAATTTGCCAATGGAATAAAATTTATTTTATTGAATCCTATGTTTAGCATCACCACCAAAGAACTTTTCTGGTAAACCTAAGTTTAGCTTTGTAAGAAAATGCCAAACTGTCCATGTACCATTTTGCCTTCCCCCCAGCAATGAATGAGAGTTTGGTGTTGCTCCATTTCCCTGTCAGCATTTGGAGTTGTCCGTGTTCTGGATTTTAGCCACTCTAATAGGTGTGTTGTGGTAACTGATTGTTACTTTAATTTGCTGTTCAGTATTAACATCTGATGTTGGGCCTGTTTTCATATGCCTATTTGCCATGTTTTCTTTTTTTGTTTGTTTGTTTGTTTTTAGTGAGGTGTCTGTTTAGATCATTTGTCCACTTTGTAATCAAGCTGTTTGTTTTATTACTGTTGACTTTTAAGAGTGCTTTTTATATTTTGGATAACAGTCTGTTATCAGATGTGTCTTTTACAAATGTTTTCTCCCAGTCTGTGGCTTATCTAGTTATTCTCCTAGCACTGTCTTTTACAGAGCAGAAGTTTTTAATTTTAATAAAGTCCAACTTATCATTTTTTTCAATTAGGGATCATGCTTTTGATGTTGTATCTAAAAACCCGTTGCCAAATCGAAAGTCACCTAGATTTTCTTGTAAGAACTTTTAAATATGTGACATTACCCTGCTTTACGTAAGATAGTGTATTTTAAATATATAGTCCCCTTGTAATATTTTCAGTGTAAAGAAATGATATTGCAGAGAATATCTTCTGTAGCATTGATATATGAAATCAGAATCATATGTGAAAATGGTAATATTAATGTTATTTTTGTCAAGATAACCATAAAATTTAATTTACACATTAATTGGAAATGATTGTCTTATCACAAAATAATTTTTTGGCATTTTAAAATATTAAATGCAGCTGAAGACAGGACAAACAAAATTAAGTTTGAAAAGAAAGACCAGAGACAATTTATGTGAAAAGGAAAGACTTGTTTAAGAAACTAGTAGTTTTAGTGGAGACAGGGGGGCAAATTCAGAAGTGTTATTTGGGTAGAACAAGTTCATGTGGGTCAAGTGTTTATTAATGTGCTCCGGATGCACAGGAAGCAGTTCCACACACTCTGGGAAGGTCTGGAAATTGTTTTTTAATCATTACAAGGTAGATGGTTTATTCAAGTTTCAACCACAAGGTTTAACATTAATCTTTCTCTCAATTCACCTTCTAACTATCTGTATCATGCTGCTTCTTTCAAGATGAGCTGCCCTTTTTTTCCTATTTCATTTTTGTAAGCTTTTATCAAGTATATGTAGGAATCAGTCATTTTAACAGATTGCTTTATTATAGTAAATAAGCTAGATGATATTAAAAAAAAGCAGTAGCTTTAGTGTCAAGCTTACTTGGATTCTGTATGGAATGTGTGAACTTGGGGAACTTGCAGACTGGTTTTTTGGTTTACTTGTTTGTTTTTTTAAAGGATACAACATTTACCTTGTGGTGTGGTTGTAAAGATTACATAAAGACTATAAAGTATCTAATACAATATCTCATCCATAGAAGGTACTCAGTAAATGGTAGCTACTATCATTTGAAAAGCTTGTATTGCTAGTGAATTTTTGGAATATGAAGGGGACAGGTGAAATAGATGAGGGAAAGATTATCAGATAACTTTGAGCCTAGATGATGATGTCAATGACTGAAACCAACAGTGTTTGGAGAGTTGCTCCAGAAGCATGGAGGAATTAAAAGAGAAAACACCGTGGCCTAAAAGAGGTGGATTTCAATGTGAATAATGGATGTGAGAATAATCACTTTTTCAGAATAGTGGATCTTATGCAATGCTTTGAACCCCTTTCGGATGTCGCAACAGACTATGCAGTGTGTAATGTCAGATACAGTATTCAGTGAGCAGAAAATATGAAGCAGTGTAAGGAAGTTATAATTTGCTGTGACAAACAGATGTGACACAACTTCACTACAACAAAAATCAAAGCAAAGAATACAAATTTAACAGAATATGTATGAATTTGGCTTGTAAGTATATAAGAAAGTTAAGTCATAACTATTCTACTCAAACATAACATAATGCCTCAGGGCAAAAAGGGAAATGTGACAATTGTGAATGCCTTTATTGGACACTGTGACATATTTTTAGACTACAGTGGTGATTTTGTTATAATTATTACTGGATTATTTAGCATGATGAGTATCTTAAAGTTATAAATATGTCGCCAAAAATTCTAGTTTTTGAAAGCATGGCATGAAACAAACAGAGAATGCCCACAAGTTAACATTTACTTTCTTAGGTGTCTTGGTGATAGAAGAAATTTCATAATTTTGTACTGTTTTAGTGAAGTATTTTACAACAAGAAAACTATAAACATATACCATTTGTGCTTGTATTTCTTTGCATTTTCTCTTTTAAAAAGCACACAAAGACATTAAAATATATACTAATTGCAGAAAATATTTGAAAATCACTAGTCTAAAGAAACTAGAGAAGCATATAATGAAACATCAAAATGTTGACTAGAATTGGCCAAGGAAAAGTTTAGTCAGTTGCTGTCTAGTAGGAGGTAAATGTTTAGTTTTACTTTGTCTGTTTACCAATATGTACTGTTTATGTTTGCGTTTAGTCCATTCTGAGTTTTCGAGGAGTTCAATTATTGAAATAAAATTTGATTCACTTTCGTGGTATATCATAATACACTTTGATTTTAACGGATGGGAAATAAACTCTAATTTATCAAGAATGGCATTTTTTTAGTTAAATTTATTATATGGTAAACCTGAGTGGTCTAATTGATGTAAAAGTCACAGATCCACACACAACATGGTATTTGATATATATATGCAGTCTGATTAAAGTAGATAATAAAAAGTAAAATGACTACAATAATTATTTGATCGGTAGAATTGCCACTGACTTAATTTTTATGATTCTATTAGTTATAAGAATTAGATAATATGATTCTATTAGTTATAAGAATTAGATAATAAATTAATAATATGTTTTAATTGAATGGCCACTAAAAGAGGAAGAAAAGTGAAATTTAAGGTAAAAGTATGATTATGAATTAGAACAGTTAGTTAAAGTTACTAGAGTTGTCAAATTTCCATAAAGGCTGAGAAAAGTGTTTAGTGTACAAAACACAAAAACAGATACATAGTAACATGGATGAAGAGAATGTATCTAAATGCACAAATTGTTTGTAAAACTAGAATCAAAGGAACTAGTTTGACCAATTCAGTTAAAATATAGAAAATGCTATAGTAAAATCATGAAACATTGAACCCAGAAATGTCATTATTTTATATAAATATATCAAATTCCATGAGAAGCCAAGTCATGTGACAACAAAATTTATGAGAACTGATCCAACATAACCACCCTAGAAAAAAGAAGAAGGAAAAAGAAAAAAGGCTTATCTTTTATACACTGCTGTTAGTACAAAAAATATCTGTGGACTCAGTGAAAACAAGCGACCATTTGTCTCAGGTTTCTCTGAATAGTCCCCATTCCATGCTTAGTGTTCCTGCATAATATATATTTTATATGTGTTATATTACACTATATATGTAACATTATATATTTATTATATTACTTTTATATCTCCACTGTAAGTTAACCAAACAAAACCAATTACCAATTATGTAGCATATTTGGACAATGTGTTGCTCTTCATCTGGTTTTTATAGAGTAGAATTTGCTATAAGATAGGTGTTTAATTATTATATCTTGACTTCTGATTGATTAAAAGATATTTTGGAAATTATTTAGTGGGAATTTAAGGTAATTTTAATGAAGTGACTAAGATTATTGGGTGGTCTACAGAAATAAAAAAAATAACTATCTGAAATGAAAGCTAAAAGCTAAATTTGATTGAATGTGTTGGTAATTTGTCATTTTTCTTTAAATGATCAATAATTTCATATTGATAATTTAATTAAATGACAACTTTGTGGCATTTTTCCAAAAGAATTATTTACATGAATAATCTCTCTTCATTGTTACAATGTTTAGCCATTGATAATTGAGGATAAATTTTATAAACAAACTTTACAAATTAATCATAAATGTAATTAAAGACTGTAATATATCTAGTTTACTGTGTCTTTAATTCCTGAGTAATAAATAATACATTTATCATCAATGGATACCATTCACTGAGCACTCACTATTTGCTCTTCTCTGCACTGATTTCATTTAATTTTTGAAAAATCTTTGTGAAAGAGAATTAATTCCATTTTAACAATTAGTAGAGCCAGGATTTGAACCCAGTTTGGATTGTCTGACTCCAAAATTCATGATGATATTGTTCATCCTATGTCAGTCCATTCTGCCACCTCATCGGTGGTATGTGACACAGGATCTTCCCAATCTTGTTTGGTATATCTAACTGTGAGTAGTATAGGACATGGTCTACACAGTATATTAGGAACGTTGAAAGGTGAAAGACTCCCTGGATTAAATCTCTCTTTCCTGCCAGGAAAAAAAAAGGAAATCATGTTTCAGATTTTTAACTGGATTTTCTTGATTTGTGTTTTTCTTGCTTAGAAGCCTACTTTTGTGTTTCTAACTTTTACTCTTTTGTTTCACTACTTCTTTAGCTGGACAATGGGTATTATAATTCAGAGTATAATATACACAGGCTATAAAATACTTTATGATTAATTTAGGATAGCATTGTATCATTTCAGAATGCCATGCTTTTTCCTTTAGATACCATGTAATAACTTATCTTTAGAGAAAAGCAATCAGAATAATCTTAGCTAAAATTTTATAAATAGATAATAAATTTTCATTACATACAATTTTCATTACCTAATCATGTATTTTCTTAGTCTTTTAAAAAAATTCAACCATAGTAATGTTAGTATATTTGTCAAACAGCTAAAACTTAACATTTCTAGAATTATGTCACAAATATTTTGTTCAGTATTTATGATTATATGGATCAAATTAATGTGTTTCATCTAATCAAAAAAGGGTTGTGTTATATGAGTGTATTATAAATACACATACTGACACATAATAAGATTTTTCATTGAATATTGCATGTTTAATCTTTTTGAGGTATCACATTATTTCTAATAAAGCTTTTTAATGTTCAACATATGCTATTGACATATTTTCGTAAATCATTTTCTTATTCTATCAAGAATGTCTTTACAATTAGAGTGGCACAATTTATTTCACAATTCTATTATCACGGTAAAATATATTTCTTCAATTCCACCTCTTTTTTTCTTTAATCTTCAAACTTGTATAGAGCCATTTAATCTCTGGTATCAATACAAAAGGCTCAGAAAATTATGTTAAATTTGGAAAACCTACAAAAATACTTCTATGATTTTCCAGAATATTCAATGAATTTTTGTCCACAGATATCATAGTGTTGTTGCTAGAACTAAGTCAAATAGACTGTCCTTCCATTGAGGGTTAATAATTGAGCATGTATCACATAGACATGTGAATTAATTATAATTCAAAGTAGTCTACTGTGTAATGAACCAATTTGAACTGAAATTTTTACTAAATCAAAACATGTAGGGAACATTTATATCACTTTATTTTCTGAAACTAACTGCCAATTTTTTCCATTTTTGTAAATGAAGTAATGGTAGTATTTTTCTACATCAACTTTGGCATTTATTTTCATATTTTTAGAAAACTGATTCCTTTTATAAATTTACTATTTGAAACTGAGTTGCACTAAATGATGTGTTTAATAGGTTTGTTTACGCGTTTGAGTTTAAAAAGGTTTTTATCTTTAAAAAATTCGATATTTTCTCCCATTCTGAGTGTTGTCTTTTTGTCTTGTTTATGGTTTCCTTTGCTGTGCAAAAGCTTTTCAGTTTCAGTAGGTCCCATTTGTTTATTTTTGTTTTTATTTTCATTACTCTAGGAGGTGGATCAAAAAAGATCTTGCTGTGGTTTATGTCAAAAAGTGTTTTTCCTATGTTTTCCTCTAAGAGTTTTATAGTGTCTGGTCTTACATTAAGGTCTTTAATCCATTTAGAGTTTATTTTTGTGTATGGTGTTAGGGAGTGTTATAATTTCATTCTTTTACACGTAGGGGGTGAAGTGAGAGTAGTATTGACATATCTACACCACCAAATGTAAAATAGATAGCTAGTGGGATGCAGCAGCATAGTACAGGGAGGTCAGCTCGGTGCTTTGTGATGACCTAGAGGGGTGAGATGGGGAGGGTGGGAGGGAGGCTCAAGAGGGAGGGGATATGGGGATATATGTAGGCATATGGCTGATTCACTTTGTTGTACAACAGAAACTAACAGCATTGTGAAGCAATTATACTCCAATAAAGATGTATAAAAAATAATAATTTATTAAAAAGTTTTAAAAATTTCTATAAACTATTAACTTTCTACACGTGCTATCAAACATTGGCAACATATTTAATATTATATTTATAGAGTAATGGTTCCAAATAACTTATTATATGATTTGAGCTCAAAACTATATATTATTCCAATATCTGACTTTTAGTAACTTAGGTTTCATCTGGAGCCCTAGATATGCGATAATTTTACCTTGGAATTACTTTTGGCCTTTGGAAGGTCACTCGTTTACAGTTTATTGCCTCTCATAAATTGATCTAATCTTCTGAATAATGGCTGGACATGCTGAAGATCAATATTTTATTGCTTCTACAACCTAAAACACACCATGAATTACAGTCAAAATCGTTATCACCCAACAGTGCAGACATAACAATAATATACATGTGATATTAGTCCTCAGCTTGTGGTACTGTTTATGAAACGAGATTCTGCTTGAATGATTTTATTTCAGCACTATTATAATCCTTTTTAATTTATAGCTACGAATGCTAATGACAGTTATCACTCAGTTCTATTCAAGGCCAGAGAAGTAACTCATTATGGGTTTGCACTGTAATAATCAAATCTAAATTTTCCTTTGATTCAAATTATTCTAAAGATGAGTCACTTTATTATATTTTCAAAGGGTAGTGTGAATTAAATATAATCACTACTATAATTTTAAATATAAGGCACAAACTAGTACTAATAATTTGTAGTAAGGAACACTATAAACTAATATAAAACACAGTGTTGATTCTGACTATAATTATTTTATTATCATGTCATTTTCTTAATCAAGAACAATGTGTGATGCACATTATATACATTTTGTCTTTTAACTATCATATTTTTACAGTTGTTTATTTTCACCCTTTTCATAATATTTTAATTTACTTTTATGAGATTGTTTTCCTTTAATTTTACACACACATGCTCTGATCTCTCCTAGTCATATCCTCTTGTCTGTGCGTTACTTGTCAGTGTCAACATTTGCTTTTTTGATGTGTTATGACCATCAATATTTAATGATGTGAGTGCTTCTGGTGATCCACAGTTTGTTAACATCATGACTCTGATTGAAAAATGGAAACTTTCTCTCTTGGGAGACTAAGCATGGATGTAAAAATAGCTGCAATTAGAAAATAGTTTTTGCTCATTATAATCCTAATCCTATTATCTGTAATTTTCAATCAGTTTCACTCCCACAGACACACAAGACACACACACACACACACACACACACACACACACACACTCACATAGTAGTTCAGTTTTCTGGAGGTAATAGAGAATAGGTCATCTATTGATATTCAGAAAGTGAACCTAGTTATGCAGTTATGTAGTTGAAGTGAGTGGTTGCCATCATTTTTGGCTGCTTACTTAGCTTTCAGTTTACCTCACAGAAGTCTGGTACAGCAAAGCTTCAGGAAGTGTCTATCTACATGAGATCATTCAGGTGAGTTGCTTTGATCTTATTAATATTTACCAGTTCTTTCATTGATTGCATTGACATATTTCACTTTTAATTGTACCACCTTATTAATGTGCTCTGTGTTGGGCAAAATAGTGTACATGTAAACATTGAAACGTGCATTTATGTGACTTGAGTTCATACAGTAACTGAATTCATTGTGGACATAGAGAACATAATTTTTAAATAGAAAAATATGACTGAAGACTATAGTATAAATTGAATGATTATTCTATGACAATTTTAATGGTTTAATCACTTGTCAGCATAGATATAAAAGGCTATTAGTAGTGCTTTTTCTTTCTTTTTTTTTTTTTTTTGCGGTACACGGGCCTCTCACTGCCGCAGAGCACAGGCTCCGGACGCGCAGGCCCAGTGGCCATGGCCCACGGGCCCAGCCGCTCCGCGGCACGTGGGATCCTCCCGGACCGGGGCACGAACCCACGTCCCTTGCACCGGCAGGCAGACTCCCAACCACTGTGCTACCAGGGAAGCCCAGTAGTGCTTTTATATTTGCTGGCTTAAGCTCCAAACTTTTTCAATTTATGTTAGTCTGTAGTTTTAACAAAGATGCTTTTGACTCAGCATTAGTTTTATTAGTTTGAGAGACTATACATTTAATAAATTGTTAGCAAAAGAAATCAACATGTTTAAAATTTATTTGGGGTTTGGTTGAATAAATAATCCAATCAAAGTAAACTATCTGATTAACACTTTGATCAAAAGGGTGCCCAGCTGACCCAACATGCATTTTTTTCTTTCAAAATAACTGTGTGTGTGTGTATATGTGTGTGTGTGTATGTGTGTGTGTGTGAGAGAGAGAGAGAGAGAGACAGAGAGAGAGAGACAGAGAGAGAGAGAGAGAATGTTGGTAAACCTGGTTAATAAGGAAGAGAAGAATTTGGATCTCCAAACACAAATCTATTGAGGGCAAATTTAATAAAATGTGATACTATTGGGAGATTGGGGTTGACATAACACCCTGTATAAAATAGATAACTAATAAGAACCTACTGTATAGCACAGGGAACTCTACTCAATACTCTGTAATGACCTATATGGGAATAGAATCTAAAAAAACGTAGGTATATTTATATGTATAAATGATTCACTTTGCTGTACAGCGGACACTAACAACATTGTAAATCAACAATACTCCAATAAAAATTTAAAAATTAAATTTGATACTACATTCTTCTCAAAGAGGTAATAGCCAGGTATGTGGCCCACCTAGCTCCCCTTAATGTGTTCTATTGCCCAAAGAGTTGAGTTAAATACATTACATACAATAAAAGTATAACAAAATTATAAGTAGATTGTAAACTCCTTTTCTGAGATTGTAGCTGGACTTTCTGTTTTTAAAACTCAGAGTATAAAACAATATTAATGTAACATACTATATTCATAACTATTTTACTTTAAAAAGCAGTTCCCTATTTGGGATTATTTAAAGTTTACTTTTGCACTGTGACATGGCAAGTCATTTCAACTTTTCCCCTTTTGGGAAGGGGTCGATTCTATGTAAATTCTGGAAGCTGTGTTTTTTTTCTCCCAGAACAAAGGTCATGCAGGCATGAACTTTTACAGTTTTATATATAATTTCTGGAGGATGAGAGATTGCCCTAAAGTTGATTCATGGACCCCCTATTTATTCAATGATGAGACAGAGAGAAATAAAGAGTTAAAATTAGAAAAAAGTTATGCAGTTGGTCTGCTTTTCTTCATGTAGAAAACAGAGGTGAAAAAACTTTATGGATTAGTCAAGGCTGAAAATGAAGTTCAGGTGTCAACAATCAGCAAATCCAGCTTTTTCACTTTCTAATTGTTTGAAGACTTGTAAATGGAGAGAGATCATTTGATTATGGTTCATTAAGACATTCAAATCAATTTTCCTTTTGCCCTCCT
Organism: Grampus griseus; assembly: GCF_964374135.1. Classification (NCBI taxonomy): domain Eukaryota; kingdom Metazoa; phylum Chordata; class Mammalia; order Artiodactyla; family Delphinidae; genus Grampus; species Grampus griseus. Next base: position 111,024,244 of record NC_138998.1, read on the forward strand.
GTAAGTGTACTATCTATCTAGTTGGCCTCTACTTTGCTGATTGACAAGAAATAGTTCATCTTTCTGTTAAATTTTAGTGCATGAATTATTTACAGATTTTGTTTCTGTTTAACTACAGATTTGTTGGTTTCCTTTTTAAAATAGGAACAATAACATCAGAGTTGATCTACCTTCCAAAGCACATCTATATAGAGAGGTGGAATTGCTGACAGTTCACAATATAAAGAATCAGGCTTGATGCATCAAAGCTTACATTTACCAAAAACATTTTTATTAGCTATGAAAGAAGTCCTGGGCCACTTACTGTTTAAAATATATTTATGTAGACTGATATGGATAAAAATCACACTTTTACAGGGAGAAATATTTGATCAGTTTCTTAATTTAAAAATTCTGAATGAAACACGTTAGAAGGAAGTGCATCAATCCTTTGCCCTAGCTTCTCAAGAAGTTATAATAATTCGTGGACTTAATGAAAAGACTTGAAGCAGGACCAAAATAACCATTTTAGTTTGTCAATACATTTTAAAGTGGTAAGAATACCAGGTATATATCATTCGATGATACTTGTGTTTGCAGAAAGTATCATATAGGCACAGTTAATTTTTTTCAATATTCATATCTTCCAAATTAGTTATGAGAAAAGAGAGTAAATAGTTCCCCTTTTCATTATGATTTGTGTCATAGAGTTTGCAGATTATCGTCAATCTGTTTAAACGAAATAGTTTTGGTTTGTTGCCTTCAGTTAAAGCCAGATCTGGCAAATATATTTACTAAGTTAGTTTTAGTAGTGAAACAGTTGAACTTAAAAACTAATGCAAATTATAATTTTTTCTGCTTTTCTATTTATCTACTTATACTTTTTCCAGATGTGTAGTTGTTAAGGTCTGTTGTGAGATACATGATACTACATGATTAGACTTAAGTTAGAATGGGTAGCATTATGATCTAAGTTGAATGAACTAACATGATTAAGTTGTTCCTGATCACCCTGCAAAAGAGAAAATATTTTCCTTTATTGGTCAGTGTTACTCAATTTGTTTTGCTGTTCAAGAGTAAATTCAGAGCCAAAAAGTGCTCTCTAGACTTCAAATGCTTTTAATACTCAGAGGAAGACCCAGGGATTCATATTTACTTAAATGGACCAGGAGACAAGGGCTCAAGTCAAGTAGCTCTATGAGAGTTCTTTACTGTGAGAATTATTTTTTTCTATCTTATGTCTTTTCACTTTACTCAGTCTAGAATTAAGCAGAATTTGGAGGAAATATTGCCACTTCAGTGAGAATTCCAAGATACCTCCATATCAAAATGGTCCCGTGATGTTTTCTACTAGCAATGGGAAATTTGTTGTAACAGGTGTGGTTTGATTATGAGTGTATCCCAATGTGCAGTGCTCTATGCTGGCTGGTAGGAGAATATAAAGTTTCCAGGAGCTTGCCCAGCGTTTCGGGACTTCTCAACCAATGTGACATATGCTGAGCAGAGCAGAGAATCAGCTTTCACTCTCATGAGTCTGATTTGACCTTGGAGGTGTCTTTCCTTTTTTTCTATATTCGTTGTATGGTATGGTCTTTGATAAAAAGTACTTTCCAGATTTATTCTCTAAGACCTATCTCTGAAGAAATGAAGTGGATTTGAGCAGATGTGGGTTTGTGAGCCTATACTTCATCCATCTCAAAATTTTCATTTTAGGGTCATCATATTAATAACTATTATTAGCACTTGTTTAATTGCTTACCATGTGTTCCAACTGGCATTTTACATGCATTTTCAAGTTTAGTTTTCCAAATTCTTTTATGTACTAAGTATTAGTCTCTCAATTTTGCACTCAAAGAAACTGAAGTCAAACAATATGTCACTTGCCTAGATCACATGTAGAAAAGATGGAGTAGTAAAATGTAATCAGTTTTCTCTGATATCCGAACCTGTGCTTCATCCCACTGCACTTATATGCCTCTCAAGTTTCCCGTTCTTGGTGGTGAACAAGATACCTGTGCAATGCTCTTCTCTACCATTAACAGTGGTTCTAACCCAGTATCTTGATAGGCTGGACTCTAGGACTTGAAAATAGAACTTTTCAGTCCCTTCTAGCAGTTAATTTTTTTGTAGTTGATGCCAACTCTGTGATTAAAGTTCTACAGTTTTCTATAGGAATTAGTGTTGATTGCCATTCATATAAAAATATTATGGAGCATAAATACATTCATATGAACCTAATGATTCTTTTTAGCAACTTGAAATTTGTGTGCTAGCATTTTACTTGACAACTCCTTTTTCATCGTTACTGAAAATTTACTTAAAAACCTGAAGGAAACCTATACTAGGTAATGATATGAATTGTATCCCACTGGCTATGCTTGCCATCAGTTATATTATCAGGGCATTCTTCTTCTACATGCAGACTAATATCACTTGATAAATATCTTTAGTTTTGAAATTTAAAAGCATGAAATATTCAGGTAGTTTACTAAGATATCAATGCTATCAAATCTCTGGCAATGTATTTTAAAAGAATTTGCACTCTTAGACAAAGCAGCATGTTTTTAACCAACAAAAGATTTTTTTTAAAACTTTCTTTGTACAAAGGCATCTTAATACATGCTTTCTGAAAGCACATATTATAAATTTACAAAATTATGACATAAATAATTTTTGATACAGTCTTTGCAATTTCACAATTAAACTGACCAGCATTAAATATATAAAAGATCACCTTGGTGGATAATTTGTGTTTGACTTTGGCCTTCCACCCTCCATTACATATTTTCTTTTGACTGAAAATTTCTGACAAACAGATATTTATAGTGGAAATGACCTCACAACTTTATTTCTGTAACCAGTAGCAGAACACAGCAGATCACAGAATGCCATATGATTCCTGTTTCCTAAAAGAGGTACAGTATCATGCAGTGCTGTGAACCATGCTTGATACTGAAAATCCACATGCTCTGAGCTACACCAGGGATGGCCTACACTCTTCTTAGTAAAGGGAAATTTGGCAGAATTAGTTCACCACAGAAACCTCAGATTTCTACTAGAAGTGTGCTATTTCACATGAAATATTGCAGAAAAAAATATTTTTTCAATTTTCCTTTATCCATGTTGTTCTACCTGAATTTTATAATTATACATAAGAACAATTTTCCACTTAAAGAGTGTTTACTGTGGAACTGGAGTCCTTGCAAATTCTTACCAGTTTTCATTTTTTCTGTCTCATGTCTATCTTTAGAATGATATTCCACTGAATAATTTTTATTTCAAAATTCAGTATTAATTTTCTAAGATCTATATTATGGAATAAATGTTCATAAAGTAAATTTTAATTTTTAAAATGTCATATCAAGACAAACCTAGTTCCATTTGTTAGGCATTTTTTAGCAAAAATATGAATATTTCAACTAATGTTTAAGGCAGAAAAGAATAATAAATGTTACTAAATCACTTTAAATTCTACTTTTTTGCAAAAATTTAAGTGTAAGCTTAATTTATTTATTTTACTTTGACATGAGATGTTTTTATGTAAAATTGTCCAAATTTGGCTCCCTGATATACTGTGCAATATATGAAATTCAAGTAATTTTATAACATGAACAAAAATGATTTCATTTTCTACAATGGATTTTTAAAATTTTATAATTAAGCTCTAAACTGCAAACAGTAATTTCTTTCTTATTGGATATCTTAACAGATTTTACTGATTTTTACTATTTTTCTCCTCTATTCTTTAATTTGCATTATATTTACAAAAGTCTGTGACAAGCCTAGCTATTTTTTGAATGAAGATAGTAAAACACCATTTGGCATAAGCACACTTACCACCAAAATGACCTTCAATGCCAAAAGAATAAATTACTATCAACAAAGGTGTAAGCAATAAACACTGAAGCAAAAGCGAGGCAGTAGGCGTAAATGGATGGACTTGCTTTTTGAGGTATTTCTGAGTACATTACACCATTTATAGTTGACATTCATCTCTTTTCTTTAGAAACCATGATCTAATTATCTGCATCATTTTTATGAAACTTCCTGGTGTCAATTTTATTTAATTTATTTTATACTTTTCAAGATCACGTTTGTGTGCTACAAGTAGAAGGGAGTTACAATAGAACAAAATAAGCAATACCAAAAAGAAAAGGATATGAAATGTCCAGACACAATCTCTTGCTCATAGACGATCATATTCTGACAGTAAGTATAGTAATTCACTCTAGCCACATAGGTATTCCCAAGGAAAAGTGTCTGAACCACTAGATACCACATACTGATGAAATGAATAGGATACTGGAAATACAATCTCAAACACTTGTATAACTTTGTTATTTTTAAACTGAATTTCTTCAAAATGTTTCACTTATCACCTATCTGCTACAGATATTTGTATAAAAATAAACTATTTGGGGCTTCCCTGGTGGCGCAGTGGTTGAGAGTCCGCCTGCCGATGCAGGGGACACGGGTTTGTGCCCCGGTCCGGGAAGATCCCACATGCCGCGGAGCAGCTGGGCCCGTGAGCCATGGCCGCTGAGCCTGCGCGTCCGGAGCCTGTGCTCCGCAACGGGAGAAGCCACAACAGTGAGAGGCTCGCGTACCGCAAAAAAACAAACACAACAACAACAAAAAAAACCCCAAAAAATAAACTATTTGAGGTACACGGGAAGGGCAAAACCCACTGGAAGTTTGCTTTTTTGTTTGGCCTGCTTTTTGAAATGAATATCACCTTATATTAGTATGAAAACTTCAGTGTAAATGTGGAGTTGTTTACTTACCACATTATATTGAGAAAACCAATGAGAAATAAATGTGGCAAGTTAAAAATAACCAATTCAGTAATCTGTTGGAACAGCATGCTGTCGTTTTGATTGCATGACTGTTTTGGTTGCATCTCATTACTATTTAATACAACTGAATATTCACTGAACATATTTATCCCTCAACTCAGAAAAACATTATTCTAGTCTTAATTTGTTCTCTTGGACATATTTCAACCTAAATCTCACCTGAGCGTCAGGACAGAGAAAGTTATAATACCCTTTGGCAGATGATCTTTAAATGATATATACAAGAAAAAATAGTTAATACTCAAATCTTCGTGTTTTCTCTTGTGCTATTTCTTTTTCTTTTTTTTTTTTACTCCTTTTGTGTGCATGCATATATGTACACATGTGGAATGTTTGCCACATTAAAGATGGGAATGATTTTAGGTACACCAAAGTGGCAAAAGTAAGTTTTACTTATGGTTAAGTGACATCTTATGACAACAGTGCATGACATAGTTCAGAGACTATATCCAGAGAGAGCATTTTGGCCTCTGACCTTTGTCATTGAGCCTTTTGATGAGAAGTAGCCATTTGTCAAAGGATAAAGATTAATGGCTGAGTTTATCTATGGAGGCCACACGTATAAACTTTAGATTGGGAAGTTAAGAAGTAAAGCCAGTTTTCACCTAAGGGTTATTAATTCTAATCATGTAGAAATGACGTTTGTCCTCAGGAGATCAACAAATAACCCTGAGATGATAGGAATTATCCTTGTGCTCTCTTCCGTCTACCCCTTTCTTCTCACCTCAGGCACTTTATGTCTAGTAGACAAGTGGGATTCTTCTAAACCCAGTGATTTGTATTATGCTGCCTCGCTGCAGTCTTCATCTAGCTGTTGTTGAACATAATTGTCCAAATCTCTTTGTTCACTGTGTTGTGTATTTGCTTTAGTCTTTCATCCTTTCTTACTTGGATTTACTGCAACCTGCCATCTGTCTTGTTTAACTTCAACTCATTCTCCAAACAATGTCACAAGCAGTCTTCTAAAACTATAAATCCGACCAAGTTACTTTCCTGTTCAAAATCACTTACTGGCCTCTTGGAACCTCAGGGATAAAATTTACCATCCACAGCATGGCTTACAGTGTCCTGATCTCATCTATGTTTAAATCTATATCCTCAGTTTTCACTCTTGCCTTCAGTCTGAGCCTCAACAGCGGTACACTGGTGAAAGCTCTCAATCCCAACTTTATGTTTCTTACTTCTAGGGCTTCCCATAAGCTGAGGCTCTTCCTAGAAAACCTTATGCATGCCCCCATTGTCCCAAGACTAAGCTCAGGTATTTCTTATTGCAGGAAATCTTACTCTAAGCCGTATCTTTCTTTCAGGAGGCCCGCATCATGAAGTATTAATTTTTAGTACCTTGAAATCTGTTTATCTGCTCAAAATCTGTTTTCATTTTGTAATGTAACATTGTGTAAATTCAAGGTGTATATTTATAGTATAATATGACCCACAGGTGATTAGTGGTCTGTGATTGGACATCAATTTCCGGTGTTGTGTGCCAAATAAAGGTTTCACTCAAGGGGGGAAAATAGTATTTGGAAAGATGTGTAACTTAGGTATTCTGTGTGTTTTTTTCTTCTGCACGTTATGCTAATGTGATCACATTTTATTTAAAATTATATTTAAGTAACTGTATTATAGAGTTTTAATTTAACCCAAGACCATATTTGTAACAGAAAAGCATGATTATATAATTTGAAGCAATACTTTTTTTTAACATATCTAATGTGGTTCAGATATGAAAATTCAATGATATTTACCCCCAAGCACCGGTTAACTTAGAGCTAATGCTAAACTACGTTAGCTGCAAATTCACTAAAACAATTCACAAGTTTGACAGGCTCTTCTAATCAGGCTCATTATTACACAATAACTAAATAACAATGAATCAAATGCTGACTGTATGCTTGAATGAAGAATTCGAGGTCTTTTAAAGTTTATAGATTCAAAGCATGAGTCCCACGGCCTGCTCATCAAAGATGAGATTTAATAGAGCTGTGTATCTTTCCCTCATTTGTCATGCTGTCACTGGCTTGAGGGCTCTGGAAAACACGTTTTCATAGAAAAAAATATATATATTTTCTCTCCAAGTCTAATGGGAAATATAGACAAAGTTGCAGCAGAAATTATTCTTCTAAATCATGTATCTAAAGATTTTACAGCCACTAATTCATATGTGAATACAAAATTTAAAGTTGAAGTGAATGAAGATGACAGTGGATATGCAGTTTTTAAATCTACATGATTTTCTCTATATATACACAGATAATTGGATTAGATACTGGACTAAACGTTAGTCGAAAAGATCCTCAACTAAATGTTAGTTGAAAAGATCCTCGACTAAACGTTAGTCGAAAAGATCCTCAAATAGTTTGATTAAGGTATGTACAAAGATACTGCTTGAAAATTGAGTTGCTTTATTTATTTAAACACCTTCTAACATTACAGGCTATTTTTTCTCTTTTCAGATTTCAAATTTTTTTAGAATCAAAAATAATTTTTCTCTTTTCAGAATAAGAAAACTCCTATTAAAGTTAGTATTTCTTTTGTTAATTGTTAAAGTGCTGGAATTTCTGGACCAAAAATTTTGATATCAGACAGATAATGCAATGGGTGCCAAGTGAGGCAAAAACTCTACAGAGTTTTAAATTTTTTTATAAAATAAAAGAGCTTAAATTCAACTATAGGAACCCTGCTGGTTCTCTAAAAATGGAAAGGAAGTAAATTATTGGAACTCTTTGAATTAAAAGTCATGGAGGATTGTTAAAGAGTTATGGAAGTGGTTAAATGGCAAAATCTTTGTATGAAAGTGATTAACTTTCAATACAAGACAAGAGATAACTAAGAGCCCATAGTAACACCAAAGTAAGAAAAACAATTTCTTCTTTAAAAAATAAAAATATTGCATTGAGTATAGTTGTGGATGAGAATGTGGCTAAATTTTATATGTATGGAGCAAAGTGAGCAGTTGATTATAATTTAGTGGAAATTAAAGTATATATTCAAAATTTTATTAAAATGTGAATAATCTGGCATAAAAACGATCAACAGAGGTGGGAAGTAACATTTCATTTAGTAATAGAAATGATGGTGTGTTACTAATTTTTATATTAGTATGTATAGTGTATATGTAGCTTACATGTGTGCATATATGATATAAAATATTTTTAAAAGTCTATTGAATAAATACATTAATACAACTTAATTTGTCAGAGTAAGTAATAAAAATAATTAACCTCTTTGACTGTAGATTACCTACAATTTCATGCAATATGGTGGGTGGAAATTATATTGAACTATGGTTGTGGAGACTCAAGTTTGAGTTTTAATTGCCAGCAACTAGAAAACTAGTCCATTCTTTGTGATGGTTATTTTTTAATCATCATCAGAATGAACATGTTGAGTAACAAGATGATTTATTTACATACTTTTCCAACAATTCTAAGATATACATTTTTTCACGTATCAACATTTCTGAAATCAGATGACTTTCACAACCATATTTGGCAGTGGTGACTTTGGGAAAGACATACACACATATTATATCTTACAAATGATGGTAACTTAGATTTGATCAAATATGGTATTTAAAAATCCCTTCAAGAACTGAAGTTATCTGATTCTATGTATTCAAAAGATTAAAGATAAAGATTTACAGATATGCATTACCATACTGAAAGACACTTTGATATGTAAATTTATGAAAGCAAATGCAGAACACATCCTCCTACACGAGTCCACTGAACAACCAGATTAATTCTTAGAGAATTACATAACATAGACGCTACATATTTTGATCTGCTTCAACACATATGAAAAATCATATTAGCATGCATGGTGTGCTCCACTGGATCTATCCTTTGATTGGATAGATTGAAGGTTATATGCAATTCCTGGTATATTAGCTCTAACATCACAATTCTGGCACTCAAGGTAGATAATAGAATGGATTTTGTCGAGAGTTATAATTTTGCTGTTGGTTACATTCTTTTGCTAAGGAAATTCTTCAGGTTATGTGAAATCTTGAAGGTTTTATTGAAAAAATGTGATGGCTATCAAGAAGAGAAGAATGTTAACCATGGAACCAAGCCTGACAGAAAACCAGGAAAAGCTTGGCTCCATAACAAGGCTGAAATCTCAATTCTTATTGGTCACAAGGCCAGCTGAAAATGCAGCTCAGAAACTAGGAGATCTGTCTAGGTTCAACACAACTTTGGCAGTCAATTTACATTGCTGCCAGAATGTCATTCATCTTTATTCTACTGCACCATTAATGTAAATCAACAAAACTTTCTCTGTCTTTCCGCTTCTCCCCCTACCAGCTCTGTATTTCACATTGGACATTAATAGGAATAGCCTTACTAGCTTAATTAATGATTATTCATGCTATAGTTTGACTGCCCAGGAATCAGTTTTCTTCCTGCTTCATATAGCTTTGGCCAGGGTCATCAAGAATGTGTCCAACCTTGGCATTTCTCCCAACTGAGGCTCTGAACTCAGCAAGCATTCTGAAGCTGGATCAAATAACATGAGGCAATATGAGAGATAATCTCAAATACAGTCTAATTTATATTTTAAAAATACATAAAACATTGCAAATGGCAATATATTAAAGATAATTAATCCCAAAGTACCTCTCTTTAAACAACATGAGACTGTAGTGACTAAAAGGCTTTGTAGACACCCAGTAGTAGTATTTTTATTTTCTTTTCCCATTGTCACCCCAAGACTTAGGACCAATTTACCTCAGCATTTTTTTAAACCCAAATTCAGTCATTCCACACCCCATAGGCCAGTTTAACTGTTTTAAGGCTAAGCTCTCATACCTTTTGAGATATATCTTCTTTGTGCCATGTTCATAGAATCTCCAACCTTTATTCTCTCAGTTACCTCTTACAGTAAGCCCTGAGTTGCTCTATTTTACAGATCAGAACTGTGACATTTAAAAGTTTAAGGGATGGGACTTTCTTGGATGTCCCGTAGTTAAGACTCTGCAATTCCATTGCAGGGGCCACGGGTTCGATCCCTGGTTGGGGAGCTCAGATCCCGCATACTGCATGGCGTGACCAAAATAATAATAAAAATAAAAGTTTAAGCAACCTTTCCAGATCTGTGAGATGATTGCAGTGCACATCTTCTGGATCCAAGTGCAATGTTCTTTTCACTGTATCAAACAGCCTACCCAGAGCTTTCCTTTTTCAGCAATTTGGCCTTATAAATAAATTAATTCTTCTTAGAGTGTCATTCTGTTTTTCTAAAATCTTGCTTGACATATCTTTTCAACTCTATCTTTTACTATACATCTTAAGTTTGAACATACACAATTACCCATAAATGTGCCCTATCTTTCTTTTTCTATGATTTTGGCTAATGTCACTTCTACTGCCTGGGATAAGTTTCTGTGCATTTCTCTTAAGCATACATTTGAACCATCCTTTAATACACTGCTTAAATGTTTACTTTCTCTTTAATCCGTCTTACTTTGTCATCACCAGCTAGTAATATCTATTTTTGTGCAGTTCCAAAGCATTTTATATGTGCAACGCTTATGGGACTTAATACAATATTATTCAGAAAGAATTATCGTTTATATAGTTATAAGTTATCACCCATTACACTGTAAGCAATTTAAGTATTAAATTCTCCTTTTCCAATATTATTCCCCTTTTCTAGGTTCCATGATATCTAGCTCAATATCACAGAATTGCACAGGATAAGTGCATATGGGATAGCAAATGTGTTCTCTGAAATTAACTGTACATATTGAGACATTTTGAGCTAATGATATCCTAGATTATTTAATTACTAAAATTAGAGTGAAGCTACGCTTAAATGTATTGGTATAAAATAACGTATAACCACTATTATTATTTATCTGTGTAACCAAAAATGCTAAAATACCCTGAGTTAATTGATTTCTCACATATCAGTTCACTGTTTATTTATTAGCTCAACATAAAATTTTATAATGAGTAATGGGAAATCAGTTGTTTTTTTTCCTTTGTAATTGCAATGCAGTAAGAACTAATCTATATTAAAATAGTCAAAAAGCAACAGCCTAGGCCCTCCTCAACACATAGAAAAGAATAACAATCAGTATGCCTATGTCACAGATGCATTCTGCATTGTTTGAGATCTTCATTGGAATTAATATTGTAATATGTAAAATTAGGTTGACCATAATATTATTAGGAAGTTGTAATTCTTTAATATTTGACACTGAAAAGGAAACTACCTTTTTAAATGTTATGGTATTTAGTAATAATGTAGAGTTTAATATAATTTTGAATAGTAGTTACTTTCTTACTGACGACCCTATTTACATCATCAGTTGTACTGTTCAAAAAAATTACTGTTGGTACATATCTGATATAGAGCATTTTGTGACCATAGATTGAGAAAATTTTCCTTATATGCTATTTTAAATTCCTGGAAATTGTACTAAGATTCATTTTTGAATGAGCATTTTATGCATACTCTAATAGAAAATGTTCATATTCTTACCTTCTCAGAAAGAAATCACATGAAATGATAAACCTGTACCCTGTATATTTATGTGGCATGATATAAATTCAGTATCTGTCAGAATACCGCATTGGAAATCTGATCAAAGAGGAGAATTATTGAAGGACAGTGTTTTAGAAGTGGAAATTTTGTTTTGACAAGTCAAGTCAGGAGAGAAATCACCCCAGCTTGCTATGAAATAAGCACAATTAAGGTTTGTTCAAATTTAAAACTCACTCCCTGACAACAAATAAATGGAGGTGTCGAATCTCATTGCAATCACATTCAGTAATGACCTTGAACGCATGCAAATGTGAGATTTACTCAGTGGGGCTCTGTGACAACTCTAGGATTCAACTGTGAAATTGGAGTAGCTTGTACCGAAAGCAGAATTTCACACCTACTGAAGAGCAGTCTGATTCTGTAGTTATGGTGGTTAGAAAAATAATGCAGAGGTTTGTATTTCCATTTGTTTATGTGAGCTATAATAGCTCTAGCAATAGTGAATGTTCAATATATATTTAACACCCCAATCTGTTATTATATCCTCGTAACTAAGTACCAGTTGTAGCAGTAATAAATACCTGAGCCCCTAGAAAATTGCAGTGTGAAAGTTTACAAAATGCATGTATTGAGCACTGCTGCATTTTCTTGGGATTTAACACATCCAGGTAGGAATTGAAGCCTAACGAACAGAAATGATCTGCTTCTTATTTCCTCTATAAACTGCCAACTATTTGCCAATGCCAAGCTAATTTAATGAACTATTAAATTAGAAAATAATTTTTATTGGTTCAGGGAATTCAGTTGGGAATGAACATTGGAGTGTTTCACATGGTTATACTTTGCATATTTAAAATGCATGCTTGTTTTTCTACCCATTAAATTTGTGAATTTACCATTCCGTAAGAGAATAGAGGTTGCTTCTATAAAACTTTGTATCATGACAGCCTCCTCTTAATGCCCACATTCAACTTAAAAAGATAGAATGCATAAGAACTGATCTGAGAGTGAGGCGATGAATGCTCTTATTGCACGAGACACAGGAAGGAAAAATTGCTACTTTAATTTGTGTGAATGCTGCATTGAATCTCACATGTGAAACTGAAAATATCTTGAATCACATAAGAAAATATGTGCACCTTTTTTGTATCGCAAATATGTTAATATTAGCAGTGAATATTCATGACAGTATGTATTCTTGTTGAAACACGTTTAACCAGAGGTCTAGTGTGTGTGCGTGGGGTATGTGTGTGTGTGTGTGTGTGTGTGTGTGTTTGGAATTATTGTTCTGCAGAAGACATTTTGGGTGATAGTGTCTAGTAACTTTTCCATTGCAGTAGGTAGCCTCTTAAGTCAGAGTACAGTTTTAAGACGAAAGAAGGCTCTTTTTTTCTCACTTTTAGTAGTACTCTATGGAAAAATAGTCTCATACCCTTTCCTTCTTAGTCTATAGAGGGATCATAGGATGTAAGATGAAGTCCCCCGTCATCCATATATTGTTAGTTTTAAAGGAGCACATGAGTGCAAAAAGAGGAAAAAATATTTTAATTCCTAGGTGGCCTTAGTTTACTCATCTATAAAATGAGGTGATTCCACCTTACATGCCTGAACGGAGAGGTTTGATAAAATCTTCCTTTCAAAGATCTTTTTACTCCTGGTTCACATAACATCTTACATTTATTTTGTCACATAAAAGACAAGATGTTTAAGTACCACCTCAGGGATATCATAGTCACCAAGAACTTGCTGTTCTGCCAATAGCTGGATACCACACAATTGGGGGCATAAATCTTGAAATAGTTAAGAGTTTTTCTTTGTCTTGATTAATATTTTCTTTTTCTCTCCCTGCCCATACTTTGCTTGTTTTGACAGCCAAATGGGTCTGCATAATTTCCAGTCTTGACTAGAGGTACAGAATAAAGAAAACTCAGCAACAACACATTTTTATTTTACAAAACTTACAATATAAATCTAGAATAGCTTTCACTCTTTAACTGCAAAGTGAATACATTTCTTACTAAGCGAATCTACTTTTTGCCACCCCTATCTCTAAATTCCATTTCTTGATTAGAAAATATTTACATGCTGTCAACGCTTAGAAAGTTTTTCTTATGTGTTCCTCTAATTCTTATGCGTTCCTCTAATTCTTATGCCAAGAGTCATTGTTTTAAAGTGACTAGACTGACACATATACACTATTGATACTATGTATAAAATAGACAACTGATGGGAACATACTGTATAGCACAGGGAGCTCTACTTAATGCACAGTGGTGTTCTAAATGGGAGGGAGATCCAAAAGGGAGGAGATATATGTATATTATATGTCAGCAATAGAAGCTGACATAGCATTGTAAAGCAACTATACTCTAATAAAAATTAATTAATAAAAAATTTTTTTAAAAACCAAAGTGACTGAACTATTCATTCTGGTCTTGACCTATAGTAGGAATGAGTTTCCCCCAATATTTCACCATTGTGCAATAAATTATTCAAATTTTCTAAGCATATACTGAAACATAAGCCATAACTTTAGGAAGAGGATGGGTTTTTGTCTACTAAAACAATTAAATCTGTTTGTATTACAAAGACTGCAGACTTGGCTGTTGAATAAAAGTTACTTCATTTTCCAAATGGCATCATGACTTGTATAGAGCCATTTTCTAAAGTGCTTCCCATTCTCTTCCTCCTGTGAGAGAGCTCTGTAAAAACCATGCTTGTTATGTACTTTGGCTTATCAACCCTGCTGATTCAGAGAGCAATAGCTTTTCAGTGAAGTTAGGTTGCCACTAGAAATGTGTTAGTGTTAACCGAGGAATAGTGCTTCTTATATATGAGCTGAAGAGGAAGACAGATCCTTAACTCTGAGACCCTATTTTGTATTGAATTATAATTAACATACAATGCTGTATTACTTTCAGATGTACAATATATCAATAGGTACGTCAATAGTGATTCAATATTTTCATAATTATGAAATGGATCAGTTACCATCTGTCACCATACAAAGCTGGTATGTAATATTGTTGGCTGTATTCCCTATGTGTACATTACATCCCCATAAAATTTATTTATCTGAAGAAAATGAAAATACTAATTGGAAAAAGATACATGTACCTCTGGATGAATGGATGAAGAAGATGTGCTGTATGTGTGTGTATATATATATATATATATACACACACATATATACATAATGGAATAATACTCATTTATATGTATTATGTGTACCTCATATATATATATATATATATATATATAATATCAAAACTTATATATAAGTTCCTTGAAGGCAGTATGTTCTTTCTGCCCTCACCCCCATTCTTTTCATGTCTAAGTATAAACGGCACTTAGTAAAAGTACAATGAATTAATGAGTTCAATACAAGTAAAATCAATCTGCTCAAAATTGCTTTGCTTGAGATCTTTATTTTCCCCCTCATACATTTATTTTGGTACAACTAGACTGTTTTTTACAGTATTTCTTAGCCAGTGAGAGGCCAGAATACTTTCTAAAGCAAATGTCTCCTGCAAAGAACAATTCAGTTAACAATAGTGAGTACAAAAACCCTCTCTCATCATCCACTGGCAATGACCCCAGATTCTCCACCAAGCAGAAAAGGAGAGCATCACAAGGACCTCTTCACAGGCACTTTCTTCTACCTGTGCACTAACCAGTACTCTCAACTTGCTGATTGCTTGCCCCTCCATGGCAGAGGCAGGCAGTGATTCAAAATTCTGCTGTTGCCAGGCATGAGTATTGGCATCTAAGTCTGGTCACCACTCTCAGAGAGTAGCATAAAATCATACTCAGGAGTGGCCACATTGGAATTACAGAATGTGCTTCTTCTTTTTACAGAATCTAGTGCTTATAGGTAGATCTATACACAGCCCAGTCCTATTCACAGCAAATGAATCTTGAACCTTGCCACCATAAAAACTGTCTTAACGTTGTTGCTGTTTTATTTTATATATTGAAAGTTGTCAATGAGAAAGAAGTACCAATTTTGATGTACTGTTCATTACTACATGAATACAGCCATTAGCTTATAATATGCAAGTGTTTGTTCTCAGATCAGTGCTATGTTCCTCATCTTTACAGTGCTCTTAACAGCTTGGTTCTACTTTAGTTGTCTAATTTTATGTGAACCATGTTGGTAGATTTCTCATACCCAGAGAAACTCTATGATACCTGCTCTAGGCTGAGTATTCACACTTCTTGGGGCATGGGAAACTCATTGCACAGTGTCCTGCTTCTGTCTTATAACTACTCAAGCCAGCATTTTGTAAGAGATTTAATGAAAGCAAAACAGACCAGCAAAAATGCGGATCAGTGGTGAACCTGGTGATGGAGTCTCGCTCTCAGCACCACAGGCTCATGGACTTGTGCAGTGAGGGTCAGCAGAGAGGAGGTAGGGAAACCTTCTCTTGAATGAGAAAGTTGTTTGCTACCATCACCTAATGAGTGCTTTCCTCTCAGAAGTTTTGATGCCCACCCATTGGGCATTTTGCTAGTGATTCAATAGAGAGTGACAATGAGTATTTGAAGCTGTTTCTACACTGATATGGGGAAGCCTCACTCATATGTCTTCAACGTCAATGAAATCACTATGCTTCTTCCTCTGGAAGTTTCCATCCCACTGGGAAAGCAGATGGGAAGAAAATGTCACAACATGAGACATTTATCATCTTGAGATTTAGATATTAGTCCTCCTCATTGAACTTCAATTCTGTTAAAACAACTGTGTAGCCCTGGGAAGACACCATGGGACATGCCATTTTCATTATAAAGCATTAATTCAGGAATGAGATTAAAAAGACAAATTCCCATTTCCTTGGGCCCCACCATCCTGGAAAGGATTTTTTCCTAGAAATCTTAACACGTTTAGGAAGCATTCCTAGAATCCTCAAAAATCATTGAGGATTATGCTGTATCCCCAGTACATACTATCCTCTGTATGCTTCTGTCTGCACAAGTATCACATACATTCCCACACCTAAACATTGTCTCATAACATTTTACTTATCAAGAAGTTAAAAATAGCACAGTATAGAACAAGTTCTTTGCAGTCAGGCTAAATTATATGTACTTGGAAAATTCCTAAAACTTTGTAATCTCACTTTCATCATTTGCAAGGTAGAATTAAAATTAACTACATCAGAATTAGAAGAAATGAAATGTGAGAACATGTGGAAGGACCTGGATCAATGCTCAATACACTTAGTTCTCATTTTCCTCCATTTTATATAAACAAATACTCTGCAAACCCCTCCAAATCCAGTTCAAGACCCACCATCGCTGATCGTTCACTGCCTTTTAAATCTACATTAGCAATTGCCATAATGAACTGCTTGTGTTTCTTACCTTAAATTCTAAACTAAACAGCTTTGGTTTTAATCCCAAACAATTTAGTATTTTCTACACTATATAATAAAATTGCGCCAAGATCACAGTTAGTTCACTTATTTCACTTCAAGAATCAGCACTTTTCTATTTTAATTGCCCTTGATAAGTATTTCTAAACATAACTGCTCTAAAGAGCATTCTGATCATAATGTGTTCACAGTGCCTGGAGACCATCATTAAATAACCTGTTACAGTGAGCCGCCGTCAGTACACTGGACATAATGCTGAGTGGGCTTGGTCAGTAATGATTGTCCTGGAACTTGCTTTCAAAGAAAAATTTCCCATTATCAGCAAGAATTTCAGTCATCTTTCTCTTCCTGAGAAAAGTGGAGTGTGCCCTGTGCAGCAGCAGGACGCCTAGTCATGAAGCAATGAAAACTTTCTAAATATTTAACCAATTTTGACTCTTACAAATCATGTGCAAATATTCATTTTGATCAGAAATGAAAACCATTTTTTTTGGTTGTACTTTCCAACTCTTGTCATTTTCTTCCTATAGGAGGACTGGGTTCTTTCACTGTATATAATCCTAGGATAGTTCTATCATATGCTTACCTCTTAATTTGGCCAGGCCATCTATGCAAACCACTATGCAGGCCTTATTACCAGACTCTGCTTGTGTTTAATGAATGCAGATGTTTTCTGAAAGCAGAGAAATAAAAATCATAAACAACCTCATTTTCATATCAGTGGCAGCTGTATAATTGCTATAAAAACCCTACTGTCTCAAGTTTTGTAATCTTGTAGAGCACGCTTATCCCCCTGTTCTTTATTCATAATTGACTAAATATTGTTAAAAATAATAATCACTTCATTGGGGGACTGGGATTGACATATATACACTAATATGTATAAAATAGAAACCTAATAAGAACCTGCTGTATAACAAATAAATAAAATAAAATTCAAAAAAAATAATAATCACTTATTGAATGCTACAACGTGTTGGGATTAAGATTCATTAAGATGGCCCCGCCCCCCCAAGATAAAATCTCCATTTCACAGATTGAAGACACTTGTTCAGGAAGATTAAGTGACACAGTAGGTGGCTGGGCTGGGACTGAAACCAGTCCTGTTCAACAAGAGACCATCATCTCTTTGGTGTCATGTGACATCTTCTGCCAAGGGCAGCAAGAGTGACAATGAAGGACTCTGCCTCCTCTCTCACAAGCTAAAGGTTCAATCTTCTTTTTGTTGCTCACTCTTTTCTTCTCAGGTATAGGAACCTGTATCCCCACCAATCCATTCTAACCATCCCTAGCACAAAGAGAGGTGTTCCTCTCCATGTTCTGCTTTTTCTTTACATTTTGTCGTATGTCACTTTTCTTGTTCTTTTCCACTTTCACAAGAAAATGCTTAGTTTAAAAGTATCTACCTGGGCTTCCCTGGTGGCGCAGTGGTTGAGAGTCCACTTGCGGACGCAGGGGATATGGGTTCGTGCCCCGGTCCGCGAAGATCTCACATGCCGCGGAGCGGCTGGGCCCGTGAGCCATGGCTTCTGAGCCTGCGCGTCCGGAGCCTGTGCTCCGCAACGGGAGAGACCACAACAGTGAGAGACCCGCATACCGGAAAAAATCTACCAATAAGAGAATTCATTTCCTTTTGCATAGTAAACAAGCTCTCACACAATACTGAATGTAAGTTTGTTCTTTTAATACCTTTTTTAAAAATGCCAAGCTTGCTGTGGCTGAAGGCATAGGAAGTGCTGCTTCATTACTTACTTTTTTGAGGGAATATGGAAGGGAAATCACTTTTATGTCTGGAGCCAATTTAAAATGTTAAGGTCCAGAATGATGTTGTCATTGTTTTTGATTCATAAGCAAATTATTCATTTATTAAGTAATTCAGTAAACATTTATGGAGTGATTACTAGGTACCAAGCGTTGGGGAAAAAACAGAGGACAGGGCAGTGGAGTAAGTTGCTATCATGAAATTCACATCTCTGAGAGAAATAGACAAAAAAATCAGTAAGGCAGTGTACAAGCTAGCCTGTTCTAGATATTCATAAGTGCTGTGAAGAAACCAAAGCAGAACAATATGGTATGAGAGAGGCTGGAGGAGGTTGAGGGGTCACCAAAGCTGGCAGAGGAGGCTGTTTTAGTAGAGAACCAAATGAAGAAGAGGGACCAAGCAAGCACAGGCCTGGGGGAAGAGTTTTAGGGAAAGGGAATATACATACATAGGTAAGGGGGCAGGAAAGAGCAACTTTTGTTCCTGGAACAAAACAAAACAAAACAAAAAAAGCCAAAGGGGCTGGAAATCTACTAAGCAAAATTGAGAATAGTGCATGATGAAGTATTTGGGGTCCAAATCCTATAGAACTGCCATAGACAGAATTATATCCCTGAAAATTTGTATCTTGAAGCCCTAACTGCCAATGGGATGAAATGTAAAGATGATACCTTTGGGACATAATTAAGTTTATATATAGTCATGAGGGTGGGGCCCTCATGATGGGATTAGTGGCCTTATACAAAGAGAAATAGACATCAGAGCACTCTCTTTGTCCATGAGAGGGCACAGTAAGAAAGCAGACATCCACAAGCCAGGAAGAGCATTCTCACCAGAACCTGACTATGCTGGCATGCTGATCTCAGATTTTCAACCTCCAGAACTGTGAGAAATACATTTCTGTTGTTTAAGCCACCCAGTCTATGGTATTTTGTTAAAGCAGCCCTAGCAACTAAGACAAGGGCCTTCAAAACCATATTAAAGCCATTTGTATTTTATTATAAGTAGCAAAGAAGGTAGTGAATACATTCTCCATGATGAGTTTCTGGTTTAATAACTTTCATGCACCCTAACAATTCTAAGCAAATGGGGAGCGTAGACTGAGACACAAGCCAATCTATGATTGAATTTCTAGGTTTTCATTAAAAGTTCAATAGCACTTATTTTTGTTGTTATTATTGTTATTATTATTATTACTATGATTAGTGCTCAAATACTTGCTGGAAAAGTGTTTCAGTCTTTTTCATTAAAAAATTGTCATTCCATGTTTGTTAAGTGCAATCACACATAACTTAGTTCTTAATTTACATTGCAAATGAATAAATGTTCCAAAAGGTATAAAAATTGCAAGAATAAAAAATGAACACTTTTGTAAATTTAGCATTGTTCGATAAACCTTCCTAAATCAAACATGCCATTCACAATGTAGATTGAATTGTTCTGTTCCTCAGTAATCAGTCCCATGGAAATGTGAGAAAGTAGAGCCACTGTTCTATTTATTTGGACAATAAAAACAAAATATACTAGTTGATGCCCCTGAGTTGTTTTGATTGCCAATAAGAAAATGTAATTATTTTAAAGTACATGTGTTCTGTGAAAAACAAAAAGATCATTGAATGTAATTCTCGTAGTTAGGTAGAACTATTTATTAGATAATGAATTAAGCCTAGTCGGTTCTCTTATTTCAGGTCCAAAGCCTTATCTTTAACTACCAATTGGACATGTTTAGATGATCTTCCCATCACTACCTCATTCTCAGAGTCTATAATTCAATCTTCCTCCACCTCTTTTTCTCCCCCCAAAACTAGGGCATCACTAGAGTATTCAAGAACCAGACAAATGACTCATTTCACGTATCCCAAATATTGTATATTCATGAAATCAGGTTAGAGTTACATAATATAAAGACTTGGAAGAAAAATAGTAACAGGGAAGGGGTAGATGACATCTTCTTACTGTCTAATCTGTGCAGCCCATCTGTTTGTGAGGAAATAGAAAATGGCATTCCCATGCAGACTGCTTTAGTTACTGAGAAAATTACAGATTGGAAGAATATATGTATATGATTTTCAGGACTTGATGATTTTATATGATGCACGCTTCTCCTCAACCATCACTTTTTCCAGTTATCACTGCATTCTCTGAGGTACCAGTGAGTTCATTCAGTATCCACTAGCAATTTTCTTGGAATTTACAGTTTATTTGGTTTCTGTTCACATGCTGCTCATTGAGTAAAACTTGCTTTTTCAATCCATTTCTAGAGAGATGCTATTTAGGTATCTATGTAAGTTAGGAAAATATTAAATATCGATTTCTGAGAAGGCATCACCAAATAGCTTTTTAGAGATTAGAAAATGGTATAACGTATATTATACCATTTCTGTGGGTTTCCTTTATGTTTCAGAAAAAGCCTACTATGCAAATTGGACAGATATCATGTCATTTTAGAGATAAAAAGAAATTTAAAGTTCGTGCTAATTAACAATACAAAGTCCAAGGCTAAGAAATTAGCTCATAATTCCTACCTTGCTCTTTACTCTGTACCCTAACAAGAATGCTTATTTAGATACAAGATTTTGACCAAAAAAATATAATTTGCAATATTCAATATGTGTATGTTTTTAAGTTAATATTTCTTCAACTTGAAAGTATATTGTTTGCTTATTGGGAAAAAATATATTCAAAAAATTAGAAAGCATACAGCCTATAATTTATACCCAACGTAGCAACATATAGCATTTCAAACTTTTCCCACAACAGATACTGAGGTTTTGTGAATATACCTATCTCTGCACTTGTATTGGTATCTGCAGTGCTGTTTAAAAGTGGCATACTTTATATAAAACATTTTATCTAATTGATTAATTTCAAATTAATTTTGAAGGCAAATTAATCTATATGGGTGGGTTAAAATTGATCTAATTTTCAGTAACTATAACCTATGGATTGAGTGTTCAAATTGTTAATGTAAATATTCAAATTTCATGAAGACTGAAATAATCTAAATGACTCAAAACATAAAAAGGAAAAATAAGTTATAGATTAAAACCTCAAAATGAGACTTAAAATATTCCTCTTAGAAAAAAACTTACATTATATATCTAGATAAAGGGCTCTTAAAGAGAATATGATAAAAAAAAATGCTTCTTCAAAGTAGGCTTTAGGCTAAAGGAAATAAAGGTTTTATATTAAATGTGAATTTTTTTATTCATTTGAATTACTAATATTGCTTATATTCTTCAGTCTTCAGTTGGGTAAGTCTAATGAAAACCCTACTGAATACTATATTGTGTTGTATTAAATATTCTTCACTGCAGTGTGTACCACGGGGTCTCACTTTATTGTGTGTAATTTCCATGTATTCTGGAATCATTTTTTTTCTTTTATTCTAGCCATTTTTGCTTATTTCTGCTTCCATCAAGCTTAAAAGGAAAGACAATAAACACACGGAAGGAATAGATGATGAAACTGTAAAATTCACCAACACATTTACATGCACAAGACTACCTTGAGTCCTAGAGTCTATTTCCATAAATGCATTTAGAAAACCTCATGGGGACTCCAAAGGAATAGAATGAGAACTAGATGAGTTCCCTTTTTGAATCATGAGTTGCTTAGAGTGAAGGATTTCACAAGTCAGAGCTGAACACAGCTAATAAAAAGGGTTTGCTTCTGTTGGGGGACAAAATCTTACGTATGCTTTTGTATGGATTAAGTCCAGATTTATTATTCTGAACTATTCACCCAGCGTTAATCATAAATCAATTTAGTGACAACTTTAAAATATGAGAATATTTTATATGCAGCTTGAATAGTCCATTTAACAGGTCAAATCAATGATTTTGCTCCACGCTTTCTTTCAATTGGGTTCTACAGTGATGCACTATCTCTACCAATTTTATTCTCCCAAGCAATCAAGGGCAGGGGTTACCCCACAGTAATTTGATGCCCCTGTGTCAGGGAACACAAATCAACTTGAAAGGAACAGTATGCCTGGTTTAATGCCATATTTTATGCAGAACAAGAGAAATGACAGTTCCTAAGACTAAACTTAAAGCCTTGAAAAAAGTGAATCTGGAGAATCTCACCCTTTAGGATTGCTTAGCTGTTACGTATACATATATTTTCCCCTAGAAAAATATTCCCCAAAGTGATTCCAAACGTGTATCTCCAGAAGATGATAGCTAATGAATAACTTCTCTCCCTCCTGCATGTGTGATGAACAAATGCTTTCCAGCCAAGTCAGACATATTATGCAGTTCATTGTATGAAATAAATACACATAGTGGTTGGTATTTTAATCAAATAAATATTAAAAACTTTTAAATTAGATTTTTACATCATTCTCATGTATAATTATGAATTGTCATACTCTATAATGTGACATATTCCTGGGAAGGCCATTATGTTTAAATGTATCTTATTTAGTTAATGCATATTGATATATTTTTAAAAATGATAGGCTGATGATTTGGCATGTAGAACTATCTGAAGTGCCACTCCTGCACCTTCCTGACTACTGAAAAATAAGGCAGTGGGGAAGAAGTAAGCTATGAAATTAGAGCAGTGTCTGAATCTTGGAACATCAGCTTACTAGCTGAGTGACTGGGAGCTCAGATGCTTTAAATCTCAGTTACCTCATCCATTAAATGCAAATAATAGAGTTTTTGTGAGGATTAAATGAGACATGCCATATAATTGAGAAGCAGATATTTTAATTTTATAATCAAAATCATGCCTTATTACTAGTAATTTTATTTATTTCTAATATGTGGATCCACTACAAACCTCTGAATATATATTATGTACTGATGTGGGTGAACCTTGAAAGAATTTCTGTTAATGCTAATTAGCTAAAGTTAGCTTTAAAAAAATGTTTGTGTTTTTTAATGCACCTCTGGTGAATAGCTTTATTCAGAAAGTTACAGTGAGACTTTTTCTTGGCACAATTTTGTAACCTGGAAAAGCAGATGAGAAATATGTGACAATACACTTGCTATGACAGAGAATAAATACTTTAAGTTTGGTAATATCTTAAACTTCTAAATTATGTAAATTCATGAGCCAATGTAACAGTACAGACTCATACACTGAAGCAGAAAATTAGAATCTGTGATTTTAGACACTTTAATAATAAATCTCGTTAATTGCTACTGACAGTCCTTTAGAGATGAAAGATCATTATATTTTCAGGTTTAGCCCAATGGCTGTGGAAAAATATTATTCCCCACCAGTGGATGATCTAATTTAACTGAAGAGCAAACCCTATAAGATCAGAGTTGATGACCTGGTTGATCAATATGCTTAGTAATTCTATTAGAGTTAAATGTAATTTAGGAAACCAACCACTAAAAATCATCATTCTTTTGGTTAAATTATTCTTAATTAGAAAATTCATATATATTTTAATGTAATATTTAAATTAATATATCATATATATTATAGATACTTATAGAAGTTGCATGTAAAGATATATTTCCTCTAGAGAATGCACAACTGAATTTTGGGGAGACAAAAGAAAATGGATGAACTTTAGCAAAGTATTTTGTGGGGTTTTAATCTCAACTTAAAAAATTTGATAAGATATATTATGAAGAGAAGCATATTATATATGCAGGTGTATATATGCAGGTGTGTTACTGCAACTATTTCACTTTCCTAAAATGAACACTGTATCTCTCTTGAAACTGTGAAATAATTACAATACCCCCATTCTTACACACACATACCCAAAAAACTCTCTTAATTTCTACCATGCTCTTTGTCAGAGAAATCACTGGGTAAGTGGAGGAGGCAGGTTTGAAACATTGTTGTGGTAATTTCAACCAAAATCAAGGGGCAGAAACAAGGTCAAATCAGTTGCTTGAATTGACCTGTCACTTCACTTAAATTACAAGTGGTTCAATAACCCTGTGAACCAGGTAGTGAAATGTGGGTGAATGTGGGTGGATTAAGATCATAGGAATTTGTAACTGGTATTGCTGATGCCGTTTTTACACTTAGTACAGTTTCAGACATAGACTTTGATTTAAAGTGAGGCAAATATGCGTATGATTACCTATGTATTTTTATAACCAATATGAAGTTGACACTGTTTCATAATTTTATTTTAGCCAGGATATTAAGATGAAAAATTACTCATGAGAAATATACTCAAATAGAAGTATATTTCATCTATTACATCTAAAAGAGAAATGTAGTAGAAAATTTCATTTATATTATTATACAAAATATAATAAATACTGTAATTATTAAAAGTCTGTGATAATATTCATTCCAACACTTTTGAACCCTAAGAGCTATAAACAGAGAGTAAAAACATTGAAAAGATCATCTCCATGGCTTTAAGTAAGCACTACCTAATAAGAGCATAGAGGTGCACACAAAAAGTATAACTTAAAAGTTTATGGATAACTTCAAAATGCTGAGGGGGCATACTAAAAAAAATTTGGTTTTCAGGTCACACTTCTCAAAGAAGATAAAAGTGAAACTAGACAGTAAAGGAGTCTGCTGAGCTGAAAATAAAGAACTGAGATAGTGAGAGCACTTCAGACAGAAATTAGTGTAAGAAATGGGTGAAATGCCTGTGTTTACCAGAGAGTGGATTGTTATGTTTGGAGCATGAATGTCTCTTGGTGGGGGTGGAGTGGTAGGTGGGATTATGAGTTGATAATTGTTGATAGTGGGGGATGGATGCATGAGGGCTTATTACACAGTCCTCTAAACTTTTTGAAATTTTAATATAAAACACACACTACACACTCACTCACACACACACTCAGGGGCACCAGGGAACTAGATTGGCGTGTTGTGCATGTTTCACTGGTGCTTAATTACTACAGTGACACATGTCAAGTAGTAGGCTCAGACTATAAGAGACAAATCAGACAAGAATATCTCCCATTAGACATTTACCGATAAAAAAAAAAGGTACAGAAGTGTACTCAAGGAATAGTCACATCAGCACATTGTTGCAGATGATATTCCTGAATAAGAAGGGTCATACCAGACCTCCCAAAAGCTTATCTATCCCCCACTCCCAAGCCCGGACTTACATAGGTAGGATGTGTGCTGGAGCCCACATAACCTGCATCAGGTGCAGCTCATCAATATTGACAGATGTTAAAATGCAACATGACCACAGTATTCACTAGAGTACAGTCGATCAGGAATGAGTTTCTCATTGTTGAACCTCAGCACCCCCTCATCAACCTGGTCAGGACCAAGACAATCTAGTTGGGTACAAAAACTTACTTGATCTTATTGTTGAAGAGCTAGAAGAAATAGACATTCTAAAAGTCATGCTAACATATACTATATAATTTTGGGGCCTTGAGCTGATAAGTAAATAATTGGATACAATTACACAATCTGCAAAACCTTCACCTTTAGGGTGGTTTAAATGTAACCTGTAAAAATAAAATAATTTTAATCTATGTCTATTTTATCAACTGGACCTGTATTGCATTATTTAGACAACTTTTTAAATTTATAATCAATTGGCAATTTATAGTCAATATGTAACTCTCTAAATTCTGGGCTTATAAGCTAAATCATATTTTATGAAAATGTTTCTGAGTACTGTTAAACTCTCCTTTCCATTGTATTTTACAATACAAACGTAAGATAACAACTTTTTGAACTGCTGTGTTATAATAACTTTATCAGCTGTTGTAAGAGCAGACTTTGAAAATCTTCAGTAAAATATGCCAAATTTCAGTGCCCTGAAATATGTCATTACTGCAACGTCTCAAACAATGTTGGCTCATGTACTAGAATTACAGTAACCTCCAAGGAATTATGAAAAATAATCATATTAGTGAAAGAATTGTTACACGTTTCAAAGCCTAGATTTAAGTCCAAGTTGGTGCCACATGTAACATTAATCTTCAGATCTTTGCAGAATTCCTCTGGGCAATAGCCCACATCGTAAAATCAAACATAATGATGAATAGACACTTTTTACTCTGAAGAAGTCCAGGAAATAAAATTTCACTGCACGATTTGGCATATGTGTTATGTAGGATTTTCTCTTCTTCTTTAGCATGAAAAATTGTATGTGATATTGGACTAAAAAGATTAATAGTCTGATGTACTATGCATATCTTAACATAAAGCTCAAAGATGTAACATTTTTATTTTTTCAAGCCTCAAATGATTTAAGTAAACAGCCCTTGCTTGTCCAAGGATGATATCAATTAAGCAAAGACTTAGTATTAATACTCATATTTTATTTTCATTTTTTCATATTCATCTATCAAAACATATACTTTAAAATGCAGAGAATATTGTGGCATGGTTCTTTAGCAAAAGACCTATAAATATATTAAATTATTCGATAATTATTCTGGACACAGCGTATTCATCATAAGCCTTAAAAAGATAACATATCATATACCTTCCCTAAAACAACTAATATAAATGTTAACTTCAAAGTGTTTTCAAAAAACTTTTGCATTTTTCTATTTTTTCTCAAATGAAAGAGGTGTTGTGGAGTGTTTCCATAACAAAATATCTGATAATTCTATGTTGTGAAACTTGCAAAATGTGCAATCTTTCTTTGAAAAGATTGCATAATAGAAAATACATTGGTAGTCAGCTTAAAGGTATGTTTCAGCTGATAAAGAATTTGGTTGCCATGATTTACATAGTATGTTAATCTCTGCCAAATTATGGGGTTTTTTTTTTTTTGACTAACACTATCACAGACAAAATATTAGCGGAAAACCCTCACCAACACTCCACCATTGTCATCTGGTAGGGCCTTTTTTCATTCTAATGAGCATGGTCTGTCTTCTGTACAAACACTAGCCTCTCCTATATGATATGCACAGACATTCAATCAGATGTTTAATTACATCTTAACATGAGTTCCAAACAGCTGGCTAATTCCCTTGTTTCTGATTAAAGAGATTACAAAAAATAAAACCAGCATGGCATTTACATACGACTCTAAGATGAAACATTATTAATAAGTTTTAAACATTTAAGAGATAAAAACTTTTTTAAAGCATGGGGACAACAGTTTCTAAAACAATGAAACAGTTTCACGAAGTGGCGGGGAAGAGGGATGAAATAGATTGGAATGTTAGCAGTTTGAAAGGGGAGATCCTGGAAAACTGTCAGATAAGGATTTGCTAATGCAATGTATAGTCTTACTGTCACTTACAATGTATAGTCTTACTGATGTGCCAAGGTCAGTAATGTACATTTTGGGCTGCAATTGACCAACAGTGAATATTTTAGAAGCAAGAAGGTAACTGCCTAAGTTGAGCACAGCTGACACAACGTGATTTGGGGTCATACGTTTTTCTGGTAGTGTCGATTATAATATGCCCTCCTTTTTTTCATATAGACAAAATTTGGGGTATATTTAGAATTATCAAATGAAATATTCTTTTAAAATCTGGTAATGCGATAGTGAAGTATATTTTCGTTGCCTTAAACTTTAACATCTTCAAAGTAGGGGAAAATGAACCAGACACTCTTGGTTTTTGTGCTACTCCTTATGACTTGGACAGATACATTAAATCTGTATTAACTCTTTCAGACATGAAACTTTTAAGTATCCAAAGTCCAAAGGCTATCAAACACGGATGTAAGAATGTTACCGAAAATTATATAATGTGTGTAATATCTGACTTTTATTCATGTTTTTGGTGATAGCGCTCATGGAACTTACTCTCTCAGAAACATTTCACAAAGCTACAGTGCATGGTAGTGACACCAGACTAGACCCACAGACAAACAGGACTTAGAACAGACTAGCTTACCATATACATGTATATCTATTTGAGCGTGTTTGTGGATATATGTGTGCGGATGTATGCATGGGCGTGTATTTGTATATACAGGCATATCAATTTGGAAAGCTCTCTGTGATATATATCTGAAATGTGAAAATGTGAAGAACATTTAAGAACAATCCTGATTGAAAAAGAACTCTCACCTATACAAAAAAATATTTTATTGCATATATATATTTATACAAAGTTATTTTGAAATATTATGTAGCAGTTTAAAAAGTGTGTGTGTGTGTGTGTGTGTGTGTGTGTGTGTGTGTGTGTGTGTGCTTATTGATGGACAGATCTCCAGGATATGTTGTTAATAGAAAAAGCAAGGCATAGAACTAAGGACTAATAGGTATTATTTAATCTCACTATATTATAAAGTATTTGTATGTATATCATAAATGTATAGGTATACAGACAAAACATATGAAAAAAACACCCTCTGTTTTAGACCATTTGAGCATCTATAACAGACTACCATAGACTGGGTGGCTTATAAACAACTGAAATTTACTTCTCAAAATTCTTGAGGCTGGGAAGTCCTAGATCAAGACTCTAGCTGATTTGGTGTCTGGCGAGAACCCATTTCCTGATTCCTAGACAGTCATCTTCTCCCTCTGATTCTCTGGAGCCTTTATCCTTACTTTCTAGAGGCCACAAAAGTGTATGTTTCCAGTTACCTATAGATGTCTAATACAAAAAGAGTAGCAACGATATCACCCCATAAGTAGTTAAATATTTACTAGTAATTTGATATTTAAACTGGTGACTTACTGCAAAAGAAAAAAATGTTAAGTAAGAAAATTTAATTACTCTTATCCCATTAAGTCATCATATTGAATTAGAAATTATGCGAAAACTGAAATAATATTAAGATAAAGGTTTTAAAATAGTTTTATAAAGCAAGTGAAAAGAAACTACTAGATACTACATAATTAATGATCAAATGGATGACATAGAAAATGTTTTAAATATTCACAAAAATAAATAATCAATGTAGTCCCTAAAGATTGGAATTGTAAAGTCAAAGGAATTGTATTTTATTCCTTTCTCTTTTCTTTTGGCACTGCTTCCCGCCCCCCACCCAGATATCACAGCATCGACTTCGTGGGCCCCTTCCATGGCCCAGGCCTACCCAGCACTGGGAAATATTCTATAGTGGAAGAAAATCTCCCCCCTTATATTTAAAGGAGCCTAATCCTTCAAAATACTTAAAACATATTTTTTAAAAAGCAATCCGATTAATTTAACTATTACAGATGATGACTGAGTGATAATCTCCTAAACCTAATTCAATGTAAAAGGATTAATCTAAGAGAAACCACTAATGATAGAATTTCTAATAATGTAAGATAATGGTGTGAAATGGCTTCTGGGATGAAGGAAATCATTTTGAGGCTGAGTTTGAGAGCAAGCCCTTTTCTGAACAGTTCCTGATTTTTGCTTCCTCGTTTCCTCTTTCTCTGAACATGTAGACTCTTAAAATTCTAAGTTTTTTTGACGGTAGTTCAGGATACAGAGAATATCAGAGATGTGCATTTGTATTCGGATATGTTTGTGAAGTATATAAGAAAATATCAGTGGTTTAAATATACACTGCCTGATGGTCTTCTCTCTTTAACAGTCCTAAAGTTTGAGAAATTCTGGATTCCTATTGAGTTTAATAATAGTCACTCCTGACCTATTTACCGATTTTTGGATTCATTTTTTTCAGTTACTTGCTAAATGGTTCTACTTGTATGCCTTGTCATTTTATAATAAATCTATAATGGAATTTATCTTTCTTTAACCTTTATTTGGAAAAATATTGTAAGCATAAAGCTTTGGAGTCAACTTGTGTTTTAAGGGTTAAGTGGATGTCATTCTCCTTTTCCTGTTGGTTCTAGTATGTTCCAGTTATCCCCTCTCCTTCATTCATCCTGTTATACTGTAACGACCTTCACTTCATACTGAATTATTGAAATAGTCTAATGTCAGTCTCTCTCTCTGTCTCATCTAATTTGTACTATCCAAACCAAAAACCCTTGAAAAACTCTCATTGCCTTCAGGACAAAGTCAAATTATATCACTCAAAGTCCCTTCCAGAGTCAACCAGCATCTCCTTACCTTAGCTCTGGTCAAACCCTCTATACATACACCATCCACCTTAACTAAAAATCCAATGCCAGTCAAATGTCTTGGTATTTCAGAACAGATCTCGAGGTCTCTCTCCAGCATACCACCTTCTCAAGTGCTAAAACTCTTTATTTCCTCTCAGTTCTCCTGTGTCTATTGTCTATGCAACTTATCTGATGATAATTCTGGTCTTTTCCTAGTGATAGCTTTTGATTTATACTTTCAAACCCATGGCATGGTTCATGTTTTGTGCTTGGAGTTTTATTTTCCTAGTGCAATATGCCATTCTTAAGGCAAATACCATGTTTAATATAAAGTGTTTACATATTGAATAAAAAAGTGTCTAATTCTGCCAATCTACTGAGCTAGGCACTGGGATTATAAATTCCTGTAGAAAACACAAAACAGAGGTCAAAGATCAATTGGTTATATTTCCTAGAGTTTTGAGTATCGTGCCTTTATATTCATGTTGTGTATGTACATCTAAATATTAAGACATAGATAAAAGCTTACATTATTTCAATTTGATTGTTACAGTCTTATGTCATGCATTTACATAGCTGCTAGATAATATTTCATTAATTTCATTCAGTATATTTACTGAGCACCTACCATGACTACTACTGGTTCCTATTCTTAAAAAGTTTAGGACTTATGGAAAAATTAATCAATAGATCATATAAATTGATGTCAACTGGAGGTGTAAGTACTTTGAAGAACAGGGGCTTAGTCCATTTGGCCTGTTGTGGAGCAAAAATTCCATAGACTAGGTAGCTTAAACAACAAATGTATCTTTCTTACAGTTCTAAAGGCTAAGAAGTCCAAGATCAATTTACCAGCACATTTGATGTCTGGTATGGACCCACTTTCTGATTCATAGATGATCACCTTTTAACTGTATCCTTACATATGAAAAGAAGAGCTAAAGAGCTCTATAGGGTCTCTTTTATAAGGGAATTAACCCCATTCATGAGGACTTCACCCTTATGACCTAATCAACCTCCCAAGGGTCCCATCTCCTAACACCATCACATTATGGATTAGGATTTCAACATATGAATTTTGGAGGAACACAAACATTCAGTTCACTGCAGAGCATGTCTGCTGACATGCAAGTAGAAAACAAAAGACACCAACCACGGTGGAGTTGTCAAGGAAGTGTTTCCTAGAGATACGAATTCTCATCTGATGAATAATAAAAAAGTTTGGGTGACTGCTCAAGGAAGAGTTTCCAGGTAAAGGTAGCAACATACACAAATAACATTTGGCAGGACTTCCCTGGTGGCACAGTGGTTAAGAATCTGCCTGCTAATGCAGAGGACGTGGGTTTGATCCCTGGTCTGGGAAGATCCCACATGCCGTGGAGCAGCTAAGCTCGTGCGCCACAACTACTGAGCTTGCTCTCTAGAACCCGTGAGCCACAACTGCTGAGCCTGTGTGGTACAACTACTGAAGCCCTCGTGCCCTATGGCCCGCACGCTACAACTACTGAAGCCAGCTCAACAAATGAGCCCACATGCTACAACTACTGAAGCCTGCTTGCCTAGAGCCTGTGCTCTGAAACAAGAGAAGCCACAACAATGATAAGCCTGCACACCACTACGAAGAGTAGCTGCCGCTCACACAACCAGAGAAGACCCAATGCAGCCAAAAATTTAAAAATTAAAAAAAAAAAAAAATTGGCAGGAGGAAGAATGATGCATTTAAGGAAGTGAAATTTAGCTGGTGTGGCTGAGCAGAAGGAAGGGCTGTGTTCTGCAAAATGAGGCTAGAGAGTAATTGAGGACATATCATGCAAGATCAGGTGAGCTATGTAGAGGACTTCTATCTTTATTCCAAGAAAAATGAAAATCCATGGAAGGATGTTTGTGTTTGTGTGGTTGGAGGGTGTGAGTGTGGGTGAGTTAAACATTTGCAATTCAAAAAGATCATTCTGACTGCTCAGTAAGGGGTTAGAGTGGAGGCCAAGTCATCAAGGAAACTACTATAGACATGACCCAGCTTTGACCAGAGTAGGTGTGGGAGAGTTTACTAAGAGTGGATGGATTTAAAAGGTGCCTAGGAGGCAAAATTGACCATAAAAAATATCAGTGCTGTGAGTGCTTTGAAAATAATAAAATGCAATATTAAAATAGTTCTGTTTTAGATTAGAGAAAGTTTGAGATTATGAATGAAAAATTTTGTTACTTTTATAGCAATTTTATTATGTATTATGTTATTTTATACTATTATGTTAAAGCAAAGTATAACGTGAGAGTTTTACCTTTACATGAACAAAGATATTTCCTTGGTTAGGTTGGTAAGGAAGGGAGGATTCTCCAAGTATCCACCCCATGTCCTAAACTATTTTACCTTTGCATACATTTTCTCTATGAATGCAAATAAAGAGGTACATCATGAATCTATTAATTAAAATTTATTATCGGAAGATTTTAATATATTAACTTATTATATTACAATAATACATTTTTCCTACTATGACTTGATTTCTATAGAAATTTTGATTTTTTTTAGTTAACTCATTTTGATCCAATGCTCAGTTTTCCTTAAATCCTACCCAAACTTTGAATTCTTTCTTCTTAAATAATATCCCTAATAAGAAGTGACCTTTCTCAAAATATCTTTAGGTAAGACATTATTAAAGCTAAAAAGCCTACTTTTTACTATATCTGACATATAAATAGAGACCACAGAATATTAAACTGTAGATTAAGTCCTACAAGGCATTGTCTAAAAACCAACAAAATGTGTTATGAAATGGCATTACTGTCATTGAGTTCAAGTATGTGTTGCAGAAATAATTTTATGCATTTAATCATGCATAATGGAGGTATTATGTGTCTTAAATACATAATATGTAAAGAAGGCTTATCATAATTTTTTTTAAATAGGATATTCCAGAAAGATAGTTGTTTCTCCTTTATAATATCAAGATATTTCTCTGCATTTCTGTGGTTGGGACATTGAACTGTATCACTGACAATATTTCCAAAAGACATTGAATTCTATCAGGAAAAACATGAGGCTTTTTTCTTTTAACCGATTTTTAAATTACATGGTTATAAATGAGAATCATTTTGAGCCTTGTCATTTGGTCTAGGAAGCTATCTAGGAGCAAGAGCCTCGTTTATTTCAACAGACAATAACTGTTGCAATGATTCAAATACTGACAGAGATAGTAAATACTAATCTTTGGGTCTCAAATTCCCGTTAAAAACATGAAAAATTCTCAGTGCTGAGACTGAAGGATTTAGCTGCTTTGTTGTAATAACCAAAGCGGTTTCAATATTTGAATGTGCAATATTTTGATAAAATCACACCTATTTGTATATGCATATTTATTTTGCTGTCTACCTAAGGTATTCCAAACAGTGAAAAATGTAGATGAAGCAAGTACAGTGTTCTTTTATATTGCCAGATTTAATCCAAATCTCACGGCAATGTTATGAAAACTAAAGTTCGTATGATAACCCGGAAAGCATTTTCCATAAAGTGAAGCAATGAAAACAAGCAAAGCAAAAAGTAAAAAAAAAAAAGATATAAGGTCAGTAAGATCTCTGATTACTAAATGGGATACAAAAGAACTTTATGATTTTGCATAATTAATCTGTTGCTATTCATTCATTTGTTTTAATATAAATGACAAAATGTTTTTGTGTGTTTTATTAACTTACTATAAGATTTAAATAATTGGATATATATTCATATATCGTGATAGAAAGATTCATATAATCTAATCTTCCACAGTCATCAACCAAAACCTTGAGAAATGGAATCTGAAACTTCATATTCAGAAAATTATTCTTATATTTTAGACAGTAAAATATCTTTTCAGTTCAGTTGTTGAGAGTCAATTCTCACACATACCTTATTTTCTAACCATGTGGAGTGGAGCCCCATTATTTTACTCACACATGAGTGTAAATATCTGCCACACCTGAATCAAATTATAATAACATGTTTTACAGTACTTTAAGCGAAGTGTTCTTTTTAATTATTGGTAAAGGCTTTCTAAAATTTTTTGAAAGTTTAGTCTAACATTACAAAAAATCAAATGATGAAATGAACATTGAGCTATAGACCTCAGTTTACCTGTATGGGAAAAATGTGATTCTTGTTGAATGGATTTATTTGAGTAAAATTAAATAATGCAGTATCTATTCAATTTGGTTTCGGAATATATTCCCAGGCAACTATAAGACTGATTTCTTCAAATAATTACCCTTAGGTTTCATATAAGTTATTCATGGGAATGTCCTGTGGATTCAGAAGAAAATTGATTTCAATGCATAGGAAGAGTGGTAAACCCCAGTTCATACTTAGACTAGGTAAAATTTTTGTCATATTTAGACAACCTGTTAGAATGCAACATGGGGAAAAATCCATAATTTTGGTTCACACATTTTTAACAACTGGGTTTGTTTTTATCTTCTAGATTTATCTTAATTCTTTAGAATCATAATTGCAAGAGGTTACTGAATTGAATCTCCTTATTTTACAAATTAAAGCCTTTAAAAGTAGAAAATCTACCTAAGTCACTAGATCAGTGAATAGTTAGACAAATAATAGCATTCTCATGAATTGTAAAGGCATTCGTGGTATGGGTTTTAAATCAAAAACTCCGAGATACAAAGTTTGTGTTCATTTGTTATTAAATGCAAGTAAACCATCATCTCTGAACTTTTGTTTCTTAACAAAATCATTGAAATCAAATGACATATAAATTCAGGTAACAGAGAGCATATGATACTTGTTGCCACTTTTTAAAATACCTGCTACTTGGTAAGCACTGGGCTATTAACTTTACTTATGTTCTTTTTGAATTTAACAAGCCTCTCTACAAGGAGTTATTGCACCTAATTCATGACATAGTTCATCTCAGTTACCACATATAAGCAATTGTGAAATGCTCACAAAATTAGTACAGAGCCAGGTTTTTAACCCATGTATAACTTTTCTCTGTGCCTTTATTGCCCAAGAGCATAGAAACTCTTAAAGGGTATTTTTTCCCCTTTTTATTCAGTTCTTTCTGCAATATATATAAACTAACATTAATTTTAAACATTACATGATTTTTAAATTTTAGGTAAACAATAAGATTCAAGATACTTTAAAACATTTTGCATTTGCGTAAGTTTTTCCAATTAGAAGATACAACAGCTGCTCTCTTAAGGTTTCTGGAATTTGAAATTATCTAGGGGAATGGAATTTTAATAAATGTACTCTTCTAAGTTATCTCTGAGATTTCATTGGAACTAATGCAAAAATTCTGGATGCACTTTATTATTAGTGGCACATTTTAAGTGAGGAAATTAACAGAGAGTAAAAGCCTTGAAAAGAACATGGGATTCTAAAGAAACTCAACACATAAAACTTATTTTTTCAATAAAAAAATTGTCTCTGATACTTAGGAAAAAAATGATGAAAAATAAATGTTGTGATTATTGATAAAATATGTATGTAAAATAGAATTATACAAGTGTAAAATAAAATTATATAAGTATAAAATTGTCAGAAAATATACATACCAAAGGGTATAATTATTGTATTGTCATGGTAGAACGGGAAATTCTTCTTATCTTTCACAGTAACTTCAATAATAATCACTGCAATTAAGGTTTTTAATTATTTAAATAAGGATCACTCACTATAGCTTATGTATTACAGCTTAAAAATTTCAATTCCATCTCCTTCTAGTGGATGTTTTAATAAAACACTTCTACATTTAATATTGCTTTCTCCCTACAACCAAGATTACTCTATCCAGCAAGGACTCATTCAGATTTGACAGATAAATTAAAACCTTTACAGAAAAGCAAAAGCTAAGAGAATTCAGCACCAACAAACCAGCTTTACAACAAATGCTAAAGGAACTTCTCTAGGCAGGAAACACAAGAGAAGGAAAAGACCTACAATAACAAACCCAAAACAATTAAGAAAAGGTAATAAGAACATACATATTGATAATTACCTTAAATGTAAATGGATTAAATGTCTGTCCAAAAGACAGACTGGCTGAATGGACACAAAAGCACAACCCGAATATATGCTGTATACAAGAGACCCACTTCAGACCTAGGGACACATAGAGACTGAAAGTGAGGGGATGGAAAAAGATATTCCATGCAAATAGAAATCAAAAGAAAGGTGGAGTAGCAATTCTCATATCAGACAAAATGGACTTTAAAACAAAGACTATTACAAGAGACAAAGAAGGACACTACAAAATGATCAAGGGATCGATCCAAGAAGAAGATATAACAATTGTAAATATATATGCACCCAACATAGGAGCACATCAATACATAAGGCAAATGTTAACAGCCATAAAAGGGGAAATCAACACTAACACAATCAATACGGGACTTTAACACCCCAATTTACCAATGGACAGATCATCCAAAATGAAAATAAATATGGAAACACAAGCTTTAAATGATACATTAAAAAACGTGGACTTAATTGATATTTATAGGACATTCCATCCAAGAACAACAAAATACACTTTCTTCTCAAGTGCTCATGGAACATTCTTTAGGATAGATCATATCCTGGGTCACAACTCAAGGCTTGGTAACTTTAAGAAAATTGAAATCATATCAAGTAGCTTTTCTGACCACAATGCTATGAGACTAGATATCAGTTACAGGGGAAAATCTGTAAAAAATACGGACACATGGAGGCTAAACAATATACTACGTAATAACCAAGAGGTCACTGAAGAAATCAAAAAGGAACTCAAAAAATACGTAGAACAAATGACAATGAAAACACAAAGACCCGAAATCTATAGGATGCAGCAAAAGCAGTTCTAAGAGGGAAGTTTATAGCAATACAATCCTACCTTAGGTAACAAGAAACATCTCAAATAAACAACCTAACCTAACACCTAAAGCAATTAGAGAAAGAAGAACAAGAAAACCCCAAAATTAGCAGAAGGAAAGAAATCATAAATATCAGATCAGAAATAAATGAAAAAGAAATGAAGGAAACGATAGCAAAGATCAATAAAACTAAAAGCTGGTTCTTTGAGAAGATTAAAAAAAATGGAAAATCCATTAGCCAGACTCATCAAGAAAAAAAGGGAGAAGACTCAAATCAATAGAATTAGAAATGAAAAAGAAGTAACAACTGACACTGCAGAAATACAAAAGATCATGAGAGATTACTACAAGC
This sequence comes from Grampus griseus, assembly GCF_964374135.1. Lineage (NCBI taxonomy): Eukaryota > Metazoa > Chordata > Mammalia > Artiodactyla > Delphinidae > Grampus > Grampus griseus. The sequence goes on from NC_138998.1 coordinate 111,061,790, forward strand.
AACTCTATGCCAATAAAATGGACAACCTGGAAGAAATGAACAAATTCTTAGAAATGCACAACCTGCCAAGACTGAACCAGGAGGAAATAGAAAATATGAACAGACCAATCATAAGCACTGACGTGGAGACTGTGATTAAAAATCTTCCAACAAACAAAAGCCCAGGACCAGATGGCTTCACAGGCGAATTCTATCAAACATTAAGAGAAGAGCTAACACCTATACTTCTCAAACTCTTCCAAAATATAACAGAGGGCAGAACACTCCCAAACTCATTCTACGAGGCCACCATCAACCTGATACCAAAACCAGACAAAGATGTCACAAAGAAAGAAAACTACAGGCCAATATCACTGACGAACGTAGATGCAAAAATCCTCAACAAAGTACTAGCAAACAGAATCCAACAGCACATTAATAGGATCATACACCATGATCAAGTGGGGTTTATTCCAGGAATGCAAGGATTCATCAGTATACACAAATCAATCAACATGATACACCATATTAACAAATTGAAGGAGAAAAACCATATGATCATCTCAATAGATTCAGAGAAAACTTTTGACAAAATTCAACACCCATTTATGATAAAAACCCTCCAGAAAGTAGGCATAGAGGGAACTTTCCTCAACATAATAAAGGCCATATATGACAAACCCACAACCAACATCATCCTCAATGGTGAAAAACTGAAAGCATTTCCACTAAGATCAGGAACAAGACAAGGTTGCCCACTCTCACCACTCTTATTCAACATAGTTTTGGAAGTTTTAGCCACAGCAATCAGAGAAGAAAAGGAAATAAAAGGAATCCAAATCGGAAAAGAAGAAGTAAAGCTGTCACTGTTTGCAGATGACATTATACTATACATAGAGGGTCCCAAAGATTCTACCAGAAAACTAGTAGAGCTAATCAATGATTTTGGTAAAGTAGCAGGATACAAAATTAATGCCCAGAAATCTCTTGCATTCCTATACACTAATGATGAAAAATTTGAAAGTGAAATTAAGAAAACACTCCCATTTACAACTGCAACAAAAAGAAAACAATATCTAGGAATAAACCTACCTAAGGAGACAAAAGACCTGTATGCAGAAAATTATAAGACACTGATGAAAGAAATTAAAGATGATACAAAGAGATGGAGAGATATACCATGTTCTTGGATTGGAAGAATTAATATTGTGAAAATGACTCTACTACCCAAAGCAATCTACAGATTCAATGCAATCTCTATCAAACTACCACTGGAATTTTTCACAGAAATAGAACAAAAAATTTCACAATTTGTGTGGAAACACAAAATACCCTGAATAGCCAAAGCAATCTTCAGAAAGAAAAATGGAGCTGGAGGAATCAGGCTCCCAGACTTCAGACTATACTACAAAGCTACAGTAATCAAGACACTATGGTACTGGCACAGAAACAGAAATATAGATCAATGGAACAGGATAGAAAGCCCAGAGATAAACCCACGCACATACGGTCACCTTATCTTTGATAAAGGAGGCACGAATATACAGTGGAGAAAAGACAGCCTCTTCAATAAGTGGTGCTCAGGAAAACTGGACAGGTACATGTAAAAGTATGAGGTTAGAACACTGCCTAACACCATACACAAAAATAAGTTCAAAATGGATTAAAGACCTAAATGTAAGGCCAGACACTAGGAAACTCTTAGAGGAAAACATAGGCAGAACACTCTATGACATAAATCACAGCAAGATCCTTTTTGACCCACCTCCTAGAGAAACGGAAATAAAAAAAAAAAATAAACAAATGAGACCTAATGAAATGTAAAAGCTTTTGCACAGCAAAGGAAACCATAAACAAGACCAAAAGACAACCCTCAGAATGGGAGAACATATTTGCAAATGAAGCAACTGACAAAGGATTAATCTCAAAAATTTACAAGCAGCTCATGCAGTTCAATAACAAAAATGTAAACACTCCAATCCAAAAATGGGCAGAAGACCTAAACAGACATTTCTCCAAAGAAGATATACAGATTGCCAACAAACACATGAAAGGATGCTCAACATCATTAATCATTAGAGAAATGCAAAACAAAACTACAATGTGATATCATCTCACACCAGTCAGAATGGCCATCATCAAAAAATCTACAGACAATAAATGCTGGAGAGGGTGTGGAGAAAAAGGAACCCTCTTGCACTGTTGGTGGAAATGTAAATTGACACAGCCACTATGGAGAACAGTATGGACGGTTCCTTAAAAAAGTAAGAATAGAACTACCATACGATCCAGCAATCCCACTACTGGGCATATACCCTGAGAAAACCATAATTCAAAAAGAGTCATGTACCACAAAGTTCATCGCAGCTCTATTTACAATAGCCAGGAATTGGAAGTAACCTGAGTGTCCATTGACAGATGAATGGATATAGAAGATGTGGCACATATATACAATGGAATATTACTCAGCCAAAAAAAGAAATGAAACTGAGTTATTTGTAGTGAGGTGGATAGACCTAGAATCTGTCATACAGAATGAAGTAAGTCAGAAAGAGAAAAACAAATACCATATGCTAACACATATATATGGAATCTAAAAAAAAAAAAAAAAAAGATCATGAAGAACCTAGGGGCAAGACTGGAATAAAGACACAGACCTACTAGAGAATGGACTTGAGGACATGGGGAGGGGGAAGGGTAAACTGGGATAAAGTGAGAGAGTGGCATGGACATATACACTACCAAATGTAAGATAGATAGCTAGTGGGAAGCAGTAGCATAGGTCAGGGAGATCAGCTCGGTGCTTTGTGAACAGCTAGAAGGGTGGGATAGGGAGGGCTAGAGGGAGGGAGACACAAGAAGGAAGAGATATGGGGATATATATGTATATGTATAACTGATTCACTTTGTTATAAAGCAGAAACTAACACACCATTATAAAGCAATTATACTCCAATAAAAATGTAAAAAATAAATAAATAAAAATTTTAAAAATGTTAAAAAATATTGCTTTCTCCAATTTTTATTATATTAACAAATATAAATATATGATAATGTGAATCTTTTTGATTAAAGAAATTGGGATTGCATTGGCAATAAATGAAGAATATAAGTTAGAAAAAACATATTTTTCTGTTCAATGCTTGAGAATTTTTATGACAGATGTCCAAATAGATTTAATAGCTACTAGTCTGAAATCTCTAGAATGTCATATATGACGAGAGGAATAACAGAAGTTAGTACCTTGGTGTTACTGGAGGTACAGGTTTTGTTTTAATTCAGTTAAAAATATAGTATACACCTTTATGTCCAACCATTATGATACAAAATGAATAAGACATGTTCCCCATTTTTGAAGACCATTCAAGTCTGCTTTGAGAGATACATAGATTAATATACATAGATCAATTTAACAAAATATGGTTAACTTAAGATGAATCCAGTTTCTTCTTTGCTTTGTTCCCAGTTTTTAAATAATTTTGATGTTATTAAGACATACGCTGTTCTTAGCTTAAAAAACAAACAAACTGGAAATCCCTTAGAATTGTCACTTGAACAGTATTTATCAATTGTAACATAGAAAAGAATTCATCTTCAACATAGTGTAGCCATACCCATTCACCACTATTCATATTTTTCATTTTTATGATAGTATTTAATCTGATTCAAGTGGAAACTATCAACTCTTTTCTTTTTTCTATATACACTCAATCGCTTTAAAAATTAAAGAGATAATTTTTGACTCTTTAGATGTGTATATATGTAGAGTGTTAGATTTTATGCCTAAAGTATGCTTTCTAAATGGAATTTTAAAATTCTCTATAAGAAATATATAATTAACATTTAATTCTTACATATTCATTTATTTATTAGGTTTAAATAATGCTGATACTCACACACTCAAACATACATGCATGCACATTAGATGGAGGAAAGTGAGTGGGAGTATTCAGTCCTACCCTGACCAACGTTCTAATGCTGATCCCAAACTCCTTTCTGTTAGGTGACTCTAGGTATCTCTTCCTTCTTGTCATGAAAAAGTCTTTTCAGGCAGGTGACTGATGCCATTGATGGTGTAGATTACCTTATCAAAATGTTAAATCCCCTCCAGAAATCTAAATATCAAACCACATATCCCCAGATACTGAAATAAGTTTATGAGAGTCATAGTTTACCTGGACAGCAGCGTGTACCCATAGTTCTGAAGTAATGCTGACTCCTTTTCTGATTGTAGCGTCAATGTTCTAACACTCTTTTGGTGGAGTCTCTTCTCCTGGACACTTTTGCATGAAAAATGCAAGGTCTGTGTTTTCAGGTATCTTAAAACAAATATCATTGAGACTTTTTTTTTGGCTAAAGGATTAAGTCTATTAATGTTATCCAGTTTATTTGGATAAATGTTGTGCTTAATTATTTTTTATGACACCCCCCCCCCCATTATGGTCAAACTGAGCTTGTTGTTTTAAGGACATAAATATCAGATAATTTTCTCTTAAAACCATTTCGGTCAGGTCTACTGTCCACAGAGTAAGTATAAAATGTTATTTATTTGATGTAAGGTATACCTGGCACATCACCTTTATCATTTTATGGATTTAATAGGTGTTTGTTTACTCAAAATATTAAGGAAATGCTAAAGTTTTGTACTTAGGAGCAATAATCTCCACAGGATATGTTATTCAAATTCCAATTTTAACATGCTGAATTTTTTTATATATATGACTTCAGAGGATGTGAGGAGTTGAAGGATAATGGCACAAAAATTTGTGCTCTACAATTTAAACACAATTTGAAGGTTTTTTTCTGAATTTAATATAAAAATAAATCAACTAAAGATAAACTCTAAAAACATTCTCTTCTTTGAATATAAATGTCATCTTCAAATAGAAATGATAATGTAGATTTACATTGAGCTACTTGCTGCATGAATTTATAGGTGTTATCGGCTCCTTCATTCCTTCACCAAAGGGCTTATTGAGTGCCCTTTCTGTTTTATATCTCCCCAGTAGGCATGAGGTACAAAACTGATGAGATCAGGTTCCTCTCCTTGGGTAGGCATAAATGTACAAAAAGCAAGTAGAATTAAATGACCAAAGTGATGAAGATAGATACAATGATTCTAAGATTGCAAAAGAGGAAAATATTATTTCCACTTTCAAAGCACAATTCAGGAGAGATTTCAGAGAGATGATATCCTGAGTCATTTCTTGAAGGAAAAATGGCAACTTGCCTGTTGCGGTAACAGAGGAAGAAAGGACATTCCAAGAAGTACGAGTCTTGGCAAAGACAGTAGTGTAAAAGGCCATGGTTTGCTTAGATAAATATAGAGAATGAATGCCTAAGAATAACAGATAACATAGGGTCTTGAATGCCACTTGAAGAAGGTTGGATTTCCTTCTAGCAATACAATTGCCAGCAAGTTATTAAAATACGGAACTCAGCATTTATTATACCAAGACAACTATTCAGTTATGATTTCTTCATAGTAACATTGCCTCAGATGCACTGAAATATGCTAGTAGATGACATCTTGACTGTAGTGTTTTTGTTAACTTTGTATATTTGGCCGTATTGGAGGTGATGATAAAGTATAGTTTCTTTTATTATTTTAGGATGACTATGTTACTTCCTTTGGATTAGTTTCCAAAGGTAAGTGTGTGTTTTATGTTTCCACAAACAATAGTGTTGGGTAGGGGGAGGGAGGAAGATAGCTGCCTCTCTCTACTGGCACAGAGGTTCAAGACATCTTTTAGTGGCACCTCCCCGGGCATCCTCTGTGTGATCTCAGGAACAGACTGTGGAGAGAAAAAGTCCCTGGGTTCACAGTGCAGGAGGCCAAATATGGTCACAGTGTTAAAAAGTCTGCTGTGAGAAAGTGTCTATTTGAAACCAACTCACATGTTTACTAGAAACCAACTTTAAAATACCTTTTGAATGTGATTTGTCTTGACAATATGAAAGAGCATTCAGTTGTTTTAACTTCTTTCAAAAGCTGTTACTTATATAGTCACTTGTCTTACGCACATATCCAGGTCAATGAAGGCACATCGTACACTTATTTTGGCATCTTTCTTCTGAATTTGATAGAACTAGGTGTCTGAAGATACTTTGAGCAATTTGGAAAAGACACATGGAGCACCTAGCTTATTCTGCCACCTTGTGGTTAAAACAGCAAACTTTTATTACACCAACAATTTCCAAATAAGTATTTTTTACCTCAGGAAATTTCCACTGTTTCATAAATAGGAATCACTAAGAACACTGTTTTTAAATATAGTTTCTGAATAAATATGTACATATTTAAGGCAATATAGTGCTTTCTTTGAAGTGCATAAAGAAATGACAAAAAAATTAAATCACATGTTCTTGGAACACATTTGAGAATAGAAAACTAATGTAATTAGGGCTTCCCTGGTGGCGCAGTGGTTAAGAATCCTCCTGCCAATGCAGGGCACATGGGTTCGAGCCCTGGTCCGGGAAGATCCCACATGCCGCGGAGGAACTAAGCCCGCGTGCCACAGCTACTGAAGCCTGAACGCCACAACTACTGAAGCCCGCGCGTCTCGAGTCCGTGCTCCGCAATGGAGAGTAGCCCCCTTTCGCCACCACTAGAGAAAGCCCACACGCAGCAATGAAGACCCAACGCAGCCAAAAATAAAATAAATAAATTTATTTAAAAAAAAGAAAACTAATGTAATTAAATACTGCAGTTAGTAAAGGAGCAATTGAAACGGGGTGATGCTTTCCCAAGGCCACCACCTGTTTAGGTTTGCTCTTTGAATGGGGTCAAAAAAAATGATACAGTAGTATTAAGATCAAAGTGTGACAACAAAGTGTGTCACTTTGTTCAGTGACAACCGCTAATGTCTAGAGAATATCTGAAATACATATTCCCTCTTTAACACCGTGAATTGTTGTCTAGAGAATTTCATTTATTAACTACGTGTCTCTTCTTTAAACCACATATTTTTGTACTACACCCTAAAAGAAAAAATTTGATTTTAATCTTCTCATTCAAAAATATTTTTTGTCACAAAAAGGTACTTGTCTTTAAATGGCTCAGGATTGCTTTTACGTTCATGTTCTAAAACTATTACTGAGCTAAGAAACATTAATTTGATTAGAATCAAATTTTGGCAATAGAAATATGTTAACTTCTAATTCATTGGTTGGCTAATTGATCTTCCCTCGCATGCTGTTATCACTATTCCACTCCATATCAATCTGTATATCATCCAGGTAATTAATCTCTGCTATATTTTGAATCCCTATTTTTTTTTTTTTTTTTTTTGGTTCGTGGGCCTCTCACTGTTGTGGCCTCTCCTGCCGCGGAGCACAGGCTCCGGACGCACAAGCCCAGTAGCTACCGCTCACGGGCCCAGCCGCTCCGCGGCATGTAGGATCCTCCCGGACTGGGGCACGAACCCGTGTCCCCTGCATCGGCAGGCGGACTCTCAACCACTGCGCCACCAGGGAAGCCCTGAATCCCTATTTTTTTTTAAAAAAATAGCCTAGACCCATAAGATTTGTGGGTTTTTTCTATATTGATCTTAATTCTTCAATCTCTCTCATTGTAAATGATTCCAATTTATCTCATTTGGGAATGTAATTGAATAAACATTTTTTGTTTTACATATTAAACACTTGCAATCGCTGAACTAACAAACCTGGATCCTCTATGCCCTCTTGTCCTCTCCCATGAAGGCCTTGAGCCCCAGGGCAGGTGACTCAACCACTGAGGCCAGAGAAATGGCACCCAGACTCTCCTTTTCTTACCATTGCCTATCTTTTGAGAAGCAGGACAGTTAAATTGAACTACTCTGTGTTCATCATCCTTTGTCTTGACCTCTATTTCAGGAAAGATCTCACAGCCCAAGGCTAATATCCAGCTTCCTGATGCACCTGATCTAGTCTTTCTCCCTTCCTGCTTTCCCTTGCTTTCCTCGGCCCAAGTGTATGTATCCATATGTATTTGCCGGGTCTTTTAATCAAAGCTTGTGATCGACTCAATTATTCTTAATTACCTGCTCATTTTTCCCCTGTAAGAGGATTATAAGAAGGTGACAATATATCCAAGTTTGCCAGGACAATCCCAATTTATGCCTATTGTCCTGGCTTAATTATTGAAAAATATTTTCACTCTCAACATTGTCCTGTTTTGGACAATAAACTATGTTACACTTAGTATATATCTACTTCTTAAGTGAGAGTATATGTACGTCTCCATCAGTATCAGGCTTGGCCATGTGACATGTTTTATCCAATGAAATATGAGGGAAAGAGACCAACGCTGGCTCTGAGGAGGAGGTTTAAGAGCCAGTGAGAGTGTCTTTGAGATCTCTTGGTCTTTTCCCTCTGCCACAGGAATAACCTGTCTCATATTTGAACTTTCCCTTCAGCCTGAATTCTGGATTGAGAAGCATTCCATTCTGAACAGAACAGAGCTGCAGCCACCATCCACATGTCACATGAATGAGAAATGTATACTATTGAGAACCACTGAGATTTGGGGATTTTTTATTATCTTAGCATAATGTAGCCAAAGTTTCTTTGTTTATTGGCCTTTCATTCTTAAATCTTAAAAGAAATCCTCTTGGGTCTCCTGACTCACTTTTTTTATGGACAATTCTGAACCTATCTCTGGCATACACCAAGAAGCTGCATGTTTTTAGGCAATAGTTAACTCTGAAACCACATCAGACAGTAGAAAGATGGGAGACAAGGAAGGGAAGGAGGCTCTTAGCAGCAACTTGTGCCATTATTGCCCCCATCTCTAACCCTCTGATGGGATAAGCTCAACCGTCATTTTGGTTTGTTTTGTTTTTACATACCTCACTCTCATGCATTTCTTCTCCCAATTCTGAGTATCTACTGCCAGGTTGATAAATTAAATAAACCCATAGGAAAAGAATTATGTTTTTCTGAAAACGTGTAGGAAAATCAGATAAGCTGGCACAGCAAAGTTGTAAGAGTAGAATCCTGTATGAGATCTAGTTAGATCCTAACAGTTCTGGCCCGAATCGTTCTAGGTAAAGCAGTATACTACTCAGGGGATGCGATTTTAGGCTCAGTGCAAGCTCCACCTTTCCTCACATATTCTCTTACCACCAGGTGGCTCTCTAAGCCAACCAGTTCAATAAATCCTACAAGAGATCTTTTCAGTATATATTTCCAATATTTCCAGAAGATCATATTTTCAGTTTTCTGGAAGAGATTAGATGATAATTCCCTAGAATACTAAATATTCATTCAATCATTGTTTCCTCATTCATTTCTCAACAATTGAAGGCTTAAATGAGGCTCTGCTATGGAACTTATTTCATAGTGTAATAACAAAATGTCTACAACTCATACTTTAGTCCTTGCCACATACCAAGCCACTCCATAAATGTTACTTATTATTAATAATTTATACAATCCATTTTCCATAAGTCTATAATTGAAGATTTTAACTTAATATTTTACACCTGTACCCTTCTCTATTACACAAATACCCAGAGCAAGGTGAAAGCAGATGTAAAGCCTACCAAAAAGATTGACACAGAGCAACCAAAGCGTTAACCAAAGAGATTATAGAATAATCAGAAGAGGTTTTCCCCAGAAATCAATGGTAAGAAATTTTTAGAAGGGAGAGCATGATGGTAAGTTTCAAATATTCCAGAAAAATCAAGTGAGATAAGGACAGAAAATCCTCCATAGATTTGGGAATTAGGAAGTTATTGGTAACCTTTATAAGAGCATTAACAGTAGGGTGATAAGAATACTAGTCAGATTAAAACGGGCTCAAGAATCACTGGTTGTGGGCTTCCCGGGTGGCGCAGTGGTTGAGAGTCCGCCTGCCGATGCAGGGGACACGGGTTCCTGCCCCGGTCCGGGAGGATCCCACATGCCGCGGAGCGGCTGGGACCGGGAGCCATGGCCACTGAGACTGCGCGTCCGGAGCCTGTGCTCTGCAACGGGAGAGGCCACAACAGTGAGAGGCCTGCGTACCGCAAAAACAAAAACAAACAAAAAAAAGAATCACTGGTTGTAAAGAAGTGAAGGAAAATGAGAAAGAGAGTGATAACAAGGTGGAGAGATAATCAAGTTAGGGAAATATTTTCCTTCGTTTAAAGTAAGGAAAGACTAAGCATGTTTTTAGGCTAAGAAAGAATTCAAGAGAGTGGGAAATTCTTATGGTATGTTAGAGAGAATGATAAATACACTGCAATGCCGTTTTTCACTCACTGGCCTGACAAAGTTTCTAAGTTTGCTTATATACTTTCTTGACAAAAATGTGGGGAAACAGCTACTCTCGTATATTGCCCATAAAAATGTGCATCATCTTTTATCAAGCATCTCCACTTTAAGAAATTTATCCTAAACTCACACATATGTGAAACAATGTATACTCAAGATTCCAGAAATATTTGTTTGTATCAGGCACAGCTGGCATATCCATCAATAGGCAGTGATTTAATCAATTTATGATACACACAAACAATAAAATAGAATGCAGCTTTCGGAAGCAAATGATTAAGCTGTCTATTTACTAATATAGAGAGATCTCCAGAACGTACTATGATAAAAAGTATAGTGTGTAATTGTATGTATAAGCTGATAATACCTTGTGTATAATTAGAAAGGAATCAGAATATACATATTCATTTTTGTTTGTAAATAGACAAAGGAACTATGCAAAGATTCAAAAGTAACTAAAATTAATGGTCACCCAGATATGGCAGATGGTGGTAGGGAGAATTGTGGGGAAATTTGGCTGGAGGGGAAGAGGGGTAGGTGGGAGACTTTCTACTGCATTACTTTATATTCTCTTTTAAAATTATGTGTTTTCTTTCAAAAATTTTAAAAACCTATTTTAAAAACATAATTGTAGATGAGTTGAGACCTTGAAGAAAGAATGAAAGAGTATGGGATTATAGGTTTTAAAAAAGTATTTAATCTGGTTAAGGGAGATAGCTTTCTGAAAGTAGCATTTATACTAAGGCTTGATGTGTAAGTAGCAGTGGACCAGGTGAGGGGGGACAGGAGTGTGACCAGCAAGTGGCTAGTCACTTACAAAGGGAAGAGAGAGGAAGGCAGAGAAAGGGAAGTACAGACATAGGAAACTGGACAGACAGCAGAAACTGGACGGACAGCAGGAATAGAGAGAAGAGGATAGAAAGATGGTGTATTTCTGAAGATTGAGGATGAAGGGAGGGGTAAGAAGAGGACAGAAGGAGAAAATGGTGGTCAGAGAGCAAGAGGGAATGAGAGAAAGGAAGCTAGAAAGAGGTAAAGGAAGATAGAGACAGAGAGGCAAGGGAGAGAGGAAACATCTACCTGTGGGTACTGAGCCACACTGAGGATGTGAAACAAACACCCTCAGGGAGACAGAAAGAGGCAAAGAGACTTACAGAGGGAGTGAGGGGGGAGGTGAAAGATCAGATGGCCTAAAAAGACACTTGACATGCTAAATAGCAAGCTAGGCATCGCTACTCTGGCTGTGAGGTCCTGGATGGCAGAGGGTGAGCTGTAGAACTGGGTATTATCTGCAGGGTTAGTGGAGTGCTCTGCAATAGTTGGCACGCAACACATGTGGTCTTGAATGTGCAGTGAGTTCAAGAATGAGTGAATAGCATTTCTGTGTCCCCTGTATTCATATTTATATACTTGCTTTTAATCTAATAACAAATTAAAATTTAGTAATTATGCTGATAGTAAATCTAGTTGTCAACTTGATACGAATTGTCAGGTTCCAAAAGTGGTTATGGTGAAAAGTTAAGGTGTGGAAACCTAGTATAGGGTCCTATAATTATGACCTTTTCTTTTTCTTTATATGCATTGACCATTTCTAGAAGGAAAACCAAGTATCTAGAAACACCAAGGGAAGAAATTTGGAGAGTGAGAGTCAAATGTGTGACCAAGGTTATTTTCTTTTCCTTGTAAAAGCTTAATGATTATTTTAGAGCATATATGCACAGCATATATGACTTAGTAAATGAAGTATACTGATGGGAACAAAATTACAAAATAACCTTTGTGAACAGTGTAAACATATCAACCAGATACCTTTTAAAAATAGCTACGTACCAAGTGGCCAGAATGATGCATAGATACTTAATGACTCTTTTTGTGGGATATTACTTAATCAAAATGTGGGTCTGAACCAATGACTTTATTCAGTTTTACTAACTTAGGTTTCAGTGAAGTGAACGTGGAATAGGACAAATCCCTGGTTATGGCATTTTGAATATACAAATAATACAACACAAAGGATATAATTTGATATGATTTACAAAGATTTGTCAATATATGTCTACAGAGAATTCTGAGAAGATGCTATTATATCATCTCAAAATGGAATTGGAAAATATTGAAAAATAAGACACTGGGGACACAAATTGCTACCAGCTGAAGGAATGTCTGCTGCGCAGCCACAAACATCGCTTCTGGTTGAGAGGAAATTTGCATCTTCATAATAAGTGTTACATGAAAAGAAGAGCCCCTTTCACATGCCAGCTTAGCTATTCAGGCTGTTCTTATCTTCTATCTCGAATACTGCCTGGTAAGAATAGGAAATTCTTCATTCAGTTTGCCAATTATATCTGCCATGTGCAGGCGACACAGAGCATTGGCGAACGTTCAGAAGCCTGCGGATGGAATTCGTTCGTGGAGGATGGTCAGCTCTATTCAGCCGTCCAGGAAGCTCTGCTGGCTTTAATAATACATGAGGAGGCCTGGCGGGAGACGGCGGAAGGTGGGCCTAGGCTACTTTTCAGGCTCTTGTGCTGATCATGTGCACGCTGCCATGAGCCACTAAGTGTCCCATCTCCAGGCTCTGTTTGGAAGAAGAAGTGAGAAAACAAGGCTTGGAGAACTTTACATTTAATAGAGTGAATATTGTTTTTGCAATAAAAAATGCCCAGGAAGGAATAGTAAGACGGTAGCCGAGCATTTATATGAATTATACAGAAACCTTTCTCTAACAGAGTAAAATGAGAAAATGCAGTTGAAAATGTGATAACATAGCTTTAAAAGTTAGCTAAATAATGAAACTTTTTTGATATAGAGAGAAGGAACCCTAAGAACAAAAACATGTTTCTTTACATTCTGTAAAAGGTCAGTGAGTAGCTCAAAATATTATGTGTCTATTTTAAATCTGTACATTTTAGTCACTGTGTATGAATTTGCTCAATATACGAATTAAACCAAAAATGTCATTTCTCATTCTTTAGCACTGAGTATATATTTCTAGGGACAAAACATCCAACATTACATGGAAATTACTACAGGTTCATAAACAAACACACACACACACACACACACACACACACACACACACACACCCCCCAATAGGTTAAAGGTTTTCTAGTGATAATAGTGTTTCTGGAGTTAATAGCCTCCAACACTAGACTCCTTGTCCAGTGCTCCGGAAAAGGGCTTGAAAACTCACGTGCCTTCATGCCCTTTTTTTTTTTTTTTGGCTGCATTGGGTCTACGTTGCCGTGCATGGGCTTTCTCTAGTTGTGGCAACTAGGGACTGCTCTTCGCTGTGGTGCGTGGGTTCTAGGCATGCGGGCTTCAGTAGTTGTGGCTCGCAATCTCTAGAGCGCAGGCTCAGTAGTTGTGGCTTGAGGGCTCAGTAGTTGTGGTGCACGGGCTTAGTTGCTCCACAGCATGTGGGATCTTCCCAGACCAGGGCTCCAACCCGTGTCCCCTGAATTGGCAGGCAGATTCTCAACCACTGCGCCACCAGGGAAGCCCCTCTTCATGCCCTTTTGAAGAGGACTAAGTATAAGACAACAGAGGATGTGTGGACCCTAGCAAACCCAAACTACTAAGAAAAAAAGGTAAAACGTGGTATTGGCCAAACTGAACTTTTAACAGGTCAATCAGGTCTACCAGTTTGCTATCACAGATTGAACACACTTCTGCCTTATCTGAATTCTTCCAGAAACACTTTGAAAGGACCGGGCTATAAACCATGCTGTAAGAATAACAGAGGAACTGATATTCTTAGGAACTGAACCCACACACCCCCCCATGGATCTCGGAGTTAAAGGTGCCTTTCGGAACTGAAGCCACAGATAAGTGCTAGGCTCTGTTCCCTTTCTCTCCTCTCCAAAAGTGCAGGCGGGCCTTCTCTACGAATGCCGTTGGCCTGACCTACCTCCTTCCATCTTCCAGCCTCCCCCTGCTTCCATCCTACAAACCTCACCTTTCTCTGCGTCAGCTCCACCCTCCAGTCCCACTTCTCCAGGTCCCGCTGTCCTGAAAAACAATCCTCAAGCGCATAGAATCCTGATGAGAAGTGGTGGATAAAGGTCATGGCCTGGAAAACCAAAGGCTTTGATCTCAGTGGTGTTCACCAGGGAAAAGAGAAGGAAGAAGCTCTTAGTGACACTTGTAGCTACTATTGTGCTGTACAGGATTATTTTCTCCTAAAGCTTCTGAAATGCCACCATTTAAAAAAACTCATCTCTCAAAGGGGAAATGTTGGGGGAGTGATAAATCAGGAGCTTGGGATTAGTATACGCAGACCACTATATATAAGACAGATAACTAACAAGGACCTACTGTATAGCAGAGGGAACGCTACTCAATGTTCTGTGATAACCTATATGAGAAAAGAATCTGAAAAAGAATGAATCTATGTATATGTATAACTGAATCACTTTGCTGTGCACCTGAAACTAACACAACATTGTAAATCAACTCTACTCCAATAAAATTTAAAAAAGGAAAACAACTCATCTCTTTGGGCTCTTTTAGCCACATAATTTTGCCAGAGAGGTATTCAAATTTGCTATTTCGTTTCATGTAAATTAAACAATAACACTATCTTAAAAAAATCACTACTATACATATTGATAAGTTTTCAGACCAATAAATCCAACCATGAACAATCATGGGCACAGAGAGTGGGATTTCTCTTTCTTACCATGGTTAATTCCGGTTATTGTTGTCAAGTTTTCTTCAATGTAAATGCTGACTCTGATAAGGCAACATTCTCCTTAGCTTATGTAGGTCAAAGAGTGATGTGATCGTTCTATAAAGATGTCATTATGAATTGAATTACTTCTCAGTTATATAGTGAGTCTTGTGATTTTACTAGAAGGTGGGTGGGGGCTGACTTGCAGGAGAACAGTAATTTGATTACTTTTCCCCTGTAACCGACGGTATGGTTTGAGTCCATGATAATCATTTTAGTGCAGTGTTTTTCCTCTACTGATGTTCCTTGAAACTTAAAAATTATTTTATTTAAAAGATGGTTGAGGGCTTCTCTGGTGGCGCAGTGGTTGAGAGTCCGGCTGCCGATGCCGGGGACGCGGGTTCGTGCCCCAGTCCGCGAGGATCCCACATGCCGCGGAGCGGCTGGGCCCGTGAGCCATGGCCGCTGATTCTGCGCGTCCGGAGCCTGTGCTCTGCTACGGGAGAGGGCATAACAGTGAGAGGCCTGCGTACCGCAAAAAAAAAAAAAAAAAAAAAAAAAAAAGATGGTTGAGCATTATTATATCTCTGGAAGAAAATACATTAAAATATATTTGTTTATAGATCTATAGATGTATTTTTACATATTCTGGTTACTTTAAGTCATCTGCTAGTTTTCTATGGTAGAATATATAATATTTTATTACATTTTAAAATATTTTCTTATAAAATATGAGACTTCAAGTTCCATAGATCAGTCAGAACACTTCAAAAAGGTTTCTTATGCTCCATTAAAGACACTGTTGGTTTGTTTGCTGATATTTCCTTTTGGTTATTTGTTATCTTCCATGGGATTTTCTAATGTCTCCTAGAATTTCACAGATGAGTAATCTGAAATGAGATTTTGATGTTCAAAGCCCAAGTCCTCTGCTAGATATTAAATATTCCATGTGAAGGTCAGGTTAGGGTTGATTCATAGTACTTGATACAAACAGCAGCTTTCAGTCCCTTTAAATCATGACTTCTTTATTTTTTTTCTTTCTTCTTGTACATTATGGGCATTTTAACTTGGAAGATCTGCTTTTTGCATTATTGAAGAAAGGCATATCATATTTTCTAAGGAAAACTTTGAAAGGCTTGGATTAAAATCCTGCACTGTATATTTTGTTTTTACGGCACTGCTTATAGTTTAGGACTGTTTATTTCTGAATGTCTAACGCCAGGTTTTCCCTGTAAGTTCTCAGTCTTTTGTTTGTTTCTCTTTCTTCAGAGTGATGCCAATTTTTTTTGTTTTTTTTGGAATATATTATCCTATTGTGATGATAGTAATTAAAGTCTATGTGATAAAATATTTCCTGTTTAGGAAAAGGATATTATCATTAGCATTTGTTTGGCTTATTCCCTTTGGTAAGGTCCATTAACAATAACACTCAAATTTTAGAAAAGGAGTGAGATATAGCACAAAGAATTCTAGCAGCAGAAGCCTAAATTGCCCCTTTTTATGAATGACCTTGGGCAAATTACCAAGATTCTCAGAACTTCTTTTCCTCATCTTTGAAAATAGGACCAGAGCACCAAGCTACTTCACAGGTTTGAGAGAACCAAGTTAATTAGTATAGGTAAACCCCCTTGAAAAAGATAAACTAAAATAAATATGTAAGGTATTCTAATTTTAAAGGTTAAGGTATAATCACAAAACAGAAAAATTTTAGATACCAAAATAAGCATAAGTGATCTTAAATAAGCTTAATGTCTCTTTTTTTTCATGGTTTATAAAATCTTGGTGGAACTTTTCAGCTCATGTTAGCCATGTTCACATAAAAGCAGTATCAGTTGGAGTCATTTCTTTTTCATAAATTAAAGTCTGCCCACACATTCATGTGATATAAACAGATTAATTTCTCTTGTTACCTAGACATTTTAGACCTTACAAAGATTTTAGTTTCTCCCAGCTCATTTGATTCTGTTTGGTGGATCTGGAAATCAGCAGTGATATTATTTCCTAGAATGGAATTACCCAATCACTGCAACTGGCTATGGATGGCTGGGTTCGTAAAGGAGCTTAAGATGCTCTCTAACCCCACTCACTCAAAAGATAAAAGGAAGAAGAGAGGATGTTCAAAATAGCCATGCACTCAAACATGGGTATCTGGTTGTTGATCCCAGGGATGTAGGTTTATCAGACCCAATTTCCCATCTTGTACTCATTTCCTACACGTATTGTCTTAAAGATTACCTATTCCTTCTAAACATGAATAGCCTTTTTTTGTTGTTTGCTTTTTTTTTTATTAGGGATTCTAATAGTTCATACCTTAGATGCTTTTGTCATGATACATGCTTTGCACAATGCATGAGATATACTAAATATTGAATAAATGGGAAGAATATTATGGCCCTGAGTTATACATCCTACAGTGGAATCAGATGATTTATGATTAACAAAAAGAAAGATTACCAAAATATCCACAATTCAAGTCTGTTTTTCACAGAAATATGTTAATGTGGTTTATGGAGGGAGGTTAAGACCAAAGAAGAGTTTATTCAACATTATTTATTAGACTGTACAACCTAGTTTAGAAACCAGGATTTACTGGGGGCTTGTTATGTGTCCATCTTGAGCTAAGCGCTGAGCAAGGTTAAGCAAAAATGTGTGTAGTCTGGTATATAAGGGAGACAAACTGTAATCAAATAATCTCATAAATGAATATATAATTACAAATTTGCATATGCACTAAAGGGGAAAGGATGAAATAGTGGAAAATTCAAGACTGTTCCTAGACTTATACTGTATATGACCATGCAGAGAATGAACTTTCCAAATATTGAAATTCTGAGTTTCCTAAAAGCCCCACATCCCAGAAGCTTCTTCAGGCAGGACACAACGTGTAGACTAGCTCTGAAGTAAATAGGAGACCACATTTAAAATGAGCATAAACAAGGACTTTAAAAAGAAAAGTGTTTAAACGACAGCAATGAGATTTAACCCAGCTATAAATATTGTTAATTACTGGAATTTGGCTGCTTTCCTGGAAAAAAGTAAAATAGAACCAGCCATAATCACAGGGTATGTTAGACGAGTTCTTTCAGAAGAAAGAAAGTCTAGGTGATTGCTTTAGGTTTAAGATAATTCTTACTCCATGATAGAAATGACCCCCCAAAATAGCATTTTATCTTTTAGTAATAAATTAGCTATGTGTCCCTACATGTAGAAGTTACGTTTGCCAAGGAGTTACAAATGTATTATTAAAAATACTGAAAGATATTAAAAGTACCCTGAGAAAAAAATTACTCTTTTCTTCAAATGTGTATTCTTTTCGAAAATACAATGCTGTAGGACATTTACACTTTGCTTTATCAACTTCTTCCTTTAATGAAACCTTTGGATTCTAAGAAAAGTAAACCAAACTATTATATGTCCATAAAGCATATCTATTATGAATCCCTGGCTGTTTACTGAATGAGAGGATGCTATGTAATACTTGACCAGCCTCCAACAAAAACTATGCTCGGTGCAAACTCACTCATTTTGTTGAGCAGAATCCAATTGCTTCATTTATAACTGATTTTTTTTTCTTAGAGATAATTAGAAAACTGATACTAGATACTGCATTTTGTTTTGTTATACTAACACAAGTTTTAATTAGAACATACTTTCTAAGAATTCTCATTTGGGGTAATGAAAAACTATATTTTTTATGAAAATTGCTTTTATTTACACAATATAAAAGCATTGATCATATTGCTTTCATTCTATTGAGCAGTGGCAGTTCAAAGGCTGTATCTTTGTTGCTATGTATATTAGTTTGCTAAGGTTGCCATACAAAGTACCACAGATTGGGTGGCTTCCACACAGAAATTCATTTTCTACAGTTCTGGAGGCTAGAAGTCTAAGATCAAGGTGTTGGCAGGGTTGGCTTCCACTAGGTCTCCCTCACTGATTTATATATGGTTGTCTCCTCTGTGTGTGTCTATGTCCTAATTTCCTCTTCTTATAAGGACACCAGTCATATGGATCAGAGCCCTTCCTATATTACCACATTTTAATGTAATCACCTCTTTAAAGACTCTATCTCCAGGCTTCCCTGGTGGCACAGTGGTTGAGAGTCCGCCTGCTGATGCAGGGGATGCGGGTTCGTGCCCCGGTCCGGGAAGATCCTACATGCCGCGGAGCGGCTGGGCCCATGAGCCATGGCCGCTGAGCCTGCGCGTCCGGAGCCTCTGCTCCACAGCGGCGAGAGGCCATAACAGTGAGAGCCCCGCGTACCGCAAAAAAAAAAAAAAAAAAAAAAAAAAAAAAGACTCTATCTCCAAGTACAGTCACATTCTGAGGTAATGGCAGTTAGGGCTTTAATGCACGAATTTGGAAGGGACACAATTCAGCCCAAAACACCATGGATTTTGGTAAAGTACCTTCATAAGTATTTCTAAGCAATGTTATTTGAAGAAAAATTATAGATTGGTAAATCCATGACACTACCAGCTTATACAACAGAATCACACTCACGTTGCTGCAAAGAAACTGAGATTTGGCTGTACACAGATTTGTAAAGTTAAAAATGTTGAGACCAATTTTTCTCGATGACAAACAATATGATAGATTGATCAAGAGTTTAAAAGGACTACCAAAAACTGTTCTACACTTCTAATTTTCACAATATAAGAAATGTATGAAGTCAGAAAGAGAAAAACAAATATATTAACACATACATGTGGAATCCAGAAAAATGGTATAGATGATCTTATTTGCAAAGCAGAAATAGAGACACAGACGTAGAGAACAAACATATGGATAGCAAAGGGGAAGGGGGGGGTGGGAGGAACTGGGAGATTGGGATTGACGTATATACACTATTGATACTATATATAAAATAGATAACTAATGAGAACATACTGTATAGCATAGAGAACTCTACTGAATGCCCTGTGCTGACCTAAATGGGAAGGAAATCCAAAAAAGAGGGACTATATGTATATGTATAACTGATTCATTTTGCTGTACAGTAGAAACTAGCACAACATTGTAAAACAACTATATGCCAATAAAAATTAGTTTAGAAAAAGGAATGTACATTTGGAGAGATTGCTGAAAGGATATAAAGACCTTCCCTACAAATTTATATCCTCTTGCTCTCACCGTTCCTTGAAGAATTGCTATTCAGTGATTTGAATGGAGAGATAAGTAAGTAAACCCCTACCCACCTTTATTTCTAGTAGCCTGGATAGTATTTGTAATATCTGGAGAGAATATTCATCTAAAATTACTTAAATTACAACTTAAATATAGCTATGCAAATGCTAACTGAAAATCCACTGGTAGATTTAAGATGATGAGCTAAAGCTGTACAAAGTCCTCTCCCCAGCCCACTGTGTCCGGGAAAACCTGCATTGTATGTACTTGGGGCTCCTGCATAGTTGTGTTCAGGGTCTGTAGAGATGATGGTAGGCAGCTGCTTCTGAGCTACATCTTTATCAAGGAGCCCACTTTCAAGCTGTCATATTAGATTCCAAATGACGTAGTCCTAGTTTTGTACACCATCATATCTCTCACTCTCTTATTTTTAACAAGCTGGTTAACAGATTCTAAGCATTATTAATGGGGTCTCCATCTAACATAAGCTTTCATCTCAGTATTTAAAACAGTGCCAGGTCTCAACAGGAGCTCTAGGAAGTCTGAGGTGATTGGTCAGATAACTGACACTCCCAGAATGCGGGTGATGGTGTTGCATAAAGTACTGGCAGTGTGTACTCACCTACCACAAATGCCTCGTAGTAACCTCCTATGAACTCTGTAACTTTTCACGTGTGAGGCTTAGATATTTGGTTAATGGATAACAAATTCAAATTCCTCATAACTCACAAGTTTCATATTTTCACTTACTTAAAGTTCAAGATCTGCGTGTAGGTCTCCATGACACTTGAAACTCAACATATTCAAAACCAAACTCATCAATGCTTTCTTAAAATTGCTTTGTCTCATTATTTTCCTGTTCTCTCTGAAACTCAGTATTGAACTTAGTATTGTAATCTTGTAGGTTAATTTGACCCATTTTCCTTGTTCCTACTTTCAATCTACTGATAAATTCTAATTATTCTATCTTCAGCATCTCTTCTGTTCCACCTTCTTTCCTCATGCTACATGCTGGTTAGGGGCCTTACTATTTGTCACACATATATTTAATCTTCTAATTACTATTACTGCCTCCAGTCTTTTTCTATTTTAAGTCTTCTTCACTGCCATGAGAGACTTCTTTTGTAAAGCCAATATCTAATCATGAAATCTCAACACACTTGCATATTAAGAACAGTCATATTATAATAATAACATTAACAATAAAAACAAAGCCCTCTGCAACCCCTTTTTTTGTCTTAATGAAATGCTGATTCTTTATTTACTCAACAAGACATTCTCCAAGCTCTTCTCTAAATATATTTCCAGTCAGTAACCCTCTTACTCGAGTTTACATTTTGTCCTGCTTGAGTCAATTACTGTTCCCCAAATGCCCCTGATTATCCCTTTGTGCACTCGCACACACTGTTCCTGTGGCCTGGAATTCCCTCTTTTACCCATACCTACTGCCATATCCATCCTTCAAGACATACCTCAAATGCTAACTCTTCCCGGAAACTGTATCTTAAAGTCACAACAATAAATAACGCCATCATTCTGTAAACCCAGCACTGTGCGTGTTACTGACAGCAGTCTCTCTTGTGTTATCATCCTTTGTCTACCTGTTTGATCTACTTTACCAGAGAGTAAATCTATGGAGACATAATGTATGTCTCCCCTTCATCTTTATTGCCCCTCTTATGCCTTTTGTCTAGTAGATAGACTGCTAAATTGATGAACAAGATATTGCAAACTACTCTGAACTAGGGTAGCTTTCCTTATTATTAGGCAGCCACTACGTTTTTCTCTCCAAACCACCAATTTTTGTTTGCCAAGGTAAAGCTCCCCCCGCCTAGCTTTCTCCCTCTCTTTCCTTTTTCTTCTCTTCCTCCTCTCCTTCTTCTTTACTCTTTCTTCTCCTCTTCCTCTCTTTCTCCTCCCTCTCCTTTTTCTTCTTCTTCTTTGCTAGAGTCAATTAAAGGAAAGGAAACATATATTGAAAGAAGTTTAATACATTAGAATGCGTTTGTCTGGAGATGAATGTTTCCATTAATGATGACTCTTTGTGCAGCAAATTCACACTAATTCCACCTCAACAGTGGATTACACAGGAGTTCATTTCAGTATAAGTAAGAACATAATTTTTATGGAATTGAATATTTAAAAGGTTATTACAGGGAGGCACATGTTGCACCTATAAAGTGTTTGAAGAGCTATAAAATGGAATGTGCCGCCCATTCCAATCATATGACAATTTGCCTTACTGAATAAAGTTACACCAGAACTTCAGATGCTTTACCAAGCATCTCTTGCACACACACACACACACACACACACACACACACACAGAAAAAGAGAGATGAACACACATACACACAGCTACTGCTACTTTTTCTTATTAAAGATTTTGTATTATTGGTAAAATTGTTGCAGTTGTGAATATCTGTGTGGCAAACAGGAAATAAGAGAAAAGCATTTAAACAGACATTGGGGAAGACAGCATGAAATGTGAAATTTGTATCGTCCATTCCAGTGTGCTAAAACAATTAAGGGATAAGTATCAGTTCAAATCATGAGTCCTTCAATCTTTACCTTAAACAATACTGAAATAGAATAATCTATCATAATATTCATTAAATTAATTCACTCAACTGCTTCTTTAGAAAATGCAACCATTCTGCATGTAGTTTTCTTTCAAGTGTTCAAGTTTAGAAAAAAGATAGCTTTAAATTCTATTTTTACAATTTCTTTAGCTTTAGGTTCTAGGCATTCTTTACAGAAAAAATAATCAGAAAATAGGTCTTTTATTTATAGCATTTTACAATACAAATTATGTTTCTAAAAAAGTTTGAATACATGTTTACACATTTATGTTACAATCTGGTTTGCTAATATTTTCTCATCTTAACAGATATTTATTAAGCACAAAATATTTCCAAAACAAAAAAGTATTTCCATAAACAAAAGTTTATGCCCTAAGGACAATGATTTTACCTCACAAAATCAAGGGAAAGATGAAAAAGATATATATAGAAAGTTATTTTAATATGAATGTTTATTAGAATTAATATAACAAGTTCAATACCACTATAATGTTACATATAAATTCAACTTATAGATTTTCAAATGTGATTGTTATAATTTTTGTTAATTCCTTGATATTAAGAGAATGACCTTTTAGTGCACCATCACATTTTGGTTAATGTAAAGACAGTTTTACAGAACCTCAAAGAGAGCCCAGACCTTGGAAGTTCCATCAATTATGATCAAATTCCTTCTGTGCCTTGTGAAAGTAAAGCTGGTAAATTTAAACAGTAAGAACATAAAACCTCCTTCACAAACCGTAAGATGGCCATTCTGTGAAAGTTAATCCCAATTGAGAGAAGTCTTTGTTGAATAAATTGCAAAAATTTCTGACTTTTTATAGACAACTTCAGACGGTGGCCATTGTTTTAAAATATGATGGGAAAAACATGCTTCCGTTTATCATGATTTTATACAGTAGACTGAAAACAGATTTCCCAGAGAAAATTATGAAGTTATAAACATGCTTTTGTAGTTGCTGCTTCTTCACTGACTTCCTGCTCTGACTATATCATGTCACTCCATCTACACATGTACCTTCCACCATAGGGGGCTTATGATTTTGTTATTTATAGAGGGGCAGATAATTGAATACACGTTGAAGTAACTTACCTGAGGGTACTCAGCCTCAACTGACCTGAGTTTTCTGAGAGCTGCTCTATCACTGGACAGCATCCTGCTTTATTCCCCTGAGCCTTACTAGTAGCTTCATTCCATATAAGGTAAGCAAAAGACTGTGCTTTCTCTCAGCTGACGTGTGTTACAGTTAGAGCTGTCTGACTCAAATAGCTAAGTCCAACCTTACCTTTTTTAGTCAACATAGTGTCATGGTTACCTAAAACAACTCTACATATTTCCTAAACTCAACTAAAGGGAAAAGGGGCATTGTTGAATATACTCAAAACTGATAATGAACATTATTAGTAAGTGGAAGTCTCATGGCCTTGGAAACATACATTTGAGAGACTTAAGAAACATAGAGATTGGGTTTGCAAAAAAAAATTTTTACAGCAGCAATGATAGGATGAGGAATACTTCTTGCCTGACTAACCTGAAAACAATATGAAAAAGAATGTAACATGTTTAGACTAAAAAACCAACCCTTTAAATGAGTTTGACTGGTACCTAAAATTGTTTTCCTAGTTTATTCTAAAAATTCTGATGGCAAGGGAGAGAACACAGCTGACTGCTTCTCTTTTACATCATTTGATCTGCAGGGCTGCTCTGTCCACTGACAGAATGGGTGAACTGACTTAGAGACACTCACTTCTAAGGGTCATCAGCATTAGCAGTCGTGGGATCAGACGTGCACTTCATACTATATCCCCTCAGAAGACATCAAGGCCTAGAATTAACTTTCTGCCCTACTCTGTTCTGAAAGATGAAAGGCAGGATCTCTAGAACTGTGATGGGTCGGTGACAAAGTCATCGACGGAGAGCTTCATGGAATTGGTTGAGAAAACAAAAATATTTTAGAGCAGAACTGGGTAAATGTTATCTGTAAATCTTTTAGGACTTGTGAGCCATAGTTTCTGTCACAACCTCTCAGCTCTGCCATTGTTACAGGAATGCAGCCACAGGCAACACAGAAACAGAAGAGCGTGGCAGTGTTCCAGTAAAAATGTATTTACCAAAAGAGGTGAAGGGCTATGCCATCCGTGCTTTGCCAAACCTTGCTTTGGAGGCATGGTGTCTCCCGAAATTATTCAGCCAAATGTATGATACATGTCATGATTTAGGGTGTCTGCGTGGGTGGTGAGAGGTGAGGAAAGTGAGAGAGAGGTGGGGGGAGGGGCGGTGGAGGGAAAAGGATCTGAATTTACCAGTATTAATGGCTGTTTTGACCTGGTCACTTGAAATTTCACTTTAGAGCCCCATTCAGTTGCTAGGGTCGCCTTGCTATAAAATGCCTAGGACCGGGCTTCCCTGGTGGCGCAGTGGTTGAGAGTCAGCCTGCCGATGCAGGGGACACGGGTTTGTGCCCCGGTCCGGGAAGATCCCAATGCCGCGGAGCACCTGGGCCCGTGAGCCATGGCCGCTGAGCCTGCGCGTCTGGAGCCTGTGCTCCGCAAAGGGAGAGGCCACAACAGTGAGAGGCCCGCGTACCGCAAAAAATTAAATAAATAAATAAATAAATAAATAAATAAATAAATAAATAAATAAATGCCTAGGACCTTGAATCAATGCTATACTAGCCCATTTAATGTTCAGACTTTCTAAACTTATGATCATAAGTAGAAAACTGTGGTTAAGCACTTGGGGTTTCTCAATCTTATTTGAATGTAGACCTCACTAATACCATCCCTTCCTGCCCTCCCACTTTAAAAATTGATTAATGAAATAAATGTTTCCTAAAACACATTTTGAATAATAGAACTCTAATTCATATTAGTGACTTAGTGATGGGCTTTTCAAATTATTGTTTTCCACCAAGAAAGTGAAATACATTTTTAGTCATCCTAGATGTAGAGATGAGCTTTTTTCTTTTATAAATTTATTTATTTTTATTTTTGTCTGCGTTGGGTCTTTGTTGCTGCGCGCGGGCTTTCTCTAGTTGTGGCGAGTGGGGCTGCTCTTCGTTGCGGTGCGCGGGCTTATTACGGTGGCTTCTCTTGTGGAGCATGGGCTCTAGGCGTGTGGGTTTCAGTAGTTGTGGCACGCGGGCTCAGTAGTTGTGGTGCACAGGCTTAGTTACTCCACTGCATGTGGGATCTTTCCAGACCAGGGCTCAAACCTGTGTCCCCTGCATTGGCAAGCGGATTCTTAACCACTGTGCCATCAGGGAAGCCCTAGAGAAGAGTTTTTGATGATAGTTTTATAGAGTCAGCTTTAATAACATTTCTTTCCAAAGATCCTAAGGAGATAAAATTATATGCCTGAGTTCTGTATTTCTACTTTCCATTTTACATGAATCACACCTTCTTGGTCTTGAATGGCTAGAAGAGACATTTTTGTTTTACAATTCTTGATTTTTAAAAGTAAAACCTATCAAACAATTAACAACCTGCAAACAAGTAATGGAAAATTATTTTATAGTACTTAGCATTTTAAAAGAAATAAGTTAATTTGTCTTTAAAAGTATCTGTTAAGTAAACTTTGTAGTGCAGCTATTGAAAGGGTACTAAAACATAATTTAACTGCCTATTTTAAAAACTCCACTAGAGGGCATCATGTACCAAGATTTTTGTCCATTTGTAATTTCAACGGGGAAAAATCTCCAGTTTTATTCTTTATCATGAATAAATGTCATTGATTTAATATTTACCATCATTCGGTATTGAATGGTTATCTTTATGAGGCACACTTGGTCTCAGTGAATGCTATCTCATTTATAAAAGAGAGTATGGGTGTTACTCCACCTGATTTTAATTAGTTATAACCAACACTTCTCAGTTATCATAATTACTAGAATAAACACCAAATAAAAAAGGCATTATTTTATACGTAATGAGTTCATGTGGTGAGGTATTTAATGCCATATGTGTTTTAAATTGTAAATATATATAAACAGTTCTAGGTTAAAGAAAAATAAAGTAAAACCCATAGGAGATACTGGACGTAAATTTGAAATTCAATTTTGAAGAAATAAAAGCATTTGCTCATTATGCATCCTCAAGGATTATTTTAAACATGAGTAGGAAGACCAGTTGAACGGTATGTCAGCTTTCTTAATCCTTGCTGAGAAATGGAACCTGCTAAAGGCTGGCAGCATCGCCATGTTTTAGAAGTCTTCCCAAGCACTACTGTATACAGGCTGTCCTCTTCAGTTCCCTACTTCTCCACTTACCCATTAAAATTTACTAAAGAATTCTAAATATAGGTGGTTGTCACTAAGGCACTGATATTCGCAAGGGCATAATGCTTTATTTCCAAATAAGTTTTCTGTAGGAGAGAGCAAAGTAACATTGAAAGGCAGGGGGAGGATGTACGTAACCAGCTTTGGAAAATGATTACGTGGGTTTTAATAGATTCATATTTAGAAACAAAAAAATTATAAAAAACGTACATCCAGGATAGTGAATTTTAAAACTCTATGACCGATATTATACAGAAATAGACATAATTGTCACCTATTGCAATAAAATAGTGATATTTCCCCATATTTCTTGTTTAGTTAATAACAATATATATTAAAGGCTATTTTTATCTTCATAAAAATAATAGGTGCTCATTATTTTAAAAATTTAGGCAGCAAAGCTTTATTTTCACTATTATCAAATCATCCCCCTGATAAACTATCATCTTTAACATGCATGTTATACAAATAGGTGATAGCTGGGCCAGGTATTAAGTTCTTAAATGTGTATCAATTATTTAATACTTCTACTTCCCTATGCAATACATACTATTTTTAACCCCGTTTCATAGATGAGAAAATGGAGGCATCTATGTTAATAATACATATAATTGGAAGAATATAGAGATGTACATAATGAGATACATAAACATACACAAATAAAAATATAAAATTATTCAGCTCCCAGTGATATCTCTAAAATTAAGAAAACAAGATTATAAAAATCTTTTAAAAAATTGAATTATTTTAACCTCATATTTCAAATTTAAATAGTATCAGTTCCCAGCAATGGATGATAGAAATTAGAATTTTTGCACACAACCATTCCTCCCCTATATCTTTCTTTTTTTTTTTTTAACATTTTTATTGGAGTATAATTGCTTTACAATGGTGTGTTAGTTTCTGCTTTATAACAAAGTGAATCAGTTATACATATACATATATCCCCATATCTCTTCCCTCTTGTGTCTCCCTCCCTCCCTCCCACCCTCCCTATCCCACCCCTCTAGGTGATCACAAAACACCAAGCTGATCTCCCTGTGCTATGCGGCTGCTTCCCACTAGCTACCTGTTTTACATTTGGTAGTGTATATATGTCCATGCCACTCTCTCACTTTGTCCCAGCTTACCCTACTCCCTCCCCGTAACAAGTCCATTCTTAAGTAGGTCTGCATCTTTATTCCCGTCTTGCCCCTAGGTTCTTCATGACCATTTTTTTTTCTTAGATTCCATATATATGTGTTAGCATACGGTAATTGTTTTTCTCTTTCTGACTTACTTCACTCTGTATGAAAAACACATTAAAGAATGCTCAACATCATTAATCATTAGAGAAATGCAAATCAAAACTACAATGAGATATCATCTCACACCTGTCAGAATGGCCATCATCAAAAAATCTACAAACAATAAATGCTGGAGAGGGTGTGGAGAAAAGGGAATTCTCTTGCACTGTTGGTGGGAATGTGAATTGATACAGCCACTATGGAGAACAGTATGGAGGTTCCTTAAAAACTAAAAATAGAACTACCATACGACCCAGCAATCCCACTACTGGGCATATACCCTGAGAAAACCATAATTCAAAAATAGTCATGTACCACAATGTACATTGCAGCTCTATTAACAATAGCCAGGACATGGAAGCAACTGAAGTGTCCATCAACAGATGAATGGATAAAGAAGATGTGGCACATAGATATACAATGGAATATTACTCAGCCATAAAAAGAAACGAAATTGAGTTATTTGTAGTGAGGTGGATGGACCTTCCCTATATCTTAATTATCAGTAAGTTTATTAATATTTTTGTGGTTTCAAGGTTTATAACATTCCCATTTCATTCTTTTTTTTTAATTTGTATTTAAATTTTTTTGTTGGAGTATAATTGCTTTACAATGTTGTGTTAGTTTCTGCTGTACAATGAAGTGAATCAGCTATATGTATACCTATATCCCATCCCTCTTGGACCTCCCTCCCACCACACCCCACCCCGTCCCACCCATCTAGGTTGTCACAGAGCACCAAGCTGAGCTTCCTGTGCTTTATAGCATGTTCCCACTAGCTATCTCTTTTATGCATGGTAGTGCATATATGTCAGTCTTAACTTACCAGTTTGTCCCACCCTCCCCTTCCCCCCTGCCGTGTCCACATGTCCATTCTCTACATCTACAACTCTATTCCTGTCTTGCAGATAGGTTCATCTGTACCATTTTTCTAGATTCCACATATATGTGTTAATATACAATATTTGTTTTTCTCTTTCTGACTTACTTCACTCTGTATGACAGACTCTAGATCCATCCACATCTCTGCAAATGACCCAGTTTCATTCCTTTTTATGGCTGAGTAATATTCCATTGTATATATGTACCACATCTTCTTTATCCATTCATTTATCATTGGACTTTTCTGTGACCAGAATTCACAAGGTTGTTTAGCGTTATGTTTGAATTAAATAGATCACGCCCATTCTTTATCAGGATTTCATTGTTGAAATGTTTAATTTCTTGACCTTCTTGTATCTTCAAAAATATTTTTTCAAGAAAGAATCATGTATTTTCCAAACATTCTTGTGAATTCCTGTCTATTATCTTTACACTTAGAAGTCAGTTGTCAGGATACACTTTGAATAAGTGTTTCCTTTTCTCTCTGTTCTTAAGCAAGCGTGTTTGCCCTGGAGAACTCAGATCAATAAGGTTTTGCCTCTTGAACATGATCTGCTCTTTTCTGCCCATATTACTAAATGATAGTGTAGTCACTGGAGATAAAATAGTATATAAAAAAGGTTGCCTTCTTGGAGCATGCATTCTAATTGGGGAGAGAGGCAAGAAACGAATATCTATTTATTTGTCTATTTATCTGTGTATCCCTCTAATGTCAGACAGTGATCAGTGCTTTAGAAAAAAATACATAAGGCAAGGTGTGGATTCATGGACCAAGTATAAGTGGTGATGCTATTTGATGCAGAGTCATTAGCACAGCCTCCCTGTTAGGGGACATGTGAATGAATTAGCTATGAGGGTGTTTATGGGCATAAACCCCCAAAGTGATAATTTCATATAAATTTTTCCTAGAATAAATGTTTCCTTTCAATTTGTAGCTTCAAACACTCATTTAATCAACGTTTATGTTTTGCTCATTATGATTTTGTATTATTTTCTGTTCCTTTTTATTTTTGTACATTTCTATATGAAAACCAGTCAACTGAATGTCGACTATCTCCACTATTATGTATAACTGTACATCTTCGTTCTATTTCATTTTGTTTTACATGAATTCCTCATGCCTGAGTACACTGAATCTGTGTTAAGTTGTATTTCTTCTTCTCCTTCTCCTTCTTCCTTCACATCCTTCCCCTCTTCCTCCTTCTCTTCCTCCTCCCCTTGAAATGCAGCTATTTTTTCTTCGTTTTTCCTCCAAACTGTGTCAGCTCACTTTTCATCCTCTTATTTTGTCTTGAAATTTGTTCTCGCTACCTTCCTTCCTTCTTTCTTTCTCTAGTTCCTTTTTTTTTTTAATGTACCTTTTCTTAAAGGCATTTTGGTTCTTGTTGTTGCTCTTTTTTTTTTTTTTTTTTAATGTATAAAACTTCACTGAGGCTAGGGCTTCCCTGGTGGCGCAGTGGTTGAGAGTCTGCCTGCCAATGCAGGGGACGCGGGTTTGTGTCCCGGTCCGGGAAGATCCCACATGCCGAGGAGCGGCTGGGCCTGTGAGCCATGGCTGCTGAGCCTGCGAGTCCAGAGCCTGTGCTCCACAATGGGAGAGGCCACAACATTGAGAGGCCCGCGTACCGCAAAACAACAACAACAACAACAACAAAAAAAACTTCACTGAGGCTAAAGGAAATTATTTATCTAAAGGACCTCATTTTGTGA
Source organism: Grampus griseus (assembly GCF_964374135.1). Taxonomy (NCBI): domain Eukaryota; kingdom Metazoa; phylum Chordata; class Mammalia; order Artiodactyla; family Delphinidae; genus Grampus; species Grampus griseus. Next base: position 111,092,544 of record NC_138998.1, read on the forward strand.
TTTTTAAGTGCTATATAGTCATAATGTGTTTTTTTGTTGTTGTTTCATCTTTTATTATTTTTTCTGGGTCTTTATGCAGTTCTCATGCTGATTTTCTTCTGCTTAAAACTCACTTTTGAAAGTGGCTGTCTATTTGCTGAAAAAAAGTGTAAGGCATGGAGGGAAGAAGGTGTGGGGAAGGGTATTCTGGAGCAGCACAAAATCTGACTTTCTTAGTATTTGACAGATATTCTTCATGGGCTTTTTTAAATCAAAAGTTTAGTTCTTATGTGACTTCTAGAGTGATGAATTCAAAAGACCATATGTACATAAGACAGAATTTCAAAATTTCTGCCATGATTATCAAACTTATCTTTGGTATGGAATTTATAATGAGTTTGATTTTTGAATCATCTATTAAATGAATGGGGAAGAGCAAACTTTTTTCTAACAAATTTTCTGATATTTTTAAAATTAAAAAGAAAACTTAATAATCAGGAAGCACCAGTTAATTTTAACTTCAATTTGATCCTTTCAGAAATTACGTTTTTGACATATGTGTCATCAGGCCCTAGCATGGTATCTGATAGCACAGATGCTTAAAAAAGGTTTGCTAAATGAATCAATTATTTTAAAATTTTATTTTAACATCTATCCCTTTTTTTCATACATTCAGTACAGAGTTTCATCACATATTATACATTCCAAAATATAACAATAATTACTTTATTTTAAATTTTGGGCCTGTAAAGTTCTAAATCCATTATAATGTTTGATGTTTTTGTAGGAAATATGTTCTTGAAATTTAACCAATAATTAAGAGGGAGTATGAATAAACATTAAAACCAAGAATAATATGTTTTTAAATTTTAAATATTAATAATATCCTACATTTTAATCTATAATAATTCTCTTCTATCTTCGGCATTTATTTTAGAGGTTTTTTTTTGTTTGTTTGTTTTTGTTGTTTTTTTTTACTAAAGCTTTGATTTAAATAATACCTGACCTCTTGTCTTCCAAAAATTTTTAAATTGCTTCTTATCAATTATTAGTATTCTGGCTTCCTTTCATACATTAACATCTAAAATTGGATCTCATTCAATAACTCAAAGTAATATTGACTTGTGCTCTCAGTTTCTGATTTGAAAGGACTATTATGGATATGTAACAGGAATGTTAATTACAGTAGTGTTGAGGATGTTGTCATGTGACTTTCAGTAAGAAATTATTGTAAAACTATTATATCAGTTTTACAAATATATACCTTAATTCCAGGTGGAATTAAAGAATTTATAAATTGTGGGTCTCATGCTAATTCATGCAATGCTGAGATAAATATCTTTGCTCAGCTTATGGAAAAAATAACTCATAAATGGTTTACAGGAGTTTAAATATGTACCTTTAGATTGCACCCTACTGCCTCTTTTGTGGTGTAAAAACATACCCCAGTTCAACTTCAGGGCTGTCCAATCCTTAGTCCCTTTGACATGTAGGGAATCTAGTACACCCTATATCTTGAATAAACCTCACATGTGAGTGACAGCCAAAAAATAACAGCTGGCCTGGAGTACTTAGGTTGGAATTTAATGGTCCTCTATTCTGACTGCTGCTGTAGGTTTCGGCAGATGCCTTATAGCAAGTGCCCATTCCCCTGTTCACATGAAACAGCCATTTCCAACTACAGACCATCCTCAAAACACTGTGACAGTGCAGGCCAACTGTCCACTCACAGATCAGATCACTATACCTCCTCCCCTCTTCTGCCCAAGGATCTGGTTACTTCCTTTCTAGGCTTTTAAAATAATAAAATACCAGATTCAATCATTTGCCAAGAATATGTAACCATTATATTGTATATCTCCCATCCTTCTACCCTATTTCCCATGTGGAAGAAAGTTACCATCAGAGCTCTAAATGGATTCATGCTTTCAAGGATGATGGCCAAAGTAGATGTAATGTACCTCTCTTACTGCAGAAGATATTATCAGCTTCATCATTTTTTGTCATTCCTCAACTTTGCTCTTTAGTTTTTCTGTATATGCTGAAGATACTATGATTTCACAAATTTTACAAATGTATTTACTGGCAAAGGTGATTCATGACAGAGCCAAGGTAGTATTTCATTTTTGGCTCTACTTCTGCACCTCCATTTACTAGCATCTTCGAGTTGCACAGAAGCTCCCTGGAGCTCATTACTGTCTCGCCATCCCACTGTCAGGAGCTCAGATGAGCTGGAGAGGCCTGAACTGCCAGGTGTTAGAGTGGTCAAACCAAACGGGAAAGTTAACAGTCGCATCTTTAAACACTTACCGCAGTCGTATAAGCAAGAGGCTGAAACCAGAAAAAGTGCCACTCTCCCCCACCTCTCCTTCCATGTTTCCCTATTGAATGGCATGGATCAAGGTTAAGGTGGATCAGCATGGACTTGGGGGTCATCTTACTATTGAGGGAGCCCCGAACAAAAGGCTTTGTTGTTCTATGTACCCAAGATCCAAAGAAAGGGAGAGGGAGAGCAGGAAGGGGGAGGGAGGGATAGGAGTGGAGAATTAGTGAGCGCTAAGTCAGAGTGAAGAAAAGTGTCTTCAAGCCTTTCCCCTCTTCCGCAGTCTCCCCCCTCCCCAGTAAAGAAGCCTCAGCAGAAGCACCTGAGGAAAGCCTCAGCCAAAGACCCCCCTTAAAGAGGTTTCTGAATGAAGGAGCCTGGGCTAGGGATGCAAACATGCCCAAGCACAAGGCTGGACAGAGGGGCCCACTTCCTTGACTGCAACTCAGAGACTGCAGTGCTTGGCTGTGCAGTAAGTCTGGTGTGGAGAGCGCAGCTTGCCCTATGAGGCAGGCCAGGTGAGGAGTTGCAGTAATTGCCTTTGTAATTGTAACTCAGGTCAGGCCTGAAAAACCAGGGAGAGGTTCTTAACCAATCTCCTGTACTCTAGTTCTTTCCATTCTTCTCTCCTCACTTCTCATGCACCTGGTTTTGGTTCTTTCTCTTTAAACATAATGAGACAGTGGTCAAAGCAACTGGAATAGTTCAGAGATTTATGGTCAGAAGGTGAAATGAATTTATTATTATGCAGAGATGAGGGAGAATCCACCTTCTGGAAGGTGGAGGAAAGGAGTAGAGCTGAGGAATGGTATGTACAAAGGCTCTGACCCAACGAGAGGAACTACAATGATTTAGGTTTGACTGGAGTGCAGAGTATAAGGCAAGGGCAGGCAATAGATGTCTTGAAGAGGCCAAAATATGAAGTGCCACATATACCATGCAAAAATAAAGTTCTTTTTTAGTAAAAGAAAACTATTGAAAGCCTGTAATAGTGAATAATATGATCACATTTGTATTTTCAGAAAATATCCAGGCCAAAGGTAGTAAACAGAATACTAATTAGTATAAAATAAATAATGAGGCGTTTAAAGGTTTAAGTAGAATCCAAAGTGTCTTTGCACCAAGGCAGAATTGATTGGGATTTGTCCCTGAGGGAGACCTTTCCAAAGATTAACAAACAAGTTGTTAGAAGAGTTGCTAATTTCTTCATTAGCATGTGAATACTTCCTTGAAATACATATTATATAAAATCCCCATATGTGGGAATATACTTATGAATTGTATATTTCTATGTGTGTATGAATTGTGTATGGAACTGTATCGTACCTCCACCCTGGGAATGGTGATTTGGAAGAATGGTGAGTGAAGAAAACATGCTGCTAACATGGCGGAAAAAAACACAACCCACGTGTAACCAGAAGAGACCTGTGGTTTAGTCTGTTTAGTATCAATGTCTTGATACCCTCTAAGTTTGTAAGAGTAGATTTCTTTTAATTTGCAAAGTATTATCTAGTTTCTTAACATTAAGCAATACTATTTTCTAGTTTCTTAACATTAAGCAATACTATTTCTGATAAACAAAATACATTATAATTTTAAATATTTTTAAACTTCTTATTAATGCCATTCTATTTATTAAATGTTTATGCTATACAAACTCACGTTAAGAAATAACTAAATCTATCTTTTTAATTCCACAATTGTAATTGCCATTTTTTTCTCTTGAGTTGAGAGTCTGTAGTCCTTTTAAAAAATATCTGATTATATTCTCACCCATATAAATATATAGTAATACTTTCATCTACATATGTGTGTATTTTTAGATTTAATTTTTATTCATTTATAATATATTTAAAATCATTTAAAATTTCCTATCTATGTTGAGTATTGAGCCTAAATGTTCAGGTCTATAGTCATTTGTTCTTTGTTATTATTTGCTGTGGAAATGGGAAGGGAGAGATCCAGTTCTCCAGTCTGGATCTTGAAGACCCAAGAGTAGATATTGAATTCACCAAAAGTTATGCGTAAAGCATTCAAGGACAGAAGTTGACCTACAAAACAATTAAATCTGATTTCCTTGTCACTTTACATGCATATATAGATCTTGATCTAGACTAAAACATATATTTTGTCTGAAGTGCATGTCTCTAAGATTTAGTATTTGCTTTATCCTAATTGCTGTCTATCCATTAGATTCATAGAATTGTATTCATTGTCTCTGGTGGTCAATTAGGCATGTGTAAAACAATCCAAGGATATTAATCCAACACAGTGTTTCCCAGCCAAAAGGATTTTTATTTTCCCAATAACAAGTTGAAAATATTGTATGGTGTAATTTTGAGACAGTAGTTCCGATTTTTAAAAATAATACCATAGGAAATGTTACTTTTGTTTTGTTATCATGATTTCTGTTGTTTTTATTTTGGAGGGTATGGTTGTTTTAGGAAGGAATGGAAACCATAAAATACAGCATTTAACAACAGTCACCACAAGAATACAGGCGTTCGTGATGTCACTCATAGTCTCTATCTTCATGTGTACACTTTCTCTTATAGAGGTTGGCCAAAAGTAGCATAAACAACAACAATTTGTTATGACCTGTGAAAGTACTCTATAAATATTTTAGTGATATGATGATATCTTGAGGAAAAAAATTTCCTATTCGTGAGGCCATAGGAAACAGAAAACATTGGATGTTTATTTTTTTAATGCTAATTATTATTATTAACAAAACTGAGATTATTGTTTTTTACCATTCAGATATTCATTTTGGTCTTATATATTTAAATTCAGATAACTCTCAGGGGGTTTTTTTCTTTAACTTTATTTTAACATGCTTTGTTTACATTTTTCTTTTTTAGTTAAAAAAGAAAGCGTGAGTTATTTTTTTGTTCAGTAAGAATTAACAGATCCTAAATATAAATCTTTTGTTCCCCAGGAAGTAACAATGCCTGTTAGATAGCTCATTTTAACCACTCAATTGTCTTTTGTTTTCATTGGCTATCTTTTTAATATTTTTCATAATTTTTCTGCAAATTTAAATAACACTGCCTTTACAGTAAGAGGGAACTTATTGTAAATTATTGTTCTCATTTTCCTCTTTTTAATCTAAGGAACATGCATATAATGATCATTTCGCATTCATAAAATTCCTCAGCTGCTAAATCTTGAGAAATGAGTTGTGTGTGTTAAAATGAGATGCTCTCAATTTGGCCTCAGAAGTTAATTCAACAGAGTAATGGTGAATTTCTTAAACTACTTACTTAAGGGCTTAGGAAAGCTATTAAGCCTGTAGGCCGAGTGACACCAAAAGACTGAGGTGAAGGCTGAGAGTTAAACCTCTCTTAATAACACAGACCCAAAACCTAGTATTAGAGAAATAAAGAAGATTAAGGTGTCAACTCAACCTTAGCTATACTGTTGGTCTATACCCTTTACAGGTGGGGAAAAAAATAGAGCAAAGAGAACAGAAAGTTATCCTGTGGTTTCATCTCTATTATCCATTCAACCCCAAATTTTGTACATACTGGCAAAAACACATTTGGGAGCAATCATTAAGACAGGTGTGCCCCTGAAACCCTACCTAAAATTTTTTCCGGGCAACCCAAAAATCAGCCCTTATTTGTGAAAGTACTCTATAAAAAAAGACATTCCACCGTTCATTTGCTCATTTTTTAACCTTTTGTCTAGTCAAGCAGTATTGGAAAACGAGGCATTTTCCTGGGAATAGAGACTTGACATGAGTTAACAGACAGAAAATAACGAAATAGTTGCAATAGATTATGATAGATACTATAATAGAGGTACTTTTTTCTGGGAAAGTGGAGGACAAATGCCTAACAGTCTCTGGAGTGTTCAGGAAAAGTTTTGAAGGAGAGTAGGAGTTTACCAAGCAATGAAAGCACTGTGTATAAAGGTATTTCCTTAGATTTACTTGTGTACATTAACGAAGACATACCTTTAATGAACTACAGGAAGTTCAGAATTGTTTGCATATGAGAGGGTTATGCATAAGAAGCTGTAATAATGTAGCAATAAACTTATAAAAAGAGCCAATACACTGGAAGCTCTTCACTAAATGCTAGTCACTCTACGGAGAGCTTTCCCTGAATCCTTATTATAACATGTTGGCACTGTTTTATAGGTGTTTTATGGATGAGGAATCTGAGGAATTGAGGGAGTAACAATTTTTCCAGGATTCATGGCTACCAAGCATCAGAACTGGCTGGAATTCAAGCCCAGGCTATGTGGCTCCAGTGTCTGTGCTCTATTATGTGGAGGTGGTGAAATCACGGTGGGAAAGAATTTTGCTTAGGAGTCTACTCTTTATTCTCTAGGTGACAGAGACTCATTGAAGTCAGGCAACCAGTTGAATGTGGGATATGAGAAAGAGGCTTGGAGGATGACTGCCAAGCTCAAGCCTTCAAAGACTGAGTCTCACGTGGCTACCTTTTTAGAGGCAGAATAGAGTAGTAGGGTCAGGGGTTAGAGAAAAGAAAATGCAGTAAGTTTGGGGCATGTTAATTGCCAACATTGTCTACAGTTTACAGTTACTGGTGGTTTGATCCTGGGTAAAATACAGTCCCTCTCAGTGCCTCAGTTTTTGCATCTGTAAAGTGGGGATGAAGTTGTTATGAGGATTAAGTGAGTTAATGATTTTAAAGTGATATAAATAGCATCTGATTAATAGTATATATTACCTGTGTTGGTTAAAAAATACATTACAGATATAAATTTTAAACAGCCTTGAAACAGACCAGAAGTGAATACTAAGTTGTGCATTTTGTAAGGATACTTTCAATTGACAGTACTTTACTAACTTTTATTCGTGTAGGAACTAGTTATGGTTTTCATTTTGAATCTTCTGTAATGGTGCCATTAATTCTAATATTTTTTCAATATATGTGATTATGTTTTTCAATGTAAAATTATAATAAATATGACTACCTTAGATGGATCAGAGGGAAACTGGACCAGATTTACTTTTTTTTTTTTTTTATGGTACGCGGGCCTCTCACTGTTGTGGCCCCTCCCATTGCGGAGCACAGGCTCCGGACGCGCAGGCTCAGCCGCCATGGCTCACGGGCCCAGCCGCTCCGCGGCATGTGGGATCTTCCCGGACCGGGGCACGAACCCGTGTCCCCTGCATCGGCAGGCGGACTCCCAACCACTGCGCCACCAGGGAAGCCCCAGATTTACATTATTTTTAAGTAATTTGGTTCTTTGAATTAAAGTACTAGCAAAAGAGTTGATGCATTGTCACATTTTATCCAAAGCACTCACTTATTCAAACATCCTGTTTTTCAGCAAAAACTTATTTAGTATCTACTACATAGCAGTCACCCAGCTCAACACTGTGCTTAGTGAGATTAATAAGACAAGGTCTCCCTCCTAAGAGAGTTCAGAATCTAGTGTAAGAGTAAGGTGATCCAGTGCAGTGCTATAGGCTTACAGACCATGTGGTGTGTCACAATACTACTAAACCATCTCCACCAGTGGATCTTCAAATACAGTAGAACACATGATAAAACATTACATGCATATTAAGGCTTTTCAGACTTTCAGTAGATGGCACACCAAATTATTGCCTCTAAATTAATGCATTCTTTCTAAAGTCCAGCCTCTTATAATAACCATTATAATTGTATTGCATCATCATATGTATGTCTGAAATTCTTATTTGTGCCATCTATTGAATAAATAGACTTTGTTATTACAGTGAGTACATAACCAGCAGAGCGACTTTAATCCACAAGAATAAATGGCATCTTCTCTCCAGAAACACTGTTGTAAATATATCAGAATCAAAAGCTGTGAATTCTTCCTCAGGGTGGAGGCTTCACAGAGGTGCCAATGTCCAAAGGTTTTCTTGAACAGTGACTAGAAATTTATCAGTCGGAGAAGAGAGAAATTAACAGCCCAGCGCTTCATCACCATTTTAAACCTTTATCATGTCACTTTATAAAGGAGGACTTTGAGGCACAGAAAGACCTGTGACTCCGTTGATCCCCATGCTTCTCTAAGGCAAAGCAAACATCAGCCCATGGCAGATGATCAAGGTCGGAGAGCTGCTTATTTTCCTGCAGTGACCTCATCTAACAAATGCGACGTTAAATGTATATCTTTAATTGCTGACTATACCCTTGAAAGCAGTTTGGTCATCTGACTCTTAAATGCCTTGTACCTTATGGCTCAATCCTCAGCCAGGCCCATGTTTCTCTTTCTGAGATATCTTTTTGATAGCTATGTGTCTGGCTGAAAAAGCATCTCTTCTGCTTACCACTATCACTCCTATATGAACAGATCCCATATTTGGAATTCCTACCCTGCCTTTCCCTCTGACATCCAGCCCTAGATCCATAGTTGACTGCTATGACCCCTAACGCTTTCCTCTCACTCCCCCCTCGTTCTTTATTATGAGTAAATGATCATTCTTCCATTTTTCACTTCACCAGTACCATCTTCCTTTGGTGCAGTGCCTCTGGATGGGGGTCTTTATCATCCATGTCAGGAGTTATATTAGATAGGGCAAAAACTAAACTACCGTGACAAAAACAGACAAGAAAAATTACACTGGTTCAAACAAGTTAGAACCCTATATGTTCCATGTGAAGCAGCCCAGTTTCAGTGGACAGAGCAGAAATGGGAAATTCTCTAGGAACCACGTGATTTTCTTCAGCTGCTCCATCACCCCCTGTATTGTTGTTGACTGAGTGATACTGATAGGAGCTGGCTCAGTCACGTTGCATTCTAGCTTATGGGGAGGCAGGGGAAGGGGCTATGGAAGATTGAAACAAGAGCTCTGGAGGTTGCACACGTGACTTCCAATCACATTCCTTTAGCAAGAACAGTCACCTGGCCCACACAGCTGCAAGGAAGGCTGGGAAATCTCCAGCTGAGCAGCTGATGGCAGGGCAAAAATAATGATTATGAAAGAAAGGGAAAATGGATTTGCAAATACAATTAATCATTGTCCTACTAGTCACACACTGTTGCCCACATAGACGGTAAACATGATTTTCCTCATTTATTCTGAGGTTTCAAGACCAAACCCAATTCTACCTCCTGTTCTGGTTTTCATGGTCCTTGGCAGCTCTGTTTCCTAGTATTTACTTTCCCATTCATTTTTCCATTTATTTTATAGTATCTTATTTAGCCTCTGTAAAGCTTTTCATAAATGATCCTTCTTATTACTTACATGCATTCCCAAACAAATTTTAAGTTTTTGGAAACAGGGAGCACATATTATACTTGTTTGCATAGGCAAGGTCTATCAGTGTATTCTCCAAAATCAGCAACAGAATTATGCACAAGGGCTTAGTTTTACTTATAATACTGACAGAGTCAATATTTTTGGCAGTATTCTTATAGTGTACACAAGAAATGAATAAAATATGTATTTGAATGAGTAAGTCTATGAATGATTGGATGAATACCCAAATATTCATAAACTGAGATTTAAATGAATCTAGATTATACAGATCTGATTTTTTTGAGGCAGTAGTAGAAAGAACATAGAACATATGTTTTCTATGTAATATTTATATGGAGTCATAATTCTCAATTTATTTTCTATTTCTGTACTATCTGATTGTGCACATAATCCTTGCCATTTAGCATAAATAAGTTTCTGAATTTTCATGACATTAAGAAAAGGCATTATAGCACTTTTGAGTTTGATAGAAAAAATATCAAAAGTTCCTCTGAACTATAGGTAACAATAGCTAAAGTGGAAGCAAACAAAGGATAAGGTTGTTAAAGGAGGACTAACCATGGGATGAGATAACAGATAAAGATCAGTAAAGAACAAAGTAAGAAATAAAATGGTTTAAAAAGTGTCCTGAAGTTCCAGTAGCACAGAATAGCCAATTCAAGAAAGACTTGACCGTTAGATTTGAGAAACATTCATTTATAATACATCCTCTTGTATTAGTGGCTTGAACAAGTTAATAAATAATGAAAAGGAATGCATTAATAGGCAATTTCTTCCTTTTTGAAATGTCTGTGTTTCAATAATGTGAATAATGATCACTTATGTGCACCTAGGCTACTCACAGAATCAGCTCAGCAGATGAACCTAGTGATAAAATAAATGTTCCCTTTTACCTGGTTTTCATTTTTTAAAATTTTTTATTATTCTTTCCCAGGTAGCAGGGTGTAAGAACTAAAGACTAAATACTATCAATACAGGCCTCGCATAGTTTACAGAAAGTAGGTAAAATTGTGTTGGACAAAATTCAACAGGGCTCTGTTCTCCAATGACTCTTTTTCTTTTGTGGAACAAAGGAAGTGAGTTCACTTTAAGTATAAATTCCTAAGTCTTTTACAATTTCTGCTCAGACTCTCCTCAGCATTTTCATTGGGAGGCAGTTGATTTCTTTCTATAGATGGATTTCATTATTCAGACTTCACTATCAGTAGAATACATTATAAATTTAGCAGAATGTGATAATTAGTCACAAGAAAGAATATAAATAAAACTGCATAACCAATAAAAGGCCATAAAACCTGGCAAGTAAAATTGGTTACTGTGTGTTAAAATAGGAAATGTATGGAGGAAAAAAATTGATCTCACATGTCCTCTTTGTGCTGGAGAGAAATTGCTATATTACGCATAGCTCTGGAAACGCATGTGTATAACCTATTAGAAATAAAATAAAATCATATGTAATGCAGTGATTTAGAATGATCTAAGAACAAAAGAACCATAGTCCCATGAAGGTAAATGGTTCTTTTGTTAAAGCAAAGGTGATAACATCTATTCCCTTCCACACTAAACCAGACTCCAATTTTTAAAACGTGCATCAATTTCCACAGTTAGCTTTTGCAGTTTTAACTTCGGAAAATAAAATTGAGAATATTAATAATTTAGATTTGATTAAGAAATACACATGCATACATGTACACAAAAACTGTATTGTATAGTTCCTGGAGATCTTGAGTCAGTGAAATGGCGTATCAGCAATACTGAACAAAAGATAATGTGGTATGTACAATAATGTGCATTAAATGAGCTAAAAATATTTACCTACCCACCCAGCAGAGTTTGACTATAATCAAGGGAAAAATTGCATATGATTTGTGCCCATCTAGACGGGAAAGATCTTTAGACCCATACTGATTTCATAGAATCCCCTATAGATACACATGAGAAATTGTACTATAAAGGTTAAAGCAAGGGCTAGAATTCATTTGAATAATATATTCTAACATATTCTATAAGACCCAGTTCACTGCATCAAAGAATCAAAATGTGTATATTGAGTGTGCCAATTACATAAAAAATGCAAAAATACTTTGGAAAGGATTATTGTCTTCTAAATAATGTTGATGTTTGTTAATAAAAGAGTATTTGGCATCCCAAAAATAAAACTTTCAAAGATTTCAAAGATTTAAAAAAACAATTGCAGCTAAAACCAGACTTTACTGACTATGGAAACAAATTAGAATTTGTGCACCAAAAATAACCTTTGGGATACTTTGTATTGTGTGTTTTTAGACTCATTTTTCCTTTATCATTAGTTTGCTTAGATTTCAATGTCAAAGGAGTCAAAATACCTAATATAAACGCTAATTTCCTATTCATTTTCTAGTAAAAAAAACTAGACAACATGAACCTCAGTGTTTCGGTGGTCTGAGTAGGTAAATGTATATTGAACTAAATACAACATGATAATATTATGAAATATCTTAGACTACTTATGCTTAGGGTCTAATATAACGCTAAGGTGCTTGATGAACGATATAATTACAGAGGACTAACCATCAGTCCAATTGACATAATAATATATTTGATTAATTTTAAGAGACAATAATCCCACCTAATTAATGAGAACTAATCAGTGAGTTATTTGGAATTCCATTAAAATATGAAGGTTATTTTGATACTGTAGATTTCCTATATTCATTCATCTTGAGGTAGCTATCTTAGGACTTGACAGATAAGCGAGTTCTACAAGAGTGACTTCCAGACACCAGCTTTGGTCCATTTTCCTTTGCATTATTCCTACTCTATATCATAGATATTTATGGAATGTGATTGATTTTCCATCATCATTTATTTCTTGATTTGTGCAATAATTGTTGATTAAGTTCAATTTACAGGCTAGGCTGGAAAGGACTAAAACAGATAAGTGCTACAGCATGGTGTGACTGTCTAAGATCCTCTTCTGATATGTCTATAGAATACTCTGCATTTTCTCCATATAAGTACTCAATATGATGCTCTTTTGTTTTTGTTGTTGTTATTTATCTGTATCTCCTCCTAGATTTTAGGTGCATTGATAATAGGAACCAGGTCAGGTCAGTTTCTCTATTGCACATCAAGTGTTTAGAAATCTCAAAAATATATGGTGGAAACAGTCATGCATAGATGCATTGATCAGGGGAAGGCTGAAATAAAGCACTAAGCAAAGTTTCCAGAGAGCACTGAAGAGGGGAGTCATCAATTCTACCTGGCAGGTAAGAGAGAACAATGGGGAAGCCTTCACAAAGACAGGTAACATTTGAAATGGTTGGAAGGTGGGATGGGAATGGTATAAACTAAAAAGAATAAAATAAAAGGATAAAAACTTGAAGTAAGCATTATATTCTGAGAAAGTTAAATAACCCTCCTGAGGAGCTGAGGGTTTTGGGGAATTGAGTAACATGAGTTTGGAAAGGTAGTTTCCTCACAATTGATGTGTGAGAAATGGGGGGCAGAAGCAGTTCAAACCACATCTGTTGAAATATTCCAGGCACATTGTTCAGTAACTGTCATATATTGGAAAGCTTAGCATGTATGTCTGATTTCTCTTTGGTCTACACTGTCTCAGTTCCAAGTTGGCTGAGCTGTATTTCCTAGCTCTTAGTTATTGAAGAATACTTTCAGTCTAGAATCAGGTACAACTTTACCAGGGTTTGTTCTCATAAGCACTGATTTTATATTATTTTCAAATATTCTTACAATTATGCAAAATTATTTTTCTGTTTCATAAATAAGAAAACTAAACTTACAGTAGTCAAGAACACTGCCCTGGCAAACACAATTGTGTAGCAGAGCTGAGATTCAAATCTAATTGCTGTTTTTCACTTCAAACTCATGATGTACATGCATGTTATACCTACTTTTCTTCTCCACTTTTGTAAAACAAGTGTTATTCAATAATTAGGGGAAACCCATAGCAATCATTCTTCTTCTTGAGTTTTGGGTTTTTGGGCTTTTGCTTGTTTTTTTTGTTTGTTTGTTTTCTTTCTTATAGCCCCACCACCATCCTGGCCTCTTATCTAATTAATTCACTCTTGGTTTTCTGCAGTAAAACCTAGTTACTTGTCATTATTGCAGTTTATCAAATTCAAATTATTCTGTATGCTGCTGTCAGATTAATCTACCTGTCTGACTTTTTCTGCCACTTAATTTTCCTGTTGTATAGTTTCCAATAACTTTCCTTGAAAACTCACATACTCTTTACAGTCTTTCTAAATTCTTCGCAAACCATTCTTTTCTCTCTTGTCTAAACGTATGTCCCATCATTTTCCAACATGAATCCACCACTGTTAACCAGACTGATCTCCGAGTTGGCCCATATGCAGGCACTGAGGATTTTTGTCTCACCATTTTGTCTTCTAAGTATGTTTTAAAATAGATTACAAATACTTGCTAAGTACCAAATACCTTTAGATGAAATTTATCAACACTTGTATAATCTCATTTAGTGTTCACAACACTCTTTTGAAACAGAGGGAAAGAGAAAGGTAATTAACATTTATTGGCATCTTATACTTTAAATGCTCTTTGTTAAATTATCTCCTTTAAACCTCAAAATGGCCCAGGATATCAGGGAAGTTCAAGAGCTTCCCCAGGCATAGTAAGTAAAAGACTGAAATGGGTTTAATCAAGGTTTGTCCAAATCCAATTCCAGGCTCTTCCTATATTATACGTCCTTCTTAGAGGCAGGAACTTGTCTTAGCATTTCTCATATTTTTCCAGTGCTTCATATAGTGTATGGTTATTTCAGTGCTCACTAAATAAATGAATGAATGCAGTTTTCCTTCACCTTCTTTATATTTTGACTCTGCTTTGTAGCATGTTTACTTTCTCCCCAATTTCAAGTTTTATTTCTTTTTGCAAGCTTGCCACCTAAATAAAGATATCTTTCTCTTAATTGCTTATGACTTACCTCTAATAATTAACGTATTTAATTTCTATGAATTAAGGGGCAAAGTAACTAGTAAAAGCATGGACTCTGAGCCACTGTTCGAATCCCACTGTGTCATGTGATTTAGAAAAATTAATCTCTCTGTGCCTCAGTATCCTCAAATGTAAAACATGGATTATTATAGTACACTTATAGAATTGCTAAAAGTATTAAGTGAGCAGTAATGATTTCTAGTCGGCTCAGAGTAGTGTCTGACACAATATAAGTATTTGTTAAAGAAAGAAAGCATGTACTTAGCATAATGCACTGGAGGTGTTATGGCTACAACAGTGAATAAAATTAGTAGAGTCCTTTTTTCATGAAATTTTTAATCTGCAACTTAAATGCTGTTGGATTGTATGATTATATATTTGTTTTATGATTTCTAGGCCTTTTTGATCAATGTTTTAAACTTCTAGAAGTAGCACAGAGTCCAGATTTTCCTCCCAAATGTGCTTAGCACAGTTGAAGGCATATAATAAGAATGCAGTAAATCCTTTGCTTCTTTGTACTGATGCCAAAGTGGAAAATGAAAGTTTAGAATCATGGTCTACTCGAGGTTCTCCAGGTCAATACCCACTGTAAAACCCCTTCCCCAGGATCTGCTTGCATACTTCCAGGGACTGTACCATTTCTAGATGTTCTCCCATTTCTGAGTACCTCTAACTTCTTCACAAAGAGTCAACATTTGCCTTCACGTAACTGCTGCATTTTCCCACTAGGGCCATATGTATTTTCCGTGAGCCATGCCTTCAAATATCTGGCTGTTTTTATAAGCCATTCTTCATTTTTTTTTTTTTCTTTTTTAGGCAGAGTGATTCCCTTCCCTTCCCTTCACTTTTTGTCATATCAGAGTTTCCACCCACTTAGTCGTTCTGACCACCTACCTCTGTATACGGTCTAATCAGTTCCTGAGATAGTTGACTCCTGAAAAAATATACTACTTCTGATGATAGATATTGACACCAAAATAACATAAAATAGTAATAATTTATTCCTCTGCGTTAATCAGTAAACTACTTTTTAAGTGAATGAACATTTTCCTGGCAAACACTAAGAGATATGCTGTATAGTCATTCATTATACCAGCAGTCCCTCCTAAGTGCTTAATGTCTAAGATGCTTCATTACTCCAGTGCCTAACTTACTGAAAACAACACATGAAGATCCACCTGAACCTACAAGTTGTGTCGAAACATCAAGCTCCCTGACTACAGATTTAATATATTATCTCATAGAAATTCTTTTTAACCATAATAATTGAGCGTCATTTTGCGCTTAAATAAAAGTAGCTCATTTAACTTGTGAAATGGGCTGTATTGATCTCTTTGTCCTTGGAATTTAAAGGTACAATCTTATTAGGCTTCAGTCAGTGCTATTTGTCTTTTAAGAAATCTAAAGAGAGTAACAGCTGAAATACAAGTGAAAGGAATTACAAATAGAGTGACATATGAGTTTTTGAAGTAAGAGGGATATGGCCATTTGTATGATCATATTGAAACCTTTATTTCTTTAAAGGAAAATGTAGATTGTTTTAAATGTCAGTAATTATAGTCTGAATTCTTTAAAAATCTGTTTTCTTATAAAAAATATGTGTTTTTTAAGAGCACAGACTTTGTGAAATATATGTCCATAGCCTTCAGCAGCAAAGACAATCTCTTGGCCCCAGAGAAAAGAAATAAATGGCCATTTTAGAGAGGGATTTGGGGTGGATTTCAACCTTTTAAAGTAAGAGGCAAGCCTGGTTTCTTTCCAAGCATATTGACAATATGAATACCAATTCATTATCACATGTTTAAGCTGCCTAGAACTAAGATTGTTTAAAAATGACCAGATGAAAAATGAAAGAGAAATCTAGCTATCATTATTGTAGTTAATTTTTGGAAGCTTGTCATTTTCTTAAGGAAAAGGTAATGAAGGAGTAAAAACTAACCTTTTTTATAATAGATAATGGCAGTCTTCTGTCCCACCAAGAAACAATCCAAGACTTTAACTCTTTTGTCCTGCAAAAATATTTAGATATATGAAGAAACATTTTCTTATGACTTCAAAGAATTTGATCATATAAATATTTTTAACAAAGGAACCTCCAGGTTGCATTGTGGAAAATCATTTAAATTTTTTAGAAACAGTATAAAATCAGGGTCACAATGGAATTGGCAAACTATATTTGACCACTGATGATAAATAATGAAAATATTTTATAAGAATAGATTAAAATGATTCCAAATCTCTGAACAAGTATACTGTATCCAGCAGTGACAGTAAATATTTAACTGGCTATTAAAATAGTATATTATTTAGGAATTCAAAAAGTTGCCAACTTTAGCTTTTGAAGCAGAACAACATGGAAACCTCTGAAAATCTGTTTACTATTATAGATAATAATGTATAACTAACAAAATAAAGGAAAGCACCATTAAGAAATGAAACTGGAAGACATAAATGACGTGTTTGAAAGGATCTTATTTTGTGATAAGTTTGAATGGAGACAGTTTAGAGAACCATCTGGCATTCCAGGAGACCTATTGTTAAAATATTATCAAGCATTTGATAATTCTTTGATTCATAATAATCACTTTTACATATATAAACAGCTAATAACTTACAGTATTTTCATAGAAAGTGAATGAAATATTTATTCAAAGAGTTTATGCCATACAACTGGAACGAAAACTAGTTGGTCAAGCAGTTTAACACAGGCAAGCTGGATTCCGTGTATATATTGTTTAAAAGGCAATTCAAGTTTAACCAGGGGTCCCTGAGGATTCTGCTTTTTGGACTACAAGAAACATGTCACATTCTTTAAGGATTAGGGTCTTTGTCTCTTTGCTTTCTAATCCCATAGAGGTGCCATGAGTCTTCAGCTGCCAAAAGACTCTGGTATGTGATTAAGGCCAGAAGAGTTGCTGGAGGATTAGAGTCATGCACAAGGCACCTGTGTTCTATGGACAAAATTCATGGCCTCTGGCTGTAAAAATGTTCACCCAAAGTACTGATCATAATCCTCTCCTCCAAAAGCCATCTCACACCAGTGAGAAGAGAAATAAAATAGATTAACTGGAGTTTATCAGAATTATATATTTTGGTGTTTCAAAGAACATCATCAACTAAGTGAAAAGGCAACACTCATAATGGGAGAAAATATTTGCAAGTCCTGTAACTGATATGAGACTTGTATCCGGAAAATGGAGCAAATACTTATAACTCAATAATAAAAGCTAATTCAATTAAAATATGGGTAAAGGATCTGAATAGAAACATCTCTAAAGAATATATGCAATGGCCAATAAGCACATGAAAAGATGTGTAACATCATTAGTCATTAGAGAATTGCAAATCAAACCAAAATGAGATACTATTTCACGCTCAATAGGATGGCTATAATCAAAAATTCAGACAATAACAAATATTAATGAGGATGTAGAGAAATTGAAACCTTTACACCCTGCTGGTGGGAATATAAAGTAATGCGTCGCTTTGGAAAACAGTTTGACACTTCCTCAAAAGGTTAAGAAGCTATAGCAAGTATTTTCAGACAAACATCAGTTCAGCTACTTCAGTATTCCTTTGATGAGAACAATGATTAAATATGGAGTTAAGAATAATTCACTCGTTTTTTTTGTTCATTTGTTTTATCTTATTTTGCTTTGGTTAGTAGATTCCTCCATGTGCTAGGAGTAATGAAGTTACAACCTAAAGTTGACTTCAAGCTCTTCTATGTAAACTCACCAGAGAAAGAATTAAATTTTAAAAATCATTTTGTTCCTCTTTCTTTTAACTGTCTTGTCATGTTTCTTCAGTTGGGGGAGGGAGTCACATCACTTAAGTAATCATTTATTTTATTGAAGTTCATTGAAAGATATTGACAGAGAATAGACAATAGTAAAAAAGCCAACATGTAAAAGAGCACTTGAATGATCCTCTGACAAGAAATAACTCATAAATCAAATAAGTTGATATAAAGAACATTCTATGTCTTAAAAACTGTTAGATGAATCGCAAATCATTTCTGAAGTATAAGAATGGTGCATCTATGTGCACTGTACGCCATATGTGCAAATTGTAACATTAATAGCTATTCCAGTGGTAACATGATTTGCCACAGATTTTCATTTATTCATAAAACTCTGAGTGCTAACTACATATTAGGATTTGTCAGATACAAGAAATACAAGGTGATTATGGTATAAATCCTGTTGCAACCGGTCAGATTTCCTAAAGTTACATAGAGGAGAACTAACATTTGAAGGGTTATATATTCCTTCTATTGTTTCATGGGTAAATTTATTTTCTTTCTGAAGTCGATTCATTGTCTGGTAATGCTCTTTGAAATTACCAACTGTTTAAAAGGTCATGCATATATAGCATTTGTTGTGTCAGTCCATATCCTTAAGCTATTACTTTTTAAAATCTACTTTACTATCCAAGGAATATAACAAAAATATTAAAGTTTAAAATTCTCCAAAAATTTTTATAAGTATATTGTTTTTATTTGTTCATGCTCTTTTCTAGAATAGTGTATGTAACTTGTATACGTATTTAACAATAGAATAGATACAAGTGTATAGTTTGCTTTTTCCACTATACAATATATGCATAAGTATTTTTCAAATAGCTACAGTCTTCAAAATTATTATTTTACTTAATACATAATACTGGCCTCCTTGATACACCATAACTTATTTCATTATACCTCATTTTTACTAATCATAGTTGCTACTTTCCACTTAATAATATATATATATACAGTGTATAATAATATATTTATACATAATTTATATATAATATACTTTATATATAATCATTACATATATTTTTTGCTTATGTTGAATGACTTCTTTAGATCAAATTCTTCAAAATTTTTTGAGACAAAGCATAGGAGAATCTTCATGGCTCTAGAAACAGATCACATTTCTCCACATTTATTTTCAAAATGTATGTACTAATGCACTGTCAAAAGGATAGATAAGTGCCAGCATTAGAATACTCTCGCTATCTTTGCATGGTGTCTTAGTTCTAAGAGCTTATGTTTTGTGGTTAGTTATTGCTGTTTAATAAACTACTTCGAAGTTTAGTGGCTAAAAACAACAGCCATTTCATTATATCTCACGATTTTGTGGCTGAGGAATTCAGGCAGGGCTTGGATGGCTGATTCTTCTTCTAGTTCATGTGGTGTCAACTAGAATCACTTGGTATATTGTCTTGGCAGCTGGGCAGATAGGCTATAGATGAGGCACCAGACAGTTACACTTCCTTTCTGGTGACATGGTGGAGATAGCTAGAAGACTGTGTTCATCTGTGCCCCTCTCCCTATTCCCGTATTTTTAGGGTCACTACTTGTGGGTCTCTCCAGCAGAGTTGTAACTGAAAGTGGGGTCCGGCTGCTCACCGCTCAAAAGCCATTAAAGAGGCCAGGTTGGTGGAAAGGACAGTTTGCTTTATTTTGGTTGCTGGAGGGTGGGGGAGGCAGATACCTGTCCAGAGGCCAACTCCCCGCTACTGACAATCAGTGGGTAAGAGCTTTTATAGACAGAGGGAGGAGGCTACATGCAGAAACAGCACAGTCAGCTCTGACAGTCATCTTGAAATTGGTCATTGGTGGTCTGACCAGCGTTATCTTGATTGTTTTAGGTACAGTTAATCTTCAGTTCCGGGGTTGGTTTGTTTCCATTTCTTTGAGGCCAATTCTTGGAATTGTGGCAGCTTATGTCATGGCTACAGTCTGGTCATCATGTAGTTACCTTCTTCCACCTGGTTGGGCTTTCAGTATCTATAAGACAGCTTACAGCTTATGGCTCAGAATATTATCTATAGCCCTTAAGAAGGAGCTAATGTCTTTGACTATACTTAATGACTAAACTATTATTATTTGGTCTCCTTTGACTGTTTTTCTTTGTTTCTGCATTTTCTCACTTCTCTGATTAAACTTATTCCTTGGCTAAAGTTTTTCCACAGATGAAAGTCAGGCTGAGGACATGGGGGATGGGGGGCAAGGACCATAGAGTCTGGCTCCATTTCAGAGCTGTCAGACTTCTTAAATGGCAGTTCCAAAAGGAAGTTCCAAAAGGCAACTCTGAAAGGCCAAGATGGGAATTGCCATTCACCTCAAGGGTAGTCCTGGATCAGGCATTGTGTCATTTCTGTCCTAGTCTATTGGTCAACGTATCGCAGGCCAGCCCAAATGCAAGAGAGGGGAAACAGACCTCAAGTCTCCAGAAAATATCAAAGAAATTGTGACCTTATTAGTCTACCACATGATGATTTTATATGTCAATAAAATAGATTTGGAGCTAAAATTTAGCTTAACAAAAATTGTAGTCAGACTAAAAACCTTTTAAAATGTTTTTATTTTAATAAAGTAATTTGATACAATGCTTTCATCTCTGATAAACTCAATACGATCTTACTAATTTTTTTATTGATTTTGCTGTAGCTAAGCCAAGCAAATGTGCAGCTAGTATTTTTCTAACTATCCAATTTAAATATGCTATGGCAGCTAAAGCAGGTGAGGTTTTGCTGTTTATATTGTTGTATGTTAGTCATTAAAAGATTGTTCCCAATTAGGTTTATAAAAGGCTCAATTTAAATTTTCTGGTTGGCTCCGAAAACTCTGCAATTTTTAAGTCCTTTGTCTGCTGCTGTATTCTGATTTTTCTTTCAGATCTATAAATATTCTTGACTTAAGGACCATTAGACTTCCACACAAAGTCATCTGGTTTAGTCCTAAATGTGGCTATTTTGAATTTATAAGCATTTGCTTTATTGCTGTAAATTTATTACGCAGTCATATCAGAACACTACCTAAAATATATTTAACTCATGAAAAGATTTTCTTCCCTTTGGAGAAAGTGTGTTAGATGGGTAGTAGATTTTCTAAATGGGCCACATGTTACATGGTGACTTTTAAACACATTTGGATATTTACTATCAGTGTTACAGCAGAATTACCATATAATAATGAAAAACTCTTAGCAAATGGGAAGTGTACATTAGATTTATCAATGTAAATCTAAATTATCAAAATTTCTGTTTCTTTCTAACCAGGCACGTTTTTAAAGCAAAAGATAACTAGCGAGAGTAGTGGTTGTATTTTCTAGGGGTAAGAATTATAATTTATAAGAGGAACTGTATCTCAAGTAGTCCTGGACTTCTGGATCAAAATGAATGATTAATTTTATTTTTTTGTCATATCCATACGTTACTTATAATAGATCACTTCTAAGGAAAAATATGAAAACCTAAGTTTATTACTAATGTGGCTTTATTCAACTTTAAATATTTATAGTTTTTATTATTCATAAGCAGAATTATAGCAACCATGAATTCACAAACATTTGCTGTCTTTCTCTGTGGCTAGGTTCTGAATCACAGTACCTTATTTTATCGTTTTATGCCTCTAACATGTTATGTAAGAAATTTTACAATTTCTTTATATTTCTTTTTAAAATAATGAGTTGTATGTCATAACGAGTTATATATGCAAGGGTCCCCAAATGTAGATTATGTTATTCTGGATTTATTATTAAAATGTATATATTCGTCACTGTCTAAAAAGACATCTTAGAGTATTTAGAGTTCAATTAAACAAGCTTTTTTTTAATTGAAAGATTTTTAAAGTGACAATAGTTTTAAAGAAGAAATATGTGTAAATAGGTTAATTAGCAGTGGGGGGAAGTGAAGCATAATGACTTGGTAAATCACTATAAAAATTTTACTATATATGGCCTCTCCTTGTCTTCCTCATCTAATCCTTTATCAGGGCTAATTTCATTTAATCTGCGGTCAACATGTACAGTAAATTAGATGCAGGTACAAAGGAGCTTCTGAGCCACACACTTAATACATTTGGCATTTAAAAAAATATATGCCATCATTTTCTGTAGATAATAACTATTTCCACTGCTTCTTGTATGGTCATGAAATCCGTGCATGATACCTATTGATTGATTGATAATGTTTTCAAGATGAATGTGTTTGTAATAATTAAGCAACTACAAAATGAGTAAAACGAGGAAGACGTTTTTAGGGGGAAAGTGAACATAGGAAAGTATCATAAGTAAGGTATATATTTTCCCTATTATTAAAGTATAAATAGGATGCATACTGATAGTATTCTACTTCATAGAAAAACAATATAATCATAAGAAGAAAAATTCAATTCCTCACTTAAAAAGCATTTAATAAATTAAATAAAGTTGTATATGGTTTTATAAGGGTCACAGAGTACAAATTTTCGGTTCTTAGAAATGATATTTCATTTAAACTTATTATTGTTTTCCTAGTAAACATAGTATAAAAGAAAGTTTTATCTGGGTCTTAATTTGACATTTTTTAAAGCTTTGTTTGAAAAGTTTTACTTCTGGTCTGATAAGGATAATGATGAAGGCCATAATAGCATTTAAGTTATTATTATTATCATCAATATTATTTTAGTTCTTAGGTACTGTCTTAGTCCCTTTATAGTGCTGTAACAAAATACCGTATATTGGGTGGCTTATAAACAACAGAAATTTGTTTCTCATAGTTCTGGAGGCTGGGAAGTTAAAGATCAAGGTACTAGCAGATTTGGTGTCTAATTAGAACCCACTTTCTTATAAACAGCAGTCTTCTCACTGTAACCTCACATGGTGGAAGGGGCGAGGGAGCTCTTTGGAGTCTTTTTTTTTTTTTTGTGGTACGCGGGCCTCTCGCTGTTGTGGCCTCTCCTGTTGCGGAGCACAGGCTCGGGACGCGCAGGCTCAGCGGCCATGGCTCATGGGCCCAGCCGCTCCGCGGCATGTGGGATCTTCCGGGACCGGGGCACGAGCCCGTGTCCCCTGCATCGGCAGGCGGACTCCCAACCACTGCGCCACCAGGGAAACCCTGGAGTCTTTTTTATAAAGGCACTAATCCCACTCAGGAGAGCAGAGCACTCATCACCTAGTCACCTCTCAAAGGCCACACCTCCTAATACCATCTACCTTGAGGGTTAGGTTTTCAACATATAAATTTGGGGAGGAGGGACAAAAGCATTCAGTCCATTGCAGGTACTGAGCACATTTCCAAGTACTTTCCACTTATTATCTCATTTTTTTTAACAACCCTCTAAAGTATTTTTAATGGATGATTATTAATTAAAAATAACCATAGTCACAAATCTAGTAATAGGTAGATTCAAATCCAATAGTTTGCTAAACTCATACTCTTCTTTTCAGTATAACTCATCTAATGGTAACATCTTCAAAACATATTATACATATGTTATATAAGTTATACCATTAGGTGTCTATAGTTGAACTGATATAATCCAGTGAACATGAATTACTAAGAAGATAGGTCTCTGGTAATAATTGAACTTTATTTGTAAAAAATTATATCCATATTTAAATATATCACTTCCAATCTTTGTAATAACAAGATGTAAATTTTTTTATTTCTTCTTTGGCTGCACCATGCAGGGCTTGCAGGATCTTAGCTCTCTGACCAGGGATCGAACCCATGCCCCTTGCAGTGTAAGTGCAGAGTTCTAACCACTGGACCACCAGGAAAGTCCCCAAAATATACAACTTTATAACTCTTTCTACATATCTTTGTTTCTTTACGATTTCCAGAAATTAACTTTTTACAAGCTTTTGAAACTCACTTCCAAAATTTCTTTCAGAAAATTTGTAGGAATACTAATGTGTAGTATGTGAAACAATACATATCCTAGAATGTTTAGTCAAAAACTGGTTGTTAGGGACTTCCCTGGTGGTGCGGTGGTTGAGAATCTGCCTGCCAATGCAGGGGACACAGGTTTGAGCCCCAGGCTGGGAAGATCCCACATGCCGCAGAGCAACTAATAAGCCCATGCACCACAACTACTGAGCCTGCGCTCTTAGCCCACGAGCCACAACTACTGAGCCCGCGTGCCACAATTACTGAAGCCTGTGTGCCTAGAGCCCATGCTCCACAACAAGAGAAGCCACCGCAGAGAGAAGACCTTGCACCACAACGAAGAGTAGCCCCCGCTTGCCGCAACTAGAGAAAGCCTGCACACAGCAACGAAGACCCAAGGCAGCTAAAAATAAATGAATAAAAATATAAATTTATAAAAAAAAAAACTGGTTACCACTTAAAAAATCCACTTTCATAGGTGAAATTAGTATTTTTAGTATGCATTTTTGATGACTAAAAAGATGTATGAGATTTTTAAATATCTTTACTATAATACTCTGGCAAATTGGATATGTGTTCTTTTTTCTCGTATTTTAAAAATTGTAGTCTTTTTATTTTTATAGGTTTGGTACTCAATTTTTTTTTTCCCATGTTAAAAAAATGAACACTTTGTTATGCTGGAAATGTCCCCCACCCCCTTTCAGCTACCTTTCATTTTTTTCCCTATCGAAAGTTTTAGTGTTTCATCTTAATATTTCTACCTTTTGTGTCATGCTTAGATAGTACTCCTCTCTCTCTCTATATATATATATTATTTTCTTTATTTTTTGTTTTTTGCACGGGCCTCTCACTGTCGCGGCCCCTCCCGCCGCGGAGCACGGGCTCCGGACACGCAGGCCCAGCGGCCACGGCCCACGGGCCCAGCCGCTCCGCAGCACGTGGGATCCTCCCGGACCGGGGCACGAACCCGTGTCCCCTGCATCGGCAGTCGGACTCTCAACCACTGCACACCAGGGAAGCCCTATTTTCTTTTTTAGATACCATTTTTGTTGTCCTTTCTGTTCTTTCTTCTTTTTTAGCATGCTAAATCTTTAATCCCCAGTACTTATTTTTGTAGAGTTACATCTTTGTAGTCCTGTAGACATATGATACTGTTATAGCCCTATTCGCCTTTTGTACATATAGAAGTTATAATATAGCTTTCCTCTCATCTATTTTTCAAGCAACCCTTCAGAATGGATCATTTTTCCAAATTTTTCACACTCACTGTTGTGTTACAACAATCTGAGGAGAAATCAAGGGGCTTCATAAGAAGAGCTGTTGCCTTGGTATCTTGGAAGGGAGGAACATTCTCAGGCAAAAATTACCTTACTACTACACCCACTCCAGGTTCACGTTGTGTGGTCAGCTCCATCTCTCTACCCATTAGCATTTCCTTCACTTTAGTGCTAATTAATTTAATCATGAGGAAGCTATATCTATCTTGTATTTATTCCCTTTCACCTTCTTCTATGTGTAAGCAAACAAACAAAAAGGTTTTTTCTTATTTAAACTAAGATGTGAAGATGCATTATTTTTCTCCCTCTGAAGCCTCTTAAATCCTAGGATCACCTAGTCACTCTCTTTCCTCCATGAAGAGTTGAATGGTAGAAAACCATAATTCAGTTTTTTCTCAAGGCCCAAATTGTGAACCAGTTCAGAGCTGACTTTAGTCTCCCTCTTCTTTCCCTGCCCTTCCCATGTGGGAGACAATGGTGGGTGTTCTAGCATTGTGTTGGCAGCACCTGTGCCAAAGGTCTGACCTGAGAGGACAAAGGAAGCAAAAGAAACAGGGATACATTCACACACACACACACACACACACACACACACACACACACACACACACACACAGGTTTTATTTGATTTCATCTTGTCTCACCATGATCTTGCTAATCATATTTCATAATAAAATATTATTTGCAAGTGAAAACAACATTTAGAACTAATAACATAGCACAATAGAAACTATGTAACTTCATGTTTCATATAAATTGGGTAAAAGAATTACTTTTCAAAAAAAGTTCAATTGATGAGTGCCAGTTATTTTTAGTTTGTTTATACTGATTATTATGTGCTTCTAAATTTTAATATGGCTGTGACTGTCTGCCTAGAACATCATGAGGAAAATTAATTGCTTCCTGGTGATTCTTCCAAAGTAAAATTCAACAGTATTGTTGGAACCTGTGAATGTATGCTTTGAGAATCTAGGTACCCAGTGTTAAGTACTTCGAGTCTTTGGAGTGGAAAGATATTAAGCCATTATTTGTAGGCCATGAGCAAAATATTAACTCTGGGGAATATATTTACCTGAAGGGAAAGATATATAGGTAACAGAAAGAAAAAAAGAAGAAAATCCTATCATGAGGCAGGAACGGTCCTGGAAAAGTCTTTGTTTTGTGGCAACTTTAGAGTAAGATTTAGAAGCTTGAGGGTTATAAATATTCAGGGGACAGTATACTATATGGATTAAAATAGCTAGTAATGTTGATACAAAATATCACTAAAGCAACTATCTATTTAATAAATATTTATTGAGTGCTTACTAGGGGTTATACATAACTTTCTAACTTGGGCAAAAGGACTAAGAAGTTAACCTAAAGAGTACTTACTATTGGTAGTTGTATCTGATTCACATAGAGAAAAGTTCATGTCGGTTCTTATTGTACTTTTTGTAGAATAAACTTCCTTTACTTTGTATAACAATCAGCTAAAAATGGTTAAAAATAGGAAATAGCAGAACTGAATAGAGCTAACAGCCATAGTGTTTTTTTTTTTTACATCTTTATTGGAGTATAATTGCTTTACAATGGTGTGTTAGTTTCTGCTTTATAACAAAGTGAATCAGTTATACATATACATATGTCCCCATATCTCCTCCCTCCTGCATCTCCCTCCCTCCCACCTTCCCTATCCCACCCCTCCAGGTGGTCACAAAGCACCGAGCTGATCTCCCTGTGCTATGCGGCTGACTCCCACTAGCTATCTATCTTACGCTTGGTAGTGTATATATGTCCATGCCACTCTCTCGCCTCGTCACAGCTTACCCTTCCCCCTCCCCATATCCTCAAGTCCAGTCTCTAGTAGGTCTGTGTCTTTATTCCTGTCTTACCCCTAGGTTATTCATGACATTTTTTTTCTTAAATTCTATATATATGTGTTAGCATATGGTACTTGTCTCTCTCTTTCTGACTTACTTCACTCTGTATGACAGACTCCAGGTCCATCCACCTCATTACAAATAGCTCAATTTCGTTTCTTTTTATGGCAGAGTAATATTCCATTGTATATATGTGCCACATCTTCTTTATCCATTCATCTGATGATGGACACTTAGGTTGTTTCCATCTCCGGGCTATTGTAAATAGAGCTGCAATGAACATTTTGGTACATGACTCTTTTTGAATTATGGTTTTCTCAGGGTATGTGCCCAGTAGTGGGATTGCTGGGTCATATGGTTGTTCTATTTGTAGTTTTTTAAAGAACCTCCATACTGTTCTCCATAGTGGCTGTACTAATTCACATTCCCACCAGCAGTGCAAGAGTGTTCCCTTTTCTCCACAAACACATGAAAGAGTGCTCAACATCATTAATCATTAGAGAAATGCAAATCAAAACTACAATGAGATATCATCTCACACCAGTCAGAATGGCCATCATGAAAAAATCTAGAAACAATAAATGCTGGAGAGGGTGTGGAGAATAGAGCTAACAGCCATAGCTTTTTTTAACTTCAAACCACACAACCACTTACCATGCTGTGTCTCCGCCTCCAAACCACTCTATCGCTGCCTGCAGAACTTTTGTTTGACATGCTGCGTTTGGGTAAAATAGTGACTTTCTTGTTTCTCGGTAAATGTTTTCATGTTTTAAAGTAAGTTAGGCTCACTGTTAAGTCAACAGACTGAGCTAAAGGCCTCAGAAAAATGCTTAAAATTTCATCATCAAAAGGCTTTTGATTAAACTATTATAAAGGACCCAATGCTTGACTGACCATCTTCAGGGCCATCTTACTTTTCCATTAGATTTATTTGAACTCTAATTAATATCTCTTATTTCAATGAAGGGAGTAGAAATTAAAGATAACACATTAAGAGACTCCAACTGTAAAACTATGGTCAAGCAGATTTCAACCCATACTTATGCAATGCTGGAGCATGAATGCAAAAAGGTTAGGTACAAGAAGCTTAAAACTAACTAGAGCTGCTCAGCAGATGGTGCCTGTAGGATAAAAAGAAAAGACATGAAGGTAAGTGCTGTGCTATTTGGATGTCTTTACTTCTGATATACAGATGGAAGCTTAGTTCTATGAAATCTTTGGACATTTTACAGAATGTCATGTTTGATATTCGGCAGTCTTTAGCAAAGCTATATTTATGTAACTCTCAAATATGAGCGCTTTTTTAAATAATTGAAAATTATTAGAATCATAGCGGAGAAAGCTCATTTTTGGACTAAATCCTTCAAGCAGTTGTGTCAAGAACATAGAGAAATAGCCAATACATCTCTGCTTATGGACTTTGGAGATTTGATTTGAGCAACTCATGAATCAAATAGCTCTTCCCAGTATCTACAATCAAAGTGCAGGGAAATTACTCAGAGCCCTACAATTGAAGTAATTACAATGATAGATGTAAGGGAATTACAGGTAAGCGTTTAAATGTCTCTCTAAAACATTTCACTACTGAAATATTTTACCTGTATTTTAGAACCTTTTTTTGAATGAATCCAAAGTTACTCTTAGCACCTCTCCTTGAAACCACCTTGCTAGTATGACATTTTACTTTTTTGAAAAAGATGTACATTTCTAGTCTTGTAAAAAAAATTATGCCGGAAATGGCAGAACAGTCAAGCCAGATGGTCCATAATGAGCTGTATTAACCGAAAAGTAAAGATTGATGTTAAATGTTGCACTTCACCTGGTCTAAGGAGGTGAGCATTAAATCTCAGAGTCTAGCTTCAGGCCCTACTTTTTGCATCATAGTGAGTCGCTCTAAAGAGCAACACTGCCTGTTCTGTTGCAAAAGTCTTCCGTGTGCATAATTTAGCCTTTTCTACAAGGTGTGAATTGAAACTCAACTCACTGAGAAGTTTTTAATAACTTCAGCCAATTAGGTAATAAGAAAAGATATTCAGAATGAGCATATTAAACTGTAATCCTTCTTGAAAATAGGATACTTAGAATGTTCCCTGAGAAACTGTTACCAACCTCTGAAAACTAGTTTTGATGACTTTCCCCAGGGGTGTCTGCCAGGTTGGCTGAAGAGTCAAAGCAGGAAAAGAAAAGGGACATTCTGATACCCCATATGTTAATCAATAGATTCTGTGTTTTACTTCACTTCTGATGCCCCAACAGAGCAATCTGGGCTCGACCACTCCTAAAGAGCATGTTTTAGTTGAAACCTTTCAACTGATTTTGAGAGAATCAATCTTTAAATTGAAACTGATGAAAGAAATGTAAAACTCTATGTGATGAATGAATGCGAGATAATGTGAGTTTAAAATAAAACATAATCAAATAAGTGAGGGAAAATAATAGTTCAAGGGCGAACAAATTATCCACTTTGGAATTTTCTTGGGCATTAGTTCATAGAGATTATGGTTTCTGACCACTGCTTTTTGCCGAGATGTTTATTCTTCCTTTACCTTTGAATGACATCTCCTTATCTCACACTAGAACATATTACTAGGAATTTGAAGCTGTCAACTGATAGGGTGAATAAATTGCTTCTGTGTGTCTGATGTTTGCATTTTTATTTTTTCCTTCAATTTACGGCTATAAATCAAAGCTCATGTCAAGTATAGTAGGTTTCCCTTGTTAACATGAAGTAGAATAACAGAATGAGCAATCATCTAAAAATAGTATGTCAAGTAAAAAAAAATGCCTTGCCAAATGAATAGAAAATAAACACTTATAGCACTTATTTTCCTATCTTTATTTCTCAATAATAGCATGCTGCCATATTTAATTTTTCTTCCTTATGTAATGAAATCATTTGCAGTTACTTCTCTGGTTTATCCTAAATAGTTTACTCTCTCTGGAAAGCTGTGTTTAATATTTTGGCAAAACAAGCTTAAATATAGTTAAATAGACTAGAGAATTCCTCACCAAAATACCTTATTTTTGAAAAGCCAACTGGACTTAACAGCTGAGCGTCAGCCTTTTTTTCACAAAGTCATATTTCACTCCAGGCACATACTCCTATTTATTTGCTCAGACTGACCAAGTACTGGGAGGAGTTTCTATCACATCAGAAAAGTCTAAAAGAGGCTAAACAGTTGGAATCCATAGCTACTGGAAAATCTATCACTCGTCGTTGCTGTTGTCTGATCCTTCTTCTATCATGACTTTGTCTCTCACATAAAGATGAACTGGTTTCTGAGATTCAGTGCAGTCTTTTGAGCAGCTAGCTTGCCTTGTTCTTGGATAGTTATTTCCTCTGGGTTTCTTCCTCTGATCTGGTCCTTTGACAGACAATCTTATGTCTCTGGCTATGATTTATTCTAGACTTGCTGCTTCTCTTTGTTCTGAGTTTGCAGCACTCAGCTTTTGAGGTGGGTCTGAATCCTGAACAACTCTTTGAAACTACTAATATTGGCAGTTTCTGACTCTTTCCTTGTGACTACCCAAGCTGTCTTTCTCTCAATAATTCTTAAATTTCAATATGCTCAAATAAAGTTTTTAAAACCATGAAGTTAAGAGATACAACCCCAAAGATTCTGTGTTAGGTGGTATGAGCTGGATCCCAGAAATCTGTGTTTTGACAAAACTGAATGGTTCTGTCATCCAACAACCACCCTTTGAGAAGGATCTTGTTTCTTTTTGTTGGCACTCTATTCCCTTAAGTAAGGAAAATGGAAGAAGGGTTTTAGTTATTCAGTCCATCATGGTGACTAATGATATCCTATTTGGCAATGCCGGGAGGTCTTTTGAATTTGATGACAAGTGTTTTGCTTAGTCTGGAAGCCCTGTACTTAGAATTAGCTTCTGTTAGAGCATCATGCAATGTCGACATCTTACCTTCTTTCTTGGCTGTTTGAGAGAGGGACATGGGTTCACAACTTATTTTTGGATACACCAGGCACCTGTCCATCTGCTTCTTTGCATTTTTTGAGAAGTCAAATTCAACCCCTCTCCATATGTGTACAGGTATATATCTCCCTGTCTGCCTATTATGTCCTCTGTTGCTCCTCTAATCCTCTCTCTTTCAAAATCCCTTCCCTCTTTATACAGAACCTTCAAGATTGTGGAAAACAATAGCCAGAAATGTATGTTATCCACTAATAACTTCTGCTTTATGCCTCACAATAAAAATCTCCCCCAGTACTAGAGACACATATCCTGGATGTGTGTTTTGAAGAAATATGGGAGGAAAAATAATAAAGTAGATAAAATGCACACTTATGGATATATATTTCAGGTAAAACTCTAAGTATTTTCTTAAATAAAAATCTTCAGGTAGGTAATGTCTACCTTCTTATTAAAGTCTCTATTTAGACATAACTAAGTGCTTTTACTTTTTATTTAGGTAGTTGAATATTTCAATTATTCTCATTCAATACCTACTGTGAGCCAAGTACAGGGAGAAGATAAGCAAAAGAAGTCCCAATTCATGTCTTTGTGGAGGCTAGATTATCATGGTGGTATGGATGGTAACCAAATTATCATACAAACAAATGTAAAATTGAAAGTACGATATATCTTATATTAAAGAGTGACATATAACACCCTAACCTACTCACCTTCCAAAGCTCCCATTTCCAAGTATCATCACATGGGCTTCAAGATACGAAGGGACACAAACATTCAATGTCTAGTGTGTCTTTAATCCTATTGTTGTGCTTGTGTGTGTTCAACTCACAAAATTGATAGTATGCTGTAAATCTCATTGTTTTCTCCTACGATTTTCACTCTGTGTTGTCTTCAGTTATATGCAGGCTATTATATGTATATCTAGACCATTGCTTCATTCTGATGCATGGTGTTGCATAGTAACCATCACCATATTTTCATTATTCAGTCCCCTAGACATGAACATATAGATTGTCCCAACTTTCCACTAAACACAGTTGCGATGAATTCTGTTCTCTTACAAATTGACGTAAGAACTTTTCTGTGGTAAAATAGCTGGATTTAAAGCAAGTACGTAATTAATTTCACTTAATGTATCCAGAAAACTTTTTATAATAGCTTTACCAGTTTACACTCCTACCAGCTGTGCATATCTACCTATATCTCACCTACATATGGTGAGGCTTCCCTCTTTGCAAGCTGATGGGTATTATGTAGTACCTCTTGTTTAAATCAACATTTCCCTGATTATTAGAGACCTTGAGCATCTCTTCGTATAGTTATTATTCATTTGAGCTTCATCTCCCTAAGTAAGGTTATTTATTTATGGTGTTTCCACATTTTATATAAAGTTTCCAATATATTCTTCAGTGAAAATGAAACTTCTGTATTGATTTTAGATATTGTAAACATCTTCTAATTTTCAGGAATCTTTTTTTAAGGGATATATAACAATAAGTGTCACATAAATTATAATATGCCTATAAAACCAGGGACTGAAAAATTGAAAAAGAGAGAAGAAAAACTGGAATACATAACTTTCATATTGTTGGAAGAAAATTCAATATATCCAGTTGAAAGGAGGATATTTTAAAAAATTAATAGAAAATGCAAGTTAATTTATACAAAGAACCTAGAATAATGTCTGGCACAGAATCAGGGTGGAATAATTGCTAATTTTGCCCTCTTTCTTCAGTGTGAAAAAGTACTTTCTGATAATCAGTGGACATATTTTGATCTTCTAGTTTTTTTTATAAAAGGAAATTCAGAATGTTAGAGAATGTTAGAACATGAAAGGTTGTTCAAATTTGTGGTTTTCAAACATGTTAGTGACTGTTCACATTTCTTATATAAACTATTTTTTTAATTCTTATTGGAGTATAGTTGATTTACAATGTTGTGTTAGTTTCAGGTGTACAGCAAAGTTATACATCTACATATATCCACTCTTTTTTTTTTTTTAGTTTCTTTTCCCATATAGTCGATTACAGAGTATTGAGTAAAGTTCCCTGTGTTATACAGCAGGTTCTTATTAGTTATTTTATACATAGTTAAACTATTTTATAAAACCTTAATGTTTAAAAGAGAACAAGAGTAGTATTTTCTTAATACAAAGAATCAAGATGAGAATTTCAGCGTTATATTTGCTATCAGGTGCTTTATTTAATTTTGTGTCCCAAACAAATTAAGTACCCAATATGCTTGTGTTTGTATGAAACAGAAATCCAACTCAATTGGCCTAATAAAAATAAATAATTCATATATCTTAAAGGTCTTGGGGCTTTTATTTGTTCAGATTTCAATATATTCAAGAAACTTGTCTTTATCTCTCCATGCCTTTATTTTCCTTCTTTTCCCTTTCCTTTCTTCTTTCCCTCCCCCACTCTTTCTTTCTTCCTCCTTCCCTTACCTCCCCCCACCGCCTTTTCTTCCTTCCTTCCTTCCTGTCTCTGCTTGTTCTGTTCTCAGGGAGCGTCTTTCCTGACTTACAATCATTTCTCTTTGAAGACCCAGTAAAAGCAGTTTGACGTTCTCTCTCAACACTCTAAAAGTCTGCGAAATGATATTTATTACCTCTAGTTGGTTTGGCTTGAATCGTATGCCCATTTCTAAACCAGCCATTTTTTTTCAATAACTCTACTGGCAAATTCATTAGGAAGATTCAAGTCATAAACTGACTCTTGGAATGGAGAGTGTTTGCTTCTCTGTAAGGAAGTTTAAAAGAGAAACTATGAAATCATCTACTTCAGGTATTTATACACAGTCCAGACTTTGAAATCAATTTTGGGTAAGTTTCTTAACCACTCTCTGCCCCAGTTTCCTCATCTGTAAAATGAGGGTGATAATAGCCCCTCATGCATTACGTGATACACCATAAACATCATATATGTGTACTACTAATGAGGGACTTAAATTCAGTAGCAGCATGGACTTCTGTTTAAAAAACATTTCCTTTTTTTTAATAGGTTTTAGGCTAAATGTATTAACTGTTTATGTATTTATCTTCAGATTATTGCATGATTTTCCTTTTCTTGACTCCTTCTAGAAGGAACTAAATAATACACTTTATACCTATTTTTTGAATACTAATTAAGATACTCAAACATACCTTGATTGAAGAGACTAATATGGTCATTTGAATATTTCTATTGTATCATCAATGTATGCATTTGATTTTTGCTTTTTTTTTTTTTTACCAAGTATATCCAGTAGGTAGGCAAAGGAATTTTCCCCTCATGTTCTAATTAGAGTACACCTATTAGTAGATTCTTAGTAATAAATTCTTGTTCTTGAATTAATATTTAGTCAATGTTATTTTCTGTTCCTCTAGTGAAATGAATGTTCTACCAATTTCCAATAAATCAAATAACTTATTTTTGTGATTTTTCCCAGTTTGCTAAAATGTTTGAAGAAATACAAGATTTTCCCTACTTTATTTGTGACTGGGGATCTCCCTACGTATATATATATATATATAGTGCTAAAGCTTGTAGGTAGAAATTGCCATACCCTCCAAAAGCTTAGGTACAAATGAGGGAAAAGAATCAAGAGGGGAGTTATCACTGAACGAGGTATCTGATGGCTAATTCACTCAATCACAGCTTCTTTCAAAAGTGCATAACTTCTCAGGTGGTAACATGTTGATACTCATGGAAGTCACTAAATTTCTCTCTACTTAATTATATGACAACAATGACTGATTTTTAAAATCATTAATTTTTATTCTTGATATTAATCAAAGAAAAAAGTCCCTATCAACTTTGGTATTTAAATGACATCAAGCTCATATTATGGTAGAGAGAGCTACTCTCTGCAAAACATAAACTTGGGTCCTATGGTGGGAGGCTTGGGTACGCTATCATAGGCAAGGAATACTGAAATGTAGTAGAGGACAAATAGCAAGCATGAACAACCAATTAACTGGTACTTAGTTGTAACTGCTATGCTATGAAATATTAGATTATATAAAAGACACTTACAAAGCACGAGGAAAGTAAATGAACAGAATTACCAAAGAGATTGAATTTACAGGTGCTAAGAACAGTGTAAATATGTGATTAGAATAATGTGCTATATTTGGAGAAAACTTCCTCTATAGATGCATATTACTTTAATGTCAAAAATCATACTCATATTACAGTTCATATGAATTTTTGACCAGAATATAGATTAATAAGAGCATAACGTCTAAAATCATTGCCTTATTTCAAATGATGGTCATCCCACTTTTAACCTGTAAGATCTTGGAAAAGTTGCTTACCTTGAATTTATCTTTTTTTTTTTTTTTTTTTTTTTTTAACATCTTTATTGGGGTATAATTGCTTTACAATGGTGTGTTAGTTTCTGCTTTATAACAAAGTGAATCAGTCATACATAAACATATGTTCCCATATGTCTTCCCTGTTGCGTCTCCCTCCCTCCCACCCTCCCCATCCCACCCCTCCAGGCTGTCACAAAGCACCGAGCCAATATCCCTGTGCCATGCGGCTGCTTCCCACTAGCTATCTACCTTACTGCGTTTGTTAGTGTGTATATGCCCATGACTCTCTCTCGCCCTGTCACAGCTCACCCTTCCCCCTCCCCATAACCTCAAGTCCGTTCTCTAGGAGGTCTGCATCTTTATTCCTGCTTTACCCCTAGGTTCTTCATGACATTTTTTTCTTAAATTCCATATATATGTGTTAGCATACGGTATTTGTCTTTTTCTTTCTGACTTACTTCACTCTGTATGACAGACTCTAGGTCTATCCACCTCATTACAAATAGCTCAATTTCGTTTCTTTTTATGGCTGAGTAATATTCCATTGTATATATGTGCCACATCTTCTTTATCCATTCATCTGATGACGGGCACTTAGGTTGTTTCCATCTCCGGGCTATTGTAAATAGAGCTGCAATGAACATTTTGGTACATGACTCTTTTTGAATTTTGGTTTTCTCAGGGTATA
This sequence comes from Grampus griseus, assembly GCF_964374135.1. Taxonomy (NCBI): domain Eukaryota; kingdom Metazoa; phylum Chordata; class Mammalia; order Artiodactyla; family Delphinidae; genus Grampus; species Grampus griseus. Next base: position 111,128,720 of record NC_138998.1, read on the forward strand.
TGCCCAGTAGTGGGATTGCTGGGTCATATGGTAGTTCTATTTGTAGTTTTTTAAGGAACCTCCATACTGTTCTCCATAGTGGCTGTACCAATTCACATTCCCACCAGCAGTGCAAGAGTGTTCCCTTTTCTCCACACCCTCTCCAGCATTTATTGTTTCTAGATTTTTTGATGATGGCCATTCTGACTGGTGTGAGATGATATCTCATTGTAGTTTTGATTTGCATTTCTCTAATGATTAGTGATGTTGAGCATTCTTTCATGTGTTTGTTGGCAGTCTGTATATCTTCTTTGGAGAAATGTCTATTTAGGTCTTCTGCCCATTTTTGGATTGGGTTGTTTCTTTTCTTGTTATTGAGCTGCATGAGCTGCTTGTAAATTTTGGAGATTAATCCTTTGTCGGTTGCTTCATTTGCAAATATTTTCTCCCATTCTGAGGGTTGTCTTTTGGTCTTGTTTACGGTTTCCTTTGCTGTGCAAAAGCTTTGAAGTTTCATTAGGTCCCATTTGTTTATTTTTGTTTTTATTTCCATTACTCTAGGAGGTGGGTCAGAAAGGATCTTGCTTTGATTTATGTCATAGAGTGTTCTGCCTATGTTTTCCTCTAAGAGTTTGATAGTTTCTGGCCTTACATTTAGGTCTTTAATCCATTTTGAGCTTATTTTTGTGTATGGTGTTAGGGAGTGATCTAATCTCATACTTTTACATGTACCTGTCCAGTTTTCCCAGCACCACTTATTGAAGAGGGTGTCCTTTCTCCATTGTACATTACTGCCACCTTTATCAAAGATAAGGTGTCCATATGTGCATGGGTTTATCTCTGGGCTTTCTATCCTGTTCCATTGATCTATCTTTCTGTTTTTGTGCCAGTACCATACTGTCTTGATGACTGTAGCTTTGTAGTATAGTCTGAAGTCAGGGAGCCTGATTCCTCCAGTTCCTTCTTTCGTTCTCAAGATTGCTTTGGCTATTCGGGGTCTTTTGTGTTTCCATACAAATTGTGAAAGTTTTTGTTCTAGTTCTGTGAAAAATGCCAGTGGTAGTTTGATAGGGATTGCATTGAATCTATAGATTGCTTTGGGTAGTAGAGTCATTTTCACAATGTTGATTCTTCCAATCCAAGAACATGGTATATCTCTCCATCTATTTATATCATCTTTAATTTCTTTCATCAGTGTCTTATAATTTTCTGCATACAGGTCTTTTGTCTCCTTAGGTAGGTTTATTCCTAGATATTTTATTCTTTTTGTTGCAATGGTAAATGGGAGTGTTTTCTTGATTTCACTTTCAGATTTTTCATCATTAGTATATAGGAATGCCAGAGATTTCTGTGCATTAATTTTGTATCCTGCCACTTTACCAAATTCATTGATTAGCTCTAGTAGTTTTCTGGTAGCATCTTTAGGGTTCTCTATGTATAGGATCATGTCATCTGCAAACAGTGACAGCTTTACTTCTTCTTTTCCAATTTGGATTCCTTTTATTTCCTTTTCTTCTCTGATTGCTGTGGCTAAAACTTCCAAAACAATGTTGAATAATAGTGGTGAGAGTGGGCAACCTTGTCTTGTTCCTGATCTTAGTGGAAATGCTTTCAGTTTTTCACCATTGAGGATGATGTTTGCTGTGGGCTTGTCATATATGGCCTTTATTATGTTGAGGAAAGTTCCCTCTATGCCTACTTTCTGCAGGGTTTTTATCATAAATGGGTGTTGAATTTTGTCAAAAGCTTTCTCTGCATCTATTGAGATGATCATATGGTTTTTCTCCTTCAATTTGTTAATATGGTTTATCACATTGATAGATTTGCGTATATTGAAGAATCCTTGCATTCCTGGAATAAACCCCACTTGATCATGGTGTATGATCCTTTTAATGTGCTGTTGGATTCTGTTTGCTAGTATTTTGTTGAGGATTTTTGCATCTATGTTCATCAGTGATATTGGCCTGTAGTTTTCTTTCTTTGTGACATCCTTGTCTGGTTTTGGTATCAAGGTGATGGTGGCCTCGTAGAAGGAGTTAGGGAGTGGTCCTCCCTCTGCTATATTTTGGAAGAGTTTGAGAAGGATAGGTGTTAGCTCTTCTCTAAATGTTTGATAGAATTCGCCTGTGAAGCCATCTGGTCCTGGGCTTTTCTTTGTTGGAAGATTTTTAATCACAGTTTCAATTTCAGTGCTTGTGATTGGTCTGTTCATATTTTCTATTTCTTCCTGATTCAGTCTTGGCAGGTTGTGCATTTCTAAGAATTTGTCCATTTCTTCCAGATTGTCCATTTTATTGGCATAGAGTTGCTTGTAGTAATCTCTCATGATCTCTTTTATCTCTGCAGTGTCAGTTGTTACCTCTCCTTTTTCATTTCTAATTCTATTGATTTGAGTCTTCTCCCTTTTTTTCTTGATGAGTCTGGCTAGTGGTTTATCTATTTTGTTTATCTTCTCAAAGAACCAGCTTTTAGTTTTATTGATCTTTGCTATTGTTTCCTTCATTTCTTTTTCATTTATTTCTGATCTGATTTTTATGATTTCTTTCCTTCTGCTAGCTTTGGGGTTTTTTTGTTCTTCTTTCTCTAATTGCTTGAGGTGCAAGGTTAGGTTGTTTATTCGAGATGTTTCCTGCTTCTTAAGGTGGGCTTGTATTGCTATAAACTTCCCCCTTAGAACTGCTTTTGCTGCATCCCACAGGTTTTGGGTCGTTGTGTCTCCATTGTCATTTGTTTCTAGGTATTTTTTGATTTCCTCTTTGATTTCTTCAGTGATCTCTTCATTATTAAGTAGTGTATTGTTTAGCCTCCATGTGTTTGTATTTTTTACAGATCTTTTCCTGTAATTGATATCTAGTCTCATGGCGTTGTGGTCAGAAAAGATACTTGATACAATTTCAATTTTCTTAAATTTCCCAAGGCTTGATTTGTGACCTAAGATATGATCTATCCTGGAGAATGTTCCATGAGCACTTGAGAAAAATGTGTATTCTGTTGTTTTTGGATGGAGTGTCCTATAAATATCAATTAAGTCCATCTTGTTTAATGTATCATTTAAAGCTTGTGTTTCCTTATTTATTTTCATTTTGGATGATCTGTCCATGGGTGAAAGTGGGGTGTTTAAGTCCCCTACTATGAATGTGTTACTGTCGATTTCCCCTTTTATGGCTGTTAGTATTTGCCTTATGTATTGAGGTGCTCCTATGTTGGGTGCATAAATATTTACAATTGTTATATCTTCTTCTTGGATCGATCCCTTGATCATTATGTAGTGTCCTTCTTTGTCTCTTTTAATAGTCCTTATTTTAAAGTCTATTTTGTCTGATATGAGAATTGCTACTCCAGCTTTCTTTTGGCTTCCATTTGCATGGAATATCTTTTTCCATCCCCTTACTTTCAGTCTGTATGTGTCTCTAGGTCTGAAGTGGGTCTCTTGTAGACAGCATATATAAGGGTCTTGTTTTTGTATCCATTCAGCTAATCTGTGTCTTTTGGTGGGAGCATTTAGTCCATTTACATTTAAGGTAATTATCGATATGTATGTTCCTATTCCCATTTTCTAAATTGTTTTGGGTTCGTTATTATAGGTCTTTTCCTTCTCTTGTGTTTCTTGCCTAGAGAAGATCCTTTAGCATTTGTTGTAAAGCTGGTTTGGTGGTGCTGAACTCTCTCAGCTTTTGCTTGTCTGTAAAGGTTTTAATTTCTCCATCAAATCTGAATGAGATCCTTGCTGGGTAGAGTAGTCTTGGCTGCAGGTTTTTCTCCTTCATCACTTTCAGTATGTCCTGCCACTCCCTTCTGGCTTGTAGGGTTTCTGCTGAGAGATCAGCTGTTAACCTTATGGGGATTCCCTTATGTGTTATTTGTTGTTTTTCCCTTGCTGCTTTTAATATGCTTTCTTTGTATTTAATTTTTGACAGTTTGATTAATATGTGTCTTGGCGTATTTCTCCTTGTATTTATCTTGTATGGGACTCTCTGTGCTTCCTGGACTTGATTAACTATTTCCTTTCCCATATTAGGGAAGTTTTCAACTATAATCTCTTCAAATATTTTCTCAGTCCCTTTCTTTTTCTCTTCTTCTTCTGGAACCCCTATAATTCGAATGTTGGTGCGTTTAATGTTGTCCCAGAGGTCTCTGAGACTGTCCTCAGTTCTTTTCATTCTTTTTTCTTTATTCTGCTCTGCAGTAGTTATTTCCACTATTTTATCTTCCAGGTCACTTATCCGTTCTTCTGCCTCAGTTATTCTGCTATTGATTCCATCTAGAGTACTTTTAATTTCATTTATTGTGTTGTTCATCGTTGCTTGTTTCATCTTTAGTTCTTCTAGGTCCTTGTTAACTGATTCTTGCATTTTGTCCAATCTATTGTCCATTCTATCTCCAAGATTTCGGATCAACCTTACTATCATTATTCTGAATTCTCTTTCAGGTAGACTGCCTATTTCCTCTTCATTTGTTAGGTCTGGTGCATTTTTATCTTGCTCCTTTATCTGCTGTGTGTTTTTCTGTCTTCTCATTTTGCTTATCTTACTGTGTTTGGGGTCTCCTTTTTGCAGGCTGCAGGTTTGTGGTTCCTCCTGTTTTTGATGTCTGTCTCTAGTGGCTAAGGTTGGTTCAGTGGGTTGTGTAGGCTTCCTGGTGGAGGGGGCTAGTGCCTGTGTTGTGGTGGATGAGGCTGGATCTTGTCTCTCTAGTGGGCAGGTTCACGTCTGGTGGTGTGTTTGGGGGTGTCTGTGGCCTTATTATGATTTTAGGCAGCCTCTCTGCTAATGGGTGGGGTTGGGTTCCTGTTTTGCTAGTTGTTTGGCATAGGTTTTCCAGCACTGTGGCTTGCTGGTCGTTGAGTGAAGCTGGGTGCTGGTGTTAAGATGGAGGTCTCTGGGAGATTTTCGCCGTTTGATATTATGTGGAGCTGGGAGGTCTCTTGTTGATCAGTGTCCTGAAGTTGGCTGTCCTACCTCAGAGGCAGAGCCCTGCCTCCTGGCTGGAGCACCAAAAGCTTTTCATCCACAGGCTCAGGATAAAAGGGAGAAAAAGTAGAGGGAATTAGTAGAAGTATGAGGAAAGAAAGAAGGAAAGGAGGGTAGGAAGGAAGGAAGAAAGAAAGAAGCAAAGAAGGAAAGAAGGCAAGAAGGAAAGAAAGGAGGGAGGGAGGGAGGGAGGAAGGAAGGAAGGAGGGAAAGAAGGAAAAAAGACAGAAAGAAAGAAGATACAGTAAAAATAAAATACAGTATAATAAAGTTATTGAATTAAAAACTTCTTATTTAGAAAAAAAAAAAAAAAGGGACGGAAAGAACCTAGGACAAATGTTGGAAGCAAAGCTATACAGACAAAATCTTACACAGAAGCATACACATACACCCTCACTAAAAGAGGTAAATGGGGAAAAATCCTAAATCTTGCTGTCAGAGACCACCTCCTCAATTTGGGATGATTCGTTGTCTAAAGGAGGGAAGGAAGGATAGAAAGAAAGAAAGAAAGAACGAAGGTAAAGTATAATAAGGTTATTAAAATTAATTATTAAGAAAAAAAATTTAAAAAAAAAAACATGGACGGATAGAACCCTAGGACAAATGGTGGAAGCAAGACTATACAGACAAGATCTCACACAGAAGCATACACATACACATTCACAAAAAGAGGAAAGGGGAAAAAATCATAGATCTTGCTCCTAAAGTCCACTTCCTTAATTGGGGATGATTGGTTGTCTATTCAGGTATTCCACAGATGCAGGGTACATCAAGTTGATTGTGGAGCTTTAATCCGCTGCTTCTGAGGCTGCTGGGAGGGATTTCCCTTTCTCTTCTTTGTTCTCACAGCTCCCAGGGCTAAGCTTTGGATTTGGCTCTGCCACTGCGTGTAGATCGCTGGAGGGCGTCTGTTTTTTGCTCAGACAGGATGGGGTTAAAAGAGCCGCTGATTGGGGGCTCTGGCGCACTCAGGCCGGCGGGGACGGAGGGGCACAGAGTGCGGGGCGGGCCTGCGGTGGCAAAGGCCGGCGTGACTTTGCACCAGCCTGAGGTGCGCTGTGCGCTCTCCCGGGGAAGTTGTCCCTGGATCCCGGGAACCCGGCAGTGGCGGGCTGCACAGGCTCCGCGGAAGAGGGGTGTGGAGAGTGACCTGTGCTCGCACACAGGCCCCTTGGTGGCGGCAGCAGCAGCCTTAACGTCTCCCGCCCGCCTCTGGGGTCCGCGCTTTTAGCCGCGGCTTGCGCCCGTCTCTGGAGTCCGCGCCCTCAGCCGCGGCTCGCGCCCGTCTCTGGATTCCGCGCTTTCAGCCGCGGCTCGCGCCCGTCTCTGGATTCCGCGCTTTCAGCCGCGGCTCGCGCCCGTCTCTGGATTCCGCGCTTTCAGCCGCGGCTCGCGCCCGTCTCTGGGGTCCGCGCTTTCAGCCGCGGCTCGCGCCCGTCTCTGGGGTTCGCGCTTTTAGCCGCGGCTCGCGCCCGTCTCTGGAGTTCCTTTAAGCAGCGTTCTTAAACCCCTCTCCTCACGCCCCAGGAAACAAAGAGGGAAGGAAAAGTCTCCTGCCTCTTCTGCTGGTGCAGGCTTTTCCCCGGACTCCCTCCCGGCTAGCTGTGGTGCACTAACCCCTTCAGGCTATGTTCAAGCCGCCAACCCCAGTCCTCTCCCTGCGCTCCGGCCTCAGCTCTCAGCCCCGCCCGCCCCGGCGGGTGAGCAGACAAGCCTCTCGGGCTGGTGAGTGCCGGTCGGCACCGATCCTCTGTGCGGGAATCTCCCCGCTTTGCCCTCCGCACCCGTTGCTGTGCACTCCGCAGCTTCGAAGCTCCCCCCTCCGCCTCCCGCAGTCTCCGCCCGCGAAGGGGCTTCCTAGAGTGTGGAAACTTTTCCTCCTTCACAGCTCCCTCCCACTGGTGCAGGTGCCGTCCCTATTCTTTTGTCTCTGTTTTTTCTTTTGCCCTACCCAGGTACGTGGGGAGTTTCTTGCCTTTTGGGAGGTCTGAGATCTTCTGCCAGCCTTCAGTAGGTGTTCTGTAGGAGTTGTTCCACGTGTAGATGTATTTCTGGTGTATCTGTGGGGAGGAAGGTGATCTCCGCGTCTTACTCTTCCGCCATCTTCCGCCTTCCTCCGAATTTATCTTTAAAATAGAGCTAGTAATAGTTCCTACTTCATAGGGCTGTTTACACTTGGTTTATCTAACATTCTGATAAGAGTACATAGCATATTATAACAACTCAATAAATGTAACTTCTTTTAGTAGTAGTAGTACTAATAGTACTAGTAGAAGCTATTCTCATAGTAGTGGTAGCAGTAGCAATAGTAGAAATGGTTTTAGTTAGTAATAGTCTTAGTAGTAATAGTAGTAGTGGTGGCAGAAGCTGCAATACTGGTAGTACAGTGGCATAGATTATCCAGACAACATAAGCCCATCATTTTGTCATTGACAGAAGTCGAAAAACTCACCAAACTGTATCTTTTATATTGCATGCAGTACAATGAATACCTAGTGTTAAAGAATAAAATAATAAGCAACTTGACCCAATATATGTGTGTATAATATTAGCATACTTCACAACTGGTTTTTGTTTGTTTTTTTAAAAGACTAGTTTTTATAGCTTTATATTTACATTTCTCAAGTATAATCATTTGTTTCAAATTCACTCACATTGTAGTCTAATGAATTTAATCCTTCCACACTTTAGTTGTCTAGATTCCAGAAGCTTATTGCTTTTGGTTAAGCCTTAAGCAAATAAATTTTAAAACAATCTATTGTATAAAGCAATGCATCTAAAGTCTGAAGAGAAGCTAAGAGTTTATTTTGTTGAATCCCTATCCAATACTTGAACCCTTTTTTCAGTGCCGCTAATTTTGTTCAGGTAAAGCTGAACATCTATGGATGATATCATTATACATTCCATTTTTACCAGTTTCTTTTGTTAGAAAATACTTCTGTCAAACTTTTCCTCTAAAGCCACTGAAAACAAGTGTAGCACTCGGCTATGGGAATGGCCTTACAATATTGGAAATCATCTCTCATGTCCCCCACGTCTCTCTGTAGTCTAGACCATACAGTCTCATTTCTTTGATGAGGCTCATAATGGTCATATGATACCATTTTGTCTTATCACTGGTCTCTTTTTGGAAGCCATCCAGTTTGTGAGCATTCATACTAAATTGTAAACTAACAACTCTTTGTTCTAGATAGTTTTTCTTTCTGTTAATGAAACCCAAGATCATATTTGTTTCATTTTCTTTTGTTTGTTTAACTTTATGTTTGCATTTATGTTACACTGTTGACTAAAATTAAATTTATAGTCAGCAATAACTTCTAAGTCTTTTTCCCTTGTGCTCATTTAACATGCATTTTTATCCTCTTTTATGCTTAGACAGTTCATATTTCAGGTTCATTTTCAAGATTTCACATTACAAGTTGCCACTGGACTTTTTCTCTCACATACTTCCACGTTGACCTGCTGAATAGGTCAGAGTACCTACCAGTTGATACCTCCCTCTAATCAGTTTGTCACTATGAAATCATATTAGCATTATAGTAACAGGATTTGAAATTATAAATATATATTATTAAGGTAAACATATTTTCCTATTGATTTAAAGTTTACATATTTGCTTTATTTAAAAAAAATATAGAACAAGTAAAAAAGTGTTAGGTATTCACTTTTAAGCCAAGAAGACTAGGTTAAGAAAATAAAATGTGAACTTAAACATACTGATATGGTCCAAAATGTATAGTTACATAGCTATAATTGATCTTGTACAAGTTCACTGGGGCATATTTTTATATCATTAGCATATGCACATCAAGAACAAGGTATAAACCATGGTTTATAAATAAACAGATGTTCTCCAAAAATTATGTGACAGCTTCGTGGGGGAAAATTTTCCTTTCATATTTTAATTAAGTTTTGTACTTATCTATTACAAGCAACACTAATTACATTATGATCTTATTTATTTCAAAGCACTAAAAACTGTCTATAATGTGTATGGTGCCAAATTCAAGTGACTATTCAAATAATGTATTGAAATATTATTATATAGGACATGTTGCATAGTAAAATTTTAGACATTTATTTTAGGAAAGATGATCTGCAATTATGGACTCATCATTTGATTTATGAGAAATGGAATTTTAGAGGATGGTAAGGATTTGGAAAATTTGCTTTTGATGTTACCCAACAGAAGTAAAATTTTGAATTGAGCAATTACATTAACTCAAGATTTGTTTAGAATAAAGAGACTCAAATGGTAAAATAAAAAGGCAAGATGAGATGCTTGTGTCCTTATAAGTACCAGAGAAAAGGAAAAAATAATGAGAGAAAACGATTTCTATATTGTTTAGGGAAAACAACCAAATCAAAAATGGAATATGATCTATGAAAGTTACTATGAACATAATTCTACTTTTGAGTTTCTAAGGATGAATAAGATCATTGATGTGAGTTTTTTGGTGTCACCAATGTAGCTTTTTGAAATAAAAACTTCAGAAGTTCATATTGGGGTTAAATAAAGAGGTTCAATATATTTATGCATTATATACAATTTATTAATATATCTTTTATAAATATTTTATACACATTAATTTGGATCTGACGTAAACAAATATGGTGTTTTGTGTTGAGCAGAGAGTGGTGCACCAGTTATCAGTCTGAAGGAAGTAGGGTACTTGTACCAGTTACCAATCCTGGAGGAGGGCTCTAAACACTTGTGCACATTGCACCTTGATATTGGAGTCACCAAGGAAAACAACATAGTCAAAAACTAGATGGAGCAATGCTTTGCTTACATAGAGAAGAGCCAGGGCAAGATTAGTTTCAGTAGCTTGAGTCAGTCCACCATGGCCAGCGGGTCACTCAGCATTTGCCTGCACACAGCAATTTGTGTTGTGCTGCAGTGGAAGAACGCAGCCCATACCCCTTGGAGGACGGATATAACAGTGGTGTTGCCCAGGTGCCATATGACACATGCTTTTCGAGCAGAGACAAAAGAGCATTCATTGAGCCTGAAACAGAGAAGATAATCCCATGCAAGGTGATAAGCATGGCACAGGTTGTGTGAGCTCTTTGTTAGTAAGGAAGTGTTGCAAACCCACCTAATTAATACTCAGTCTTACATGGCCAGGTGGGAGCCAAGAGACTGCATGCACAAGACTGCCTTTCCCAACATTTTGTATGTAAATAAAAAATAATGAATGGGACTCCAAGGTTGAAATAAATAGGTAATAGATGGGCATTTATATGTGTGTAAGCAACTTGGATAAGGCAAAGGGGATACAATAGGGCCGACAATAATAAAATAGACATTACTGAGGTTATCAACTAATAAGGTTAAAAAAAACAATCATCATCTGTAACTTAGGATCCTCCCAGCTCCACTGTTTTTGGATAACATCTTCCTCACTAACTCCCTGCCATCACAATCATCATTTTTCTGTGTGTGTTAATCTTTCTCCTGCCTTTCTTTATAACTTTAACTTTAAGGTAGTTTATTTTGCCAGTTGTTAAAAGCAACATGAATAGAATATATTTTATGTATTCTTCCATGATTCCTTTCTCTCAACATTATCACTGATATTTATTTATGTTGATGCATACAGCATAATTTAATTTCTGTCATTGCTGTACAGTAGTTAACTGAAAATACTACATTTTATGTATCCGTCTTATCATTCATGGGCCGTTATTTGCCATTATTTTAAAATAATAAAGTTTAGACAAAGCTTTTTGATTTTTTAATATTTATCTCCTAGGGCTCATGTTCAACAGTTTCTTTGAAATATAAGTCTAGGAATGGAGTTGCTTTGTTGTAGGACATGTGAATGTTCACATTTTGTAGGTAATGAAAACATTTCTAAATCTTTTGTTTAAATTTACACTTTTGCCAGCAGTAGATGAGAATGTCAGCTTCTCAGTGTCTTGGCAAACAATATTGATTGGCTTTTACATTTTTGCCAATCTGGTAATTGCCCATTATAGTTTTAATGTGCATTTTCTTAATTGCTCTTCATAGGTTTATAGGCCACTTGGATGTTTTTTTAAATTAAATATCCAAAAATTTTTAAAATTCTTTTGCCATTTTATTTTAGATTTTTAGCAGTTCTTTATATAATCTTTGCATTCATCTTATTTCTGTAAAATCTTCTCTTGATTTGAGATTTCTCTTTTTGTTCTTTTTATGTCTTTTCATGAAAATAAGTTATTAATATAGTTGAAATTAACAATCTGTTTTACATAATTTGTAATTGTGTGATCCTTTTTAAAAGCCTTTCATTTTATAGTGGTAAAGATATTCTGTATGGTCTCCTCAAGTTTTGTCATTTAGATTTATAGTCAAATGCTTAATCCACCACAATAGATTTTTTATGATTGGTGTGAATTTGGGATTCAATTTAATTTTTTTCATGTGGACAGTCAATTATGCTGCCTTTATTTCCTGGAAAGTCCATCTTTTTCTTCACTGACTATCATATATCAGGATCCCATATGAGCCTAATTTTTTTTCCTATGTTCTCTATCCCATTCCATATGTACATTTTTCTACTTCAGTAACAAAACTATTGTCTAAGATGGAATAAGTTTTTATTATTCAGTAGGATAAAGTCCCCACCTTGTTATATTCTTGGCCCATGTAGATTTTAGAATAAGTTTGTCAAGTTCAATGGAAAATGCTAAAAGGATTTTCATTGATATTGTATTGAATCTTAGACCAATTTGAAGTGTACTGTATATTTTTCCATTTATTTAGGTATACTTTAATATCTTTCTATAAAACATTTTCATTTTTTTCCTTAAAGGTCATGTATATCATTTTAAAAATTATATCTAGATCCTTATTGATTTTCCTTATTGTTTTAACTGGTGCTGCTAACATTTTTTAAATCATGACTTTTTAATAATTCAGCAACATTGTTAAACTATTATTATTCTATCCAAATATTCATTTATTATATTATTATCCATAGAATCTTTTGCCTTTCAGACTTTTCTAAAATGTTACCAGTACATTAAATGTTTTAAGTGCACATATTTTTGCTTCACAAAAGTATTAATGTATGATTTTGATTTCCTTAAACCAGTGTTCCTTACATGTGTCTAATCCAGTCTCCTTATCATATGAAGAAAAATATCCCTTTCGTTACACTTAAAGGAAATTCATAATTCATACAACTGAAATGCATTACAGTATTAAAATATCTAACTCAGTGCCAAAATTGTAATATGAAAAAGAAATAAAAGAATGGAAAATTATATACAATAATAAATGCACTTACTTTAATATATAAATTCTCAAGCACAATATATTAGAAAACTTAATTAAGTAATAAGATGCTTACCCTTAGGCTTGTGAATCCAGTGCCATATATGTGACAGCTTAAAACACTGACAGTTAATGCTGTTTTGTGTTGATGATTTAAATGCAAAAAACTTTGTGGTTCTTGGCAATCTGATTGTCTAAAATGGTTAATAGCTCAGGATAAATTTCAGACATGGGAAATTATAAACTCCTCCCCATTTACATAGTACTGCAATTTAGTTATGTTTAAGCAAATACAAATGTTTTGTATTGGTAAGTGAAATGAAGTTATGTTGTAAGTAATACTATTTAAAGACTGTCTATTTTCCTATGTTAGTGGCTGGTGGGATATTCTCAAGCCTTTCTTGATACACATTGTAGGACATCTCTCTTCCTTGATTTCCTTCCACTAAATTTTAATAATGTCTCCCTATTATTTAATAACCAAAAAGTTCTCCCCAAAATGTTCGAGGAGCACCTCTCTCTAGAAGGTACTATTGCCCTTGTTAGGAGCAGCCACAACTCTCTGCTACTGGAATATGAATGCACTTTGGGGAAAAGGGATTTGGGTGCAGAAAAAACATTACCCACCACCAAACTACATTCCCTAACTCCAACAATAGGTAGATCACATTGACCTCTTAGCAATCTTATATTAAAATATAAAGGAAACCATGATTAGTCACATGATTCTTTAAGTCTATGAGGTAAATAGAAACCAGATATGCAGGAAAAGCCTGAGAAATTTCCTCCAGAAATCCTCATAAAAGGATACCCTGAAAAATATGGGACTGTGTTTTCTATTATCATCTCTACAATAAGTACAGTGATACATTACATGAATTTTCTTATAGCTATACTCGACAGGTTGATAGTATTCCACCAAAATGCAACCTAGGGAAAGAAAATCTATGAGAAGACTAAAGAATGGTACATGAATAACTCTTAACAGTTTGAGGTGATCCATGGATATCATCTAGAATATAAAGATAAGGATGGACTGCATATATGCAGGTAATTCTCTATTCATGTTAATTATTTATTTATATTTTTGCATCTGGGCAAAATCAAAAATAAGATTCAGGCAGCTGAAGAATTATATTCTCTTATAAGGACCAGGATTGCCATCATTCTATGTTGTTGTTGATTAAAAGTGTAATAATGAATGATTGAAAACTAGTTCAATTACATTTTTTTTCCCTCTTGGAAAAATTGATCTTTTCATTTTCCTAGAAGTCAACCTCTGAAGCCACTGTGATCAGCATAGCTTACTTGGTGAAATCAAATTCTGCTATGTCTACAGCAGATAAATTTATAGAACTATTACTATGTTAAATACAAAATCATTTTATGTTGTAGTTATAAGTTCAATCAATTTTGAAGTAATCTCTGGAGCACAGATTCAGTCCTTTAGAGTGTCTTACCTATTACTGCTTCTAAATCATTTTAGTTTTCTTTTAACCTTCCTTTACACTAGCAATCTGCAGACTCTAGGAAATGAGATCCATTTTTTTTCTTTTTGACATACTATACTTGTAGGTGTACCAGAGTGATATCATTGTTTCTAGGATGACCAATTGCTTTTTTCTGAGAATAGTAATTCAAGATGTGGCTATTTGAGGGACTAAGGAAAGTAATAATGAGTTTTGCACATGCTCATATTCTGTCTTCTTGCTGTGAAAATGTCTAAAACAGATCTATTCCAGCTCCATAGTTTAGCCCATAGAACAGAACTACCAAAGATGCTGCAAAAGTAATATTAAGTTAGTTACTTTAAAACTGATTGGGCATGATTGTAAGAAATGCTAATAGGGCAAACGTAGAGGAACACATAGATAGTTGAAATCATGTAGATATAAATAAACATACACAAAATATCAGAAGAGCAAAATTGACCTAGAGTTCAGTACCAAGGAACTACTACTCACTGATTCATTATTTAGAGCTCTGTTTGTAGTTAAAATTGTCAAGGCTCATTGAATGCCATTTTGTGTTAAGTATTTTAACCATTGCCTTTTTAAAGAATGGTTGAGGTTGTCTGTTACTAATAAGTGTAATGTGCTATAACAGGTTCTACAGTCTTGCGAATTTCAATCTCAGTATCTCTTATTGAGAGACTCTAACAACCACAGTTAAAGAGACTTCCCTGTAGCATATATGTTTTATGGTTGACAACAAAAATATAAGCATGACTTTAGTTAATAAATGCAATATGAATCATTCTCTGCATAAAACTCTAATTTGATAGGAATGTTCTCTATTTAAGATTTTAAAGTATAAATTGGATCATTCGTCTGTTGAAAACATTTGCCAGAAAGCCTACGACAATAGAATTGATGCCTATGATGGCATGCCTATGCCATTATTTCCACAAACCATTTTCTTCAGCTTTCTAAAGGCTCTTTGTTTCTCTTCTGCACCCCAACCACAGAGGATCAATTCTTGATCCCCAAAGAGTGTCTGCATTCTCTCATTTCCATGCCTTTGCTCAATTCAGTCTAATTTAATGACAGTCAAAACAATTGAAATCCTATTTTGTATTAGGTTATAAAGGAAAAAACTCCAGGCCACCCAGTAGCTACGGTCCAGAGGAGAAACAAACAAGCAGCCAAGTGCAATTTTCAATAGAGCTAAGAAGTGCGCTTAGGGTAACATATAAACAAGGAGGATTTATCTGAGTGCAAGGACTCTCCTAGTCCTCACAGGTGACAGCTACATAATCAGCAATTTTAATCATACTTTAGTAACAGCTTCCTAGTATTTGCAGTTTTATTCAAGCTGGTTTTGAAAAATGCGTTAAAATCAAGGAATAAAGACACAGACCTACTAGAGAATGGACTTGAGGATATGGGGAGGGGGAAGGGTAAGCTGTGACAAAGCGAGAGAGTGGCATGGACATATATACACTACCAAACGTAAAATAGATAGCTAGTGGGAAGCAGCCACATAGCACAGGGAGATCAGTTCGGTGCTTTGTGACCACCTAGGGGGTGGGATAGGGAGGGTGGGAGGGAGACGCAAGAGGGAGGGGATATGGGGATATATGTATATGTATAGCTGATTCACTTTGTTGTAAAGCAGAAACTAACACACCATTGTAAAGCAATTATACTCCAATAAAGATGTAAAAAAAAAAAGAAAGTAAAGGCAATAAATTTGCTATTTATAAGGTTAAAAAAAAAAAATCAGGGACATAAATAATGAGCAGAAGTTCCTTCCAAACAGAAGATGAAGCCTATGGCAGATCATGGTGTCTCTGGGAAACTACAATAGTTTGGTATGTCTGAGGTAAGTGGGGCAGGGAGAAGAGCAAATAGCAAGAGACGGGGCTAGAGAGATATACTGTCCAGTTGATGATAAAACCTTTCCATGCCATAGTAAAGGGTTTTTATCATACTTTGAACCATTGGGGAGTGTGACTTGATGTTATTTGCCTCCTTGAAAGATCACTCTCACAACAGTGTGAAGGATAGCTTGGATGGAGTTCAGAATTAAGACCCTGGTGTTACAGAGTATTAAGACAGATTTTTTCCATTCACTCCTCCATGCCTGGAATACCTTCTGTCTTTCAGTTCAAGATGTTGGAGTCCTAGGTACCTTTCAATGTCTGGGTCCGATGTTACCTCTCAATGAAGTCTTCCTAGATCTTTTGCCCGTCAAAATATTGTCTCTCTCTCTCTCTCTACCTCTCTCCTTCTCTCACTTTCTCTCTAATCTTCATTTTAGCTCTTGCATTAGAATTGACATATGTTGGCTGTCTCTCCAAATATAAATGAACATAAAAAGGGAATAGCCACTCGATAAATATTTGCAGAACTGCAATTAAGTTTTTAAAAGACAGATTTACAGTAAAATCTGAAAATGATGTATTGATATAAAAGAGAGGAGAGGTTTTGGAAACTGTGTATGTAAAATTAATTCTAAATCTTGCTTATATTGTAACTATTAATTTTGTTTCTGTTGTTACTTCATCAGCGCTCTGATGTCCACCAGTTGGGGAAAGAATTTCCTTTTATGTCAGATAATTGTTGATTTTAGAAAACAAAGACAAAAAACAAGTGTCTTTTCAATTTACTTAGTTTTCACTTCAATTTAGAACATAAGCATGTATAAAAATAGATTTAGATAATCATGCTTTCTTGTAAATTAATTTCTGTCAATTATTTAAATACTTTTTCTTGAGATTAGGGGGACATGTGAATTTTATACCAAAAATAGATTCTCCCCAAAAGGCTGGCTTACTCTGAAGCATTTTTCTTTAAAACTGAAGGGAGAAAAAGAGTATCTAGGGCTTTATTGACTTAAGCTAACTATCATTTGTAATATTTTACAGCACTAAATTTTCCTGCCTTCACTTTATAAAACAGAATCATGACTTTATATAAGTATTTTAGACATATTTTTCTAAGTTGTATTTGTTCCATACTTAGAAGTGATTAATATTTATGAATTATTACAGATGACTATTTTTTATTGAAGTAGAGTTGATTTACAATGTTGGTTAATTTCTGCTATGCAGCAAAGTGATTCAGTTATACATATATATATATACATTCTTTTTTATATTCTTTTCCATTATGGTTATCTCAGGATATTGAATACAGTTCACTGCATGTTGTAGGGCCTTGTTCTTTGTCCGTTCTATATGTAATAGTTTGCATCTGCTAACCCCAAACTCCCATTTCATCCCTCTCTTAACCCTCTCCCCCTTGGCAACCACAAGTCTGTTTTCTATGTCTGTGAGCCTGTTTCTCTTTCACAGTTAGAATTTTGTAGATAGGTTCATTTGTGTCATATTTTAGATTCCACATATAAGTGATCTCATATTTTTCAGTCTTTTTCTTTCTTTGTTTTTTAATTGGGGTATAGTTGCTTTACAATGTTGTGTTAGTTTCTGTTGTTCAATGAAGTGAATCAGCTATATGTATACATATATCCCCTCCATCTTCGACCTCCCTCCCACCGCCCCCCATCCCGCTCATCTAGGTCTTAACAGAGCACCAAGCTGAGCTTCCTGTGCTTTATAGCGTGTTCCCACTAGCTGTCTGTTTTACACATTGCAGTCAATCCCAATCAATCTCCCAATTCATCGTACCCCACCCCCATGTCCACAAGTCCATTCCCTACATCTGCATCTCTATTCCTGCCCTGCAAATAGGTTCACCTGTACTATTTGTCTAGATTCCACATACCTGCATTAATATACGATATTTGTTTTTCTCTTTCTAACTTCACTCTGTATGACAGACTCAAGTCCATCCACGTCTCTGCATTCTCTTTCACTGACTTCACTTAGTGTGATAATGTCTAGTTCCATCCATGTTGCTGCAAATGGCATTATTTCGTTCTTTTTTTTTTCTTTTCTTTTTTGGCTGAGCAATAGTCCATTGTACATATGTACCGCATCTTCTTTAGGGTTGCATTAATCTTTTTATAGTTTTGTCCGGATATATGCCCAGGAGTGGGATTGTTGGATCCTATGGTAATTCATATGGTAATTCTATTTTTAGTTTTTTTAATATTTATGAATTATTATTTCACAAGCATGTCTAACCCAAACAACATTATTAATTTATTTTTAGAAAAATATTTCAAAAGCACAAATATATTTTTTCCTTTACCCATCTAAACATTAAGACCCTGATGGTATAGATGTAGAATATTGGACAGATGTTTCCATTTACCCTTCCATCTTTTTGGTTCAATCTGTTGGTAGCCTCACTATCCTAGTGACCCTCTTGGGTTCTAAGCTCCCTGCATCTGCAGCGACTTAATGAGGCAAATGAATCGATGCTTAAAGTTAATGATTTCATAACCATTTCGAATATTAAAAAAGAGCTGGCAGGCATCATTGGAATTTGCCTAATAAATGCATTACTTTCAGCTACTCAAGTAGAACCACAGGAGCCAAGACCCTTATGGAAGGAAAGAAAAAACAAAAATGATCTAATTGGTTGAAAATGTTTTGACATAGCTAAATATTTTGTTTCAATTTAAATGAAAATGAAGGATTCTGATCAACATAATGTAAGTGATGAATGTATGGTTATAATTTGGACAGGGGGCGGGGAACCAACTTACTGTCACTCCTTTCTACAAAAATGGGAAATTAATTATTGAGTTTCCTTCACTGGTTTCTATGTGGATAGTTAAGAATTCACATCAGGGGCTTCCCTGGTGGCGCAGTGGTTGAGAGTCCGCCTGCCGATGCAGGGGACACGGATTCGTGCCCTGGTCCGGGAAGATCCCACATGCCGCGGAGCAGCTGGGCCCGTGAGCCATGGCCGCTGAGCCTGCGCGTCCGGAGCCTGTGCTCCGCAACGGGAGAGGCCACGACAGTGAGAGGCCCGCGTACCGCAAAAAAAAAAAAAAAAGAATTCACATCAAGCAATTTGACATCTATACTTTAAGTACCAATGGCCATAGGTCAGAATATTTTATTCTATATAGATAAGAATATTTTAAAATATAAGTATCTCAATTTTTGTTTTATCATCCATATTTGATTTAAAGGACATCATTTTTTTTTTTCTTTTCTTTGGCCGCGCCGCACAGCATGTAGGATCTTAGTTCCCTGACCAGGGATTGAACCTGCACCCCCTGCATTGGAAGCGTGGAGTCTTAACCACTGGACCACCAGGGAAGTCCTGGGAACATCATATTTTAATATTACACCTTTAAATTTTAAAATATCACACATTTAAATTTTAAAAATTGCATTGGGGATAAAACATTATTTTGTAATGATTTTTAAAAAAATAATATAATGTGATGTTAGTGTTAATACAAATTGGAGTAGATAATTTGGTTGGCAATATCAAGAGCCTTGAAAGATCAGACTCTTAAAACTGGATAAGTCTTTGACTCATAATTATCCTTTGAAGAATAAAAAGGAAAGAATAGAAAGGCAGATATTTAAATTATGATACACTGATATAATGGAATATCAAGAATTATACTTAAAAGACATGTATAAATAGTTTATACAACATTAAGGGAAATAAACAGTGAGCAATAGTTAGATAGATAGATCGATAGATAGATAGATCGATAGATAGATAGTTAGGAAATAGATATTCTAATTTATGTCCCTGCGTTATATTAGAATTTATTTTATTCCAAAACTGGAAGAAGAAACACCAGAAGGTTCATAGTAATTATGTTTATGAGGCTTTGGGTTTTTTTGGGTTTCTGTTTTGTTTTTTACATTTAATATGATCCAAATTTGCTGTAAGGGCATGTGTTTTTTACTGAAGTATAATATATATATATATAGATAGATTGATTGATGTACAACATATATATATGAAAGTATACAAATCCCAAGTGTACAGCTCACTGACTTTCTGCACAGTAAGCATACTTTTTTGTGTTCAATAAATAGAACATTAACAGCTCCCCAGAAGCGCCTCTCATGCCCCACCCTAGTCACTCCCCTAAACATAACCACTATCCGAATATCTAACACCATAGATGAGTTTTGCTGTGTTTTCACTCCACAGAAATGGAATCATACAGTATATATTCTTTTGTTTCTGGCTTATTTCACTTAACATTGTGTGCGTGAGATTTGTCCATGTTGTTGTATATAGTATCTCATTGTGTAAACGTACCCCAACTTATACAGTTTACTGTTGATAATCATTTGTGTACTCTTTAGTTTGGGCCTATTACCAACATAGCTTCTATGAACATTCTTGCAAATATATTTTGGTTAACATACGTATAAATTCCTGCAGGGAATATACTTGTTAGGTCATAGGATGTGGCTATGCCCAGCTTTGATAATGTTTGTGCTACATTTTCTCAGCAAAAGGGAACAGAAAGGAGGGAAGGAAAGGGAAGAAAAGGGAAGGGAAGGAGGGAGGGAAGGAGGAAGGACCAGAATCTGCTACCTTTGCAGACAAGCTTGATATTCATATTAACTTGGGCAGTATTAACTGTTCATTGGCCCCTGGCTTGTCACTTACCTCAGTCTCTTTCATTTGGTCTTGTTCTCCTGGTAAAATTGAATAAAGCTGATGGGCTTTTA
This sequence comes from Grampus griseus, assembly GCF_964374135.1. Taxonomy (NCBI): domain Eukaryota; kingdom Metazoa; phylum Chordata; class Mammalia; order Artiodactyla; family Delphinidae; genus Grampus; species Grampus griseus. The sequence goes on from NC_138998.1 coordinate 111,149,001, forward strand.
TTCGTATAACTTATAAGGTAGATCTGCTTTCCTTTGATTCTCAATCTGATCAATCTGATCTCACTTTGACTTTTATTAGCAGTGACTAACATGAGAGGGGCAGTCTGTGCGCCAATATTACGATTTAGAGATTAATGATGACATGTAGATTAATCATTATAATGCATGCTTTAAATGCATAAAATTAAAATCTTTAAACTAAGATACATCAGGATCCAGAATAAGAGAACTCAGAGATTTACCTGATCAGGAAATCAGGGTACAAGACCAAAGAGGTGAAACCAATATGCATAATTTGAGAGAAAAACTAAACACTCTAAAAATCATGTTAAAGGCAAGGGATAAAGTTTTAATTTTGAAAGCTAATTTTTATAACCCCAAATGTTATAAACATCTTTTTATAACTACCCTCACTTTTCACAATGATTCTTTTGATACCAGGAAGCTCAGCCTGAAGTTTTTGGAATGATCAAGATTAAGAACATGATCTTCATTTTTGTTGGCCCAGATATATGCTTTAACACTTCAAACACTCTTTTAAAATATCTCACACTGTATCAAAAATAACTTTCCTTAGCCACAAAGAAATCCGAGAGCTCTGTCAGTCAGCAAGCCCATATGTAAGTGAGAAAGAAATGTGCTGCTTAGTTTACATGACAACCTACAGATCAAAGCAAAATAAATAAATAACTTTGAGTCGACTAAGCCTTCTATTTCCTTGGGAATAAACATTGAATATAAATACTTTGAAATGGAAGACTGAAGATGCTGCAACTATCTGTTGAAGGTAGATAGAAAATAAAAGTCCCTTGCAAAGGGGAATTATAATTTTTAATATAGAATTTTAATGTTCATCAAAAGTACAAATCAAATGTAGTACAGATTGGTAGACTAAAAATAAAAGGTTTTGTGCATTGTTGTAGAAATCCAATCATTGCTGTGGAAGATAATTTAGGTTTCTATAAATGCAAACTAACCATATGTGATTTGTTTCATTTCACTGAATATTTTTAAAATGGCATCTTATTCACTAGCACATATTATTAAGACTTGGTTCAAATGAAACCATCATCTGTAGAAGAGGATTAGAAGTATCTTTTTTTTTTTTTTTTAACTGAGAAGGTGCTATACTTTCTTTACAAGGGTCCGATATGTTTTTTGAAATATAGATCTTTTAACTCTCACATCAAGTTTTATCTTTACAGTGGTTTGAATTCACCATGAGTTCTTCTGATTTGCACAATCGTTTCTTCCTTTCTTTAGGCTTCAGACTTTAGGATTAATCAGCTTTTTAAAAGAAGTATCTTAAGGAGGAATCTCCTTCCCCTCAGAGAATAAGCTCAGAAAAGTAGTAAAAGTTATGTCAAGGAGGGTTCAGTTATTTTACATTCACTCTACTCTTGGCCTACTTAGGAGTTCTCAAAAGAAGGGTGACCCTCTGATACAAGTTGAACAGGAAGTCTGCTCCATTTAAGAGGATATCCACAGTGTCAGAAAGCCAGAATTTTATAAAGAATGTCATAAGATGCTCTCAACCAAATTCCTTTATTCAATTGGATCAATATTTTACAGAGCTGAAATTTTGATTTTTCCTCCTAGAAACTCAGTAGTATTGCTGGTTACTATAATTCTGTATATATATATTGTCATTCCTACATGGATTTCACCTCAAGTGCTATAAAAATTGTTCTTTGTACCTAAGTAAAAGAGAAGAATAAACTAGAAGAAGAATGTGTCTGCCACTCTGGTTGCCTCAAATTAATAGGAGACATTCCAGATTTTTAGAGGAAAAAAGTAGATGTATGATTCCAAACAATTTTAAAAACAACAAAATTATTACTATAATTAATTTTACTTTACAGAACTTTTATTTTTGGAATATATTAACTCTTTGGAAACAACTTTAAGTTTAATATCAAAGATAGCTCTTTCTAATATTTCAAAGCTGGTATAATAATATATAGCCTAATTAAATTATACATGTGTTGGTAATATTTAATCAACCAGGATGCCATTAATGAACCCTGAGTAAAAATAAATGTTTTAACATTCATTTAAAAAAATTGTGGTTCAGTAAGCAGTGTGACAGTAACCAGAACTTTGTTGGGAGGGACATATATTTGGGGAGACAGAGACTGAGACAAGTATGCTGTTGTTTCTCTTGCTCAGGTTATGATTGGAGCTAGTGACAGTCATTAGTAAGCACCCGACAATTCTCTTCAATGGAATTAAGTAGTTCGAAGTAGTTATCATGGTTTTCTCACATCAACTATTTTATTTCCCAACATATTTTTAAATGCATCAAGATTAGGACTGTGCACTAAGAATGTGAAATAGTATTTTTCAGAGTAGAACCCTATCAATTTAAAAAGATGGCTTAATCTCCATTTAGGTGTGAAATCCCTACGAACAATTCAGTGTTGTCAAGTTTATTCCCTACCCTTTGGATCAAATCATCTAAACACATTCACACAGAACACATAAAAATATTTATCTAGCAGTAAGGACTAAAGTGGAGAGAATTTGGAGTATCTATATGCAGTTTGGTAAAAAACATAACATTATGTAACCTTGATATTATTAAGATATAACATAAAACATTAGAGAAATGTTAATATTTAAATTGTATAAACTGTACAAATAAAATATTTTCATTTTTAATGAAAAATGAGCTTACTTTTATAAATATGACATTTTAGTATGAGTTATACATCCTTGAAATAGCTATGAGAAATTCTAGATAGAGAGATTTTGATAATGACCTTTCAAAGCCATTGTAGTCACTATAGGCAAACATTAAACAAATTAGTAAATGGTAGCAAGTGTCAGGAAAAAATGTTTTCACTTTTTTTCCAATTAGCAAAAACTCTTACTTTTTTAAAATTATAGTTGATGTCATGCTAGTTTCAGGTGTACAGCACAGCGATTCAGTTTTATATATATATTCTTTTTCAGATTCTTTTCCCTAATAGGTTATTACAAAATATTGACTATAGTTTCCTTTGCTGTATAGTAGGTCCTTGTTGGTTATCTATTTTATATATAGTAGTGTATACATGTTAATCCCATCCTCCTAATTTATCCCTCTCCCTCCTTCCCATTTGGTAACCATAAGTTTGTTTTCTATGTCTGTGGATCTACTTCTGGTTTGTAAATAAGCTCATTTGTATCTTTTTTTTCAGCTTCCACATATAAGTGATATCATATGATATTTGTCTTTCTCTGTCTGGCTTACTTCACTTAGTTTGATAATCTCTCGGTCATATATATACAATGGAGTATTTCTCAGCCATAAAAAAAAATGAAATAATGCCATTTGTTTCAACATGGATGGATCTAAAAACTCTTACTTATGACAAGAATTCAGTTAATTTGATCTTAAATGGTACTTAGAGTGTGATTACTTTTTAAATCTAAGAACTCTTCCATTTCCTTCTTGACAAATGCAGAATTGAAATTTAAATTTAAAATTGAAATTTCTGGTGATAATGCTAAAGGATTTTGAATTCAATCACTTTCTATATCAAATATTGCCAAATAAAGCAAAATCTCATACTCTCAATAATTTTTAAGATTCAATAAGTTAATTTAGTATTTATAGCTGATGAACGATTTTATCATCATTTTTCAACTGAATTTTCAGTTTGACTCCACAAATTTTCTTAGCACATGGTAATGTAGTTTCACATGGGCATTGCATATTTTTACTTAATTTTATTGTGATGCTGAAAGATATCAAAATAAGTCTTTTTTAAGTGAAACTATTAAATATAATTGAATGATCAAGATAGTTTGAAATCAGTTTTTTTAAGCTTCATGGCCTATAGTCTCTTAATGAGTTAATTGAATTTTATTCATTTTTGTTTTGTAATATTATAGAACACTTTTAATCCCTAAAAATTATAATCATCAATTTTAAAATTACATCACAATGCAAACTTTGGCTAATTGTAAACATCAAACGCCAGTAAGGAGGTAACAGAAAAAGAAAAGAGTAAAGTGGGAACGAAGAAAGAACAGTATAGCAATTCAGAAAGTTTACAAAAGCAATTACAGGAGCATCTGGCATATAACAATAATAAAATAATCATATATATCTTGTATTTAAGAAGAAAAATGAAATTTGAAGAGCAAATTAAAACAAAGAATGCTATATAGTTTGCTAACTGCTTGCTAAACAGAACTTCCAATTAATAAAATGCTGAAGCTAACAGACATAATTCAATAAGGAGAATTGGTGCTATATGCAGTGGTCAGTTCAGAGAAGTATTTGACCCCCGAATTGTTTATTTTTTAATTGCCACTACAACAATATTTACTGGGATGTTGCCAACAAAATTTTCTGTCTCCAAACCTGCACAGTTTATGAATTCAATGCCAGTTGGTTGTTTTCTCACTTGCTGCCAGGAGCTTCCTTGCTTGGCTCAATGCCAGTTAACCCTGCTTCCTTTACCCCTTCAGGCTGCTGAACTGACCTCTGTCAATAGCTATAAATTGAAATAGACTTTGTAGCTTTCACGGTTCTCCCTTTTGAGTCAAGTTCTCTGACCCAGAACCTGAGGGCTGAGATGGGCTTTAGACTTTGAGCAGAGCTAGCTTTATATCTTGGCTCAGGAAGTGACATCATAGAGGCATAACCATAAACTCTGTGGACGTAGCTTGTTTGTGACATAACATTTTAAGATGAACCAGAATCTCCAATCATAGCCTAGCCTTTAGTTTACGGGAGTGTATGTATAGTCCTCAGAAGAAAACATTAATATTTCCACATATTCCTATGTGGTAACTTGACATGTATGTATTCCTGTTTTCATTTTTTATGTCATGTTATTGAGGTATAATTGTTATACACTAAAGGTTACTCTTTATATTTGTATATTTCTTTACATTTTGAAAAATATAGTAATGTGACAATCACCGTAATAAAGACAGACTATTTCCATTACCCCAAAAAGTTTCTTTATGTCCTTTTGTAATCAGTCCCCCCTGGCAAACTGAGATCAGATTTCTGTCCCTATAGTTTGGCCTTTTCTAGAATATCATCAAAATCAAATTTTATAATAAGTAGCTCTTTCTTTCTTTCTGGATTCTTTCATTTAGCATAATGCTTTTGAGATCCATCCATGATGTTACTTGCATCAGTAGTCATTCTCTTTTTAATTTTTGATTTATATTCCATTGTGTCGATATCCCACAACTTCATTATCTAGTCACCACTTGATGGACAGTTGGTTTGTTTCATGATTGAGGTGGTTCTGAATAAAGCTGATATAAATATTCACATACAGTCTTTGTATGGGCATATGCTTTCTTTTCTAGAATTGCCAGGTTTAGGATAAGAGTATGTTTAAAGTCATAAGAAATGGTCACATTACTTAAACATACTGGCTTTAACATTTTGCATTTCCATCAACAATGTATCAGAGTATGTACTGCTTAATAATAATAACATCAGCAATAATAGCAGTAATAACAATCTTGCTGAGCACCTCTTCAGCATCTCCCAGATAACAGGCACTATGCTAAGCACTTAATGTATTTTTAATTCATCATCACAGATATACATGAAGTGAATACTCATAATTATTTTTATTTTATTTTTATTTTTATTTTTTTAACATCTTTATTGGGGTATAATTGCTTTACAATGGTGTGTTAGTTTCTGCTTTATAACAAAGTGAATCAGTTATACATATACATATGTTCCCATACCTCTTCCCTCTTGACTCATAATTATTTTTAAAATGAGGAAATTGAAACCCAATAAAATGTCATGTAACTTGCCCAAGTTGTCTCAGCCTACAAGTGATAGAGCTGATATTCTAACCTAGACAATCTGGCAATAGGGTTGCCTCCCCTAAATACAATGTTCTACTGTCTTTTCATTTACTGGTTAAATAGACATTAGGAATAATACAGAGTTGGCTCCCCTAAAGAAAAACAGAAGAACTCTAAAAATTGCACTCTTAAGGAGGGTGTTGAAAGCCATCTTGTGCAGAACATAAACTGAAAAAGTTAGTATCCAAGAACTTGAAAAAAATGTCATTAGTATGTGCATACAATAGCTATTCATATATACAAGTTGCCCTATTTTTCTGCATTTACTAAATCCCTTTGCAAAGGGGAGCTGTTTTCCTCAAACTGATGGGAGGTTTAGATGGAATGTAAAGGGCCTAAATTTATAATCAGAAAGGAAAATAACTTTAATCTTTGAGAATAAGAACAGAGTTTGAAAGAGTCAGACTCCAATACACAAAGTTCTATTGAATCTGAGAAAGAAATAGAACATGATATTATTCTATTATATAAAAAGAGAAGTACTTGGTGGAATAATTAAAATAGACTTTTTATTTGCAGATTACATAAAACTGCTCATGGCAATTGACAGATACTAAATAATTTGGCACTATTATGTTGCTCAGAATTATTAGTAATGGTTTTCTTGTCATTTAGTTGAAGGCAAAGAGAAAGATAATGAAATTGGTTCTAACAAACTTCACTGTAACCACATTTTTGGAGATAGGCCTGATAGAAATTGATGAAGAAAGAAGGAAAGAAATAACAGTCATGTTGGTTTCTAAAGGACCTGGGCTTATTCTACTGTGTATATTGTTTATGTTAAGTCACTGCATCTAAGAAGGCATTGCATCTTCTCTCCTACTTTAATGTTTTTATCAGGTGTTGATACAGTGCTATTTTTACCCTTACGTTTTTTGGGTTTTTTTTGCGGTACGCGGGCCTCCCACTGTTGTGGCCTCTCCCGTTGCGGAGCACAGGCTCCGGACGTGCAGGCTCAGTGGCCATGGCTCACGGGCCCAGCCGCTCCGTGGCATGTGGGATCTTCCCAGACCGGGGCACGAACCCGTGTCCCCTGCATCGGCAGGCGGACTCTCAACCACTGCGCCACCAGGGAAACCCCCCTTACGGTTCTTTTTAAACATTCAGAGTGGAAGTTCAAATATGTGCTTATATAACACATAGTGTATCTAGACTGAAATTATATCAAACGTGGCAGCTACTTACCTCCTCAGATAATTCTGGGTACTAAATAAATGTAGGCAAAGAGGGGCCACTCTGCCCAGATTCCTGTATGATTTTCAAATCTCTGTGAAGATTAAAAATATTTCTTTGAGAATGGCTGAAGCTACAATATGGCATGAGAACAAAATATATTCAGTTTCCAACAGCAAGCAACATAGTGTGGAAGCCAGATTTTTATTTCTAATTTTTTCTTTATCCAGATTGTGGCCAGGAACATGATCTGTCAGTATTCTGGTCTGGTCTGCAACACTCAAGTTTTCGAAACTCTTGAGTGTGTATGTGTATGTACATGTGCGTGTGCGTGTGCGTGTGTGTGTATGTCCCACGCTATTCTTATTCTATGAATTCTCATTCTTATTATTCTTATTCTTATTTTTGTGTCATGGTCTTTACTGTTTCAGGAGATTTCAAGTTTTTTTCTTTCTGTAGACTTTATCTGCGTAAGACTTTATGTCTGTCTTGGATTTTTTTGTGTCTATTTGGTGCTAACCAGGGAAGACCTGGAATCTCTAACCAGCCTCTGGTCTTCTCCACCTCTATTTCTACTACACTGTGCTATTGTGGGATAAGTTGAAAAGAATCCTAAATGTTGAACTATCATGACATTTTCAATATTTCCCCTAGCTTCCATAGATCAGGAATGTTTAAGCATTTTGTTCTTAGTGTCACATAAAGGATACTTATTCATAAAGCAGGTTTGCTAGCCTCTTGAATAGACCAATTGAAATAAATTATCATTAAAATTGGCTTCTGTATTATCAAGGATGCATTGTTCATTTACTAACAAGTCTCTTTCCAAGACTTTGTTCTCCCTATGATCCAGCAAAAATGTGCATCTTAATAAATGAATAAAATGTGAGGGGGTACATAATGGAAATGGAAGGAAGGAGTCATATGCCTCTTTAGCAGATATGCCCTATGGTTAATTTAGGCTGCTTATTTGTTGCAAGATGAAGAAATTCACCCCAAGTTGGCACCAGTAATCAGAGTTTATTGCAAGAGTACATACACATGGCTTCCCAGGAACACTCCTTAGGAAAAGCAGAGATAACATGAAGGCCAAGAAGTAGATGAAATGATTTAAGATTGAGTCAAATGAAGCCTAGCTGCAGAATCCCAGGCAGTTTCTAGGTGTCTCGGGAGCATGTCTCCATCAGCTGGTTTCCTCAACTTCTACTCTTCTCAGTATCATGGTTTGTTCTTTCCTGTCTTCTCTACTTTCTCCTAACATGACCTCTGCTCTCTTGCATAACCTCTCTTTACCTCATTTCCTTTCAGTCTTTCTTCTTGTGTTCTCTGCATTGTCTATTTGTACTTTAAATTCATACTCTTAAAAATTAAAATCTAACTGACTCAGTACATCAAAGAACAGATCATTAGCCAGACTGTGGATTGGTTTCCCCTAGATCAAGTTCCCATCAGATCTTCACAGAAAGATACATAGTATAAAACATTGCTACACCTTCTACAGAGGCTGTGGTCTTGGGAAGCACCTTGTTTGGATGTTTTGTACATCTTCATGAAAAGACAAAGGAAAATTCGAATGTAAGCTCCATGAGAGCCACGGCTTTCTCTTTTTGTAACACATTGCTCTGTCTCCTTTTCCTAGAACAGTGTCTGGCACGTTGTGAACACTCAAATATCTACTGACTGCATGAATAAATGAATGACTAATGCATCATTTGGATTTGCTTAAGGAATGTGCAATAACTTCAGTATGGTACGGAACCAGGAGATACAACCTGGTCCAGGTCACGTTCAGTGTGAACCAGCCTCAAATGGTTGCTTAGGTGTGGAGACAGTGAATAAATTTGTGCATGAGTAAGGGGAGGGAAATCTCAGACTTACCCAGACCAGAGAACAGAATGCGTCAGTCACCCTCTTCCTGGTCATGTATATCAGAATATATCTTCTATAATTTAAAAATATTTAATTTTGTTGTTTAGAGTATAAAACAATAATAAGAACAAGAGCATGGACTTGGTTCCCACATAATGCAGGCACTGTCTCTTGAACCACACGCAGCCATCTAACTACCAGAAATCTTCCTTTAGGGGCATCTGTAAGAGAAGCAAATTCAAGAATAATCTTACTGAAGATGTATCCAAGGCACCATAGTTGCACAGAAATGAAACTCATCTAAATCTCTATCCATAGAATGTCCAAGTGAAATCCTAACCAGGAAATAAGGGAAATCTTAGGACAGAACTGTATATTAATAAGGATGTTGGGAGAATTATGAAAGAAATATTTTCAGTACTTTTCATCCCTGTCCTTCTCACTCTCCCCACAATTCTGCTAATCAGAGGTTTCCATGCATATGTGCTTATGGATCTCCACTGGGTATTTCCTGAGAGCTACTCTTTATGTTTTTCATCAAAATGCTAATGCTAAATCATTCAATACTTTTCTGTTAGGAAAACTAGTAAAAACAGTACCAATCTACCTATTTACAGTCATAAATCAAATGCCCATGTACCATCTCAATTGAGCCAAGAAATTTGATAAGCCAGGTATTTTTAAGAAGTACATTTCACAGTTGAGAAAATGGAGGCTCACCTAGGAGGAATAACCTACTCAGATCCATATATCTATAAGTTGTATCATCAAGATCTGAATGTAGGCCTATTACACCCTAAAGCTGTCTTTTGAGATTTCACACTTCATGAGAAGTGTGATAACAATTTAACATATCACTACTTCCTATGAATATTTATACTTTAATGTGAAAGTGAAGTCTGGCAATGTATAACCCGAAGTTTCCTTAGTAGTAAAAATAAAATATTTTGACAGCTCTTGAGAGATTTTATTTCTGGGGAGGGTTATCTTCCTATTTTCTAAAGGTGGTTGATTCAGCTCTGATTAATCCCACTTATTTTCAGACTGCCTGTTAGTCTGTAAATGATGAAAACAGAATTTTTTTTTGATTAATCTACTTTTATATATTTTTTAATGGTGTAGATTGACTCTGATTTTGAATGTTTCTATTATAAGCCATAAGTTTATTTCAGGATGTATTAGACACTTGAGCAGAATGGATAATTCTCTCAAGTCACTACTGGGTATTTTCTCCTCTGCAGTATTAGAAATATACTAAATAAAGTTGTATTGGGAAACTGACTTGCACCACAAGGATAATATGAATTAAGCACAAGACAGTACAATCAAAATAGAGGGAGAGGGAAGAATTCTGGGTAAGTGGAAGTTTTATCACACACACACACACACACACACACACACACACACAAAGTGAACAAACCTGGAGAACTCTTGATTCTACTTCTATATTATATCCTCACATACTTGTTTTGTTCTGTTTAAGAATGACACAGATAGTTTTAAAGAGAGTTTGGGGATTTAGGTGTGACATCTGCTAAAACTGTGATTACAACATCCAATTTGGATTTAAGTAGAGCCCTCATTTATCACCAAATCATCCTTATTTCTAAACTCATTGGGATATCTCTGTTTTTACTATTCTGTACCCTCTTCACACAAAGGCACTAAGTCAAGCATTTTTAACTAACATGGTAGTAAACAAATATTTTTTATTTTCTATAGTAAAAGATCCAATGGTACAGTCTGGCAACTTTCCTGAAGATGGTTAAACTAAAATAATTAGTACATCAGCTGAAGTATTGTACTTAGCGAAGGCTTTGAATTTAAATGTTTATAATGCTCCCTTTGCAAAGAGTTACATATTATGTCACTATCATTTCCAGTTTTTTTCAATAGATAATCAACTCAAAGCCAGAAACAGCCTGGCTACATTTTTTGATTCTTATGATATAGGCAAATTTTCTGTTGCTGGTTAAAATGCTTTTAGCAAATCAAGTGTACTATTTTCTTTTCCACCTTCTAAAAATTACTGGGGTAATGGAGACAAACTCAATGTAGAATAGAGTACATTAACTACTAAGATAGTTAATAGAACCATATTTTAGATATGAATTCAATTCAAATTTATAATAAAAATTTCACTGTGTAGGAAATCATTTAATTATCAATAAAATATCAAAATGAAGTAATCAATGCCAGCGAAGGTAAAGCATTACAATTTTCTGTATTTGTGTGTGTGACAAGTTAAGTCTATATACTACTACTCCAAAAATCAATATTGTCTTTTCTATACTGCCTTCTTAAAATAAGCTACAAAAGCTAGTGTTAAACTTTTATCTATTGGATTTATTTTCAAAGTGTTTTTTCCATTTGAAGAAAAAAGTGTCTTACAATATTCTGCAATTTCAGCCATACAGCTTTTTTTTTAAGTCTGGAAGGATGCATAGATCTTTTTATATAGTTTGAAGCACAAGATACATGAAGAGATGTACTGATTTTTCTCCATACAAAGAGGCTTGAACCTTTAGATAGAAACCCTATTGACTTTAATTGTATTGAACAAAGGCACTGAAATTTGAGGTAGCTGAATAGTTGATAGAAATGTGGTAAAAAGCTTTCTTAAGGGCAGTTAATGATGTATAAAGTGTCAGCAAAGTAAAGGTTGTAATCATGAAGGTAAGAGATGTAATAGAAATAGTATTCCTGTATCAGTAAGCTAATACAAATAACTTTATTTTTTTCTCAAACATAAGTATTATTATTTAGCAATTTAATTTATAATACATTCAAAATATACATATACAACATATACATCTCCATATATACGTACATACCTGCATGTATATGCATATATACATACAGATACATAAACTTTAAATTCTATTTATAGTATTTTAACTTTTAAGTTGATTGTATGCCATGTTTTTGAAAGACCAGACCCATCCAAGAACAAAAAGCAATAATAATGATATAATAAAATATTGGGGAAACAAGATCTAAAAATATTTTGGTGGTGGTGTTTGTTGGTTTGGGTCTTTGTTAGTAGATTTGCATTGTTTGTAACTGTACTGTCAGAAGTTTTCTGTTTTGGTGTGCTTGTGCTAATATGTATACTAAAAATTAAGTCCTGGTTATAAAAAAATAAGTTTTGTCTCTTTAAAAATTGAATGACTATATCTGGATGCTCTATTCTCCTATCTTCTGAGTCCACTAACATCTCATTATTCTTATAAATACTTGGGCTCTCAAATGAACGTACTGTTTTTAAAACTTAACTAATGTTCACAGGACAACAGAACAAATCTCTACCTCTTTCACCTATGTGAAAATATTAAAGCAAAGCAGCCCTTCATTCATAAAATCTTCCTTAATGATGATAATAATTTTTACAGACGATTGAGCCACTACATACTCAATGCAGTTTGCATATCACGATGAAATTCATCTTCACACTTCTTTATATACACATACATATGTGAATTCTGCAACATAGCTATTATTTTTCTGGTTGTTTGGGAGTACACTGAAACATAGAATTTACATCACTTGTTCAAATTTGCATTGCTAAACTAGTGATGGAGTTGAGATCTGAACCCAGGTCTGACTCTCTCTAAATCCAGCCTTTTACACTAAACCATGATTCTCCTCTATAATCTCAAATAGTAATTTTTAAATATAAAACATGACAACATGCATAAGAACATAAACACAAGAAAAAGGTCCAGGAATGCAAATAGTATGTGTTGCACCATAAGAATGCACTCCACCAGATGTTATTTATTGAAGTCCAGGGATATAAAATAAAAAAGACAAGAGTCCTGCTTTCTATAGCTCACAGTCAATGGAAGAGATATAAGTAAACAAAACTTTCAAAACACTTACATATCATTTTAGCAATAATATGTTGACAGTGACTATGGGAGCAGAGAGAGTACCTAAGAACCTTCTAAGAGTAAGGAAGTAAGATCGTCACAGAGGAGATGTTGGGGCAGAGTCCTGTAGTAAAAGTAACTGTGAAAGTTTCTAAAGAAAAGGGAGGCCAAGGGCATCGTAACCAGAGAGAATGGCATGCACAGAGGTACATGGAAAAGATGGGCTGAAATCCAGGGATTTCAGGCAAAGAGTCATGGAAGATGATGCTGGACAGGTAGGGAGGGCCTGGCATGTTGTACAAAGTCATTAAAATGCTTAATTTAGTTACACCAGGCTAATTACAATATTGATGGTATTATATATGTGAACTCATTGACCACAATGGCTGGCACATAGTATCTCTGAATAAATCAGAGTCACAGTGTGGATGCAAAAGGTGTGGTGGTTAATAGCTAGCTAGACTCTGGACCAAAAAGTCTGGATCCTGGTTCCACAGCTCTGTGGCTTTGGGGAAAACATTTAATCACTCTGAATCTTGTTTCCTTTTCTGTAAAAGACAAATAAAAATTGCAGCAACAGCAACAATAACAGCAATACTAATATTGTATAATAACTTACATTTTATTCATGTGTGTGCTATTCCAGGTAATATTTTAAGATGTTTAATTGCATTTACTCATTTAATATTCTCGCTTACCCTACAAGTCAGATGATACTGTTATCCTCATTTTACACAGCAGAAAGCTGAGACCAAAAAGAGGTTAAATAAGGACACAATTGAGCAGATATGGATTTAACCTAAATCTTTCCATTGCAGAACACATACTGCTGCTAATAGCTGGGGTGGAAAGTTTGTAGTGGCGCCTTGCTCCATGTCTGGCAGCTGGTGGAAGCTGTCAGATGCAGTGCCTCACTCCTCTCCACGTTGCCTCTCAGCCTCTAGTAGGATAGACCAGATTCCTTTTGTGGCAGTCTTTGGGCAGAGTGCCAAGAGAGCAAAAGCAGATGCCATAAGACGTTATAAAGCTCAACCTCAGTAGTCAGACATTTCAATTTTGTTGTACTCCATTGATCAAAATAAGTCACCAGGCTAGTCCAGAGTCAAGCAGTACTGAAACAGACTCTGCCTTTCCATGGGAGGATTGCCAAAAGAACCATGTAAATGAGCATTTAGGATGGCAGGAACTATTGCATCACCTTTGCAAACACTATCACAACCCTTTCACAGTACCCTTTATCTTGATCAACGGCCACTGTATTCACCGTTCATTGCAAAACATTGCTGAAGTTCGTGTATCACAAAAGCCTCAGTCGCTAATGGAAAACTAAATATAGTATGCTAGACTAAATATTTATTTGTAAGATGTATTATAGAGAAGTTATAATAACATGAGTTGAAGATTCTCTGGCTTTCTCTCATTTAACCAGAAAGTTAAATTGAAAAACACGTTCTTTTTTGGTAAATATTGACTACTCAGTAGTCCTTTGTATACAAACCTTTCACTTTCTTCTGTTGATGATAAAATTAGGTCTTTGTCACTGTTCTAAAATTGTAGAATCTCATGAATTCAGTAACACCTATTCAGGAAGGAAAATAACAATACTTTTAGAATTAGATTAAACAATATCTGGTGTCATACCAGATGTTGTTGTTGCAATGTGATGTTGCACAGTAGTTTTACTTTTTTTTTTTTTAATGTCTTTATTGGAGTATAATTGCTTTACAATGGTGCGTTAGTTTCTGCTTTATAACAAAGTGAATCACTTATACATATACATATGTCCCCATATCTCCTCCCTCTTGCGTCTCCCTCCCACCCTCCCTATCCCACCCCTCTAGGTGGTCACAAAGCACCGAGCTGATCTCCCTGTGCTCTGCGGCTGCTTCCCACTAGCTATCTATTTTACGTTTGGTAGTGTATATATGTCCATGCCACTCTCTCGCTTTGTCCCAGCTTACCCTTCCCCCTCCCCGTACCCTCAAGTCCATTCTCTAGTCTGCGTCTTTATTCCTGTTCTGCCCCTAGGTTCTCCAGAACCTTTTTTTTTCACTTTAGATTCCATATATATGTGTTAGCATACGGTATTTGTTTTTCTCTTTCTGACTTACTCCACTCACTGTGACAGGCTCTAGGTCCATCCACCTCACTAGAGATAACTCAATTTTGTTTCTTTTTATGGCTGAGTAATAGTCCATTGTATATATGTGCCACATCTTTATCCATTCATCTGTCGGTGGACACTTAGGTTGCTTCCATGTCCTGGCTTGTAAATAGAGCTGTGATGAACATTGTGGTACATGACTCTTTTTGAATTGTGGTTTTCTCATAGTATATGCCCAGTAGTGGGATTCTGGGTTGTATGGCAATTCTATTTTTAGTTTTTCAAGGAACCTCCATAGTGTTCTCCATAGTGGCTGTAACACTTTATCTTCCCACCAACAGTGCAGCAGGGTTCCATTTTCTGCACACCCTCTCCATCATTTATTGTTTGTAGAATTTATGATGATGGCCATTCTGACTGGTGTGAGGTGATACCTTGTAGTTTTGATTCGCATTTTTCTAATGATTAGTGATGTTGAGCATCCTTTCATGTGTTTGTTGGCAGGCAATCTGTATATATTCATTGGAGAAATGTCTCCTTAGGTTTTCTCCCCATTTTTGGATTGGGTTTGTTTTTTTGATATTGAACTGCATGAGATTCTTGTATATTTTGAAGATTAATCCTTTGTCAGTTGCTTCATTTGCAAATATTTTCTCCAGTTCTGAGGGTTGTCTTTTTATCTTGTTTATGGTTTCCTTTGCTGTGCAAAAGCTTTTAAGTTCCATTAGGTCCCATTTGTTTATTTTTGTCTTTATTTCCAATTCTCTAGGAGGTGGGTCAAAAAGGATCTTGCTGTGACTTATGTCATAGAGCATTCTGCCTATGTTTTTCTCTAAGAGTTTTATAGTGTCTGGGCTTACATTTAGATCTTTATCCATTTTGAGTTCATTTTTGTGTATGGTGTGAGGGAGTGTTTTAATTTCGTTCTTTTTCATGTAGCTGTCCAGTTTTCCCAGCACCACTTATTGAAGAAACTATCTTTCCTCCATTGTATATTCTTGCCTCCTTTATCAAAGATAAGGTGACCATATGTGCATGGGTTTATCTCTGGGCTTTCTATCCTGTTCCATTGATCTATATTTTTGTTTTTGTGCCAATACCATGCTGTCTTGATTACTGTAATTTTTTAGTATAGACTGAAACCAGGGAGCCTGATTCCTCCAGCTCCATTTTTCTTTCTCAAGAATGCTTTGGCTATACCAGGTCTTTTGTGTTTCCATACAAATTGTGAAATTTTTTTGTTCAAGTTCAGTGAAAAATGCCATTGGTAGCTTGGTAGGGATTGCATTGAATCTGTAGATTGTTGTGGGTAGTACAAACATTTTCACAGTGTTGATTCTTCCAGTCCAAGAACATGGTATATCTCTGCATCTGTTTGTATCATCTTTCATTTCTTTCATCAGTGTCTTATAGTTTTCTGCATACAGGTCTTTTGTCTCCTTAGGTAGGTTTATTCCTAGGTATTTTATTCTTTATGTTGCAGTGCTAAATTGGAGTGTTTCCTAAATTTCTCTTTCAGATTTTTCTTCATTCGTGTATAGGAATGCAAGAGATTTCTGTGCATTAATTTTTTATCCAGCTAATTTACCACGTTCATTGATTAGCTCTAGTAGTTTTCTGGTAGCATCTTTAGGATCCTCTATGTATAGTATCATGTCATCTGCAAACAGTTACAGTTTTACTTCTTCTTTTCCAATTTGGATTCCTTTTATTTCTTTTTCGTTTTTGATTGCTGTGGCTAAAACTTCCAAAACTATGTTGAGTAATAGTGGCGAGAGTGGGCAACTTGTTTTGTTCCTGATCTTAGTGGACACAGTTTCAGTTTTTCACCATTGAGGATGATGTTGGCTCTGGGATTGTCATATATGACCTTTATTATGTTGAGGTAAATTCCCTCTATGCCTACTTTCTGGAGGGTTTTTATCATAAATAGGTGTTGAATTTTGTCAAAAGCTTTTTCTGCCTCTATTGAGATGATCATATGGTTTTTCTCCTTCAATTTGTTAATATGTTGTATCACATTCATTGATTTACATATACTGAAGAATCCTTGCATTCCTGGGATAAACCCCACTGGATCATGTTGTATGAACCATTTAACGTGCTGTTGGATTCTGTTTGCTAGTATTCTATCGAGGATTTTTGCATCTATGTTTATAAGTGATATTGGCCTGTAGTTTTCTTTCTTTGTGACATCTTTCTCTGTTTTTGGTATCAGGGTGATGGTGGCCTCATAGAATGAGTTTGCGAGTGTTCCTCCCTCTGCTATATTTTGGAAGAATTTGAGAAGAATAGGTGTTAGCTCTTCTCTAAATGTTTGATAGAATTCGCCTGTGAAGCCATTTGGTCCTGGGCTTTGTTTGTTGGAAAAATTTTAATCACAGTTTCAATTTCAGTGCTTGTTATTGGTCTGGTTATATTTTCTCTTTCTTCCTGGTTCAGTCTCAGAATGTTGTGCTTTTATAAGAATTTGTCCAGTTCTTCCAGGTTGTCCAATTTATTGGGATATAGTTGCTTGTAGTAATCTCTCATGATCCTTTGTATTTCTGCGGTGTCAGTTGTTACTTCTCCTTTTACATTTCTAATTCTATTGATTTGAGTCTTCTCCCTTTTTTTCTTGATGAGTCTGGCTAATGGTTTATCAATTTTGTTTATCTTCTCAAAGAACCAGCTTTTAGTTTTATTGATCTTTGCTATTGTTTCCTTCATTTCTTTTTCATTTTTTTCTGATTTGATCTTTATGATTTCTTTCCTTCTGTAACTTTGGGGTTTTTTTTATTCTTCTTTCTCTAATTGCTTTAGGTGTAAGTTTAGGTTGTTTATTTGAGATGTTTCTTGTTTCTTCAGGTAGGATTGTATTGCTGTAAACTTCCCTGTTAGAACTGCTTTTGCTCCATCCCACAGGTTTTGGGTCATTGTGTTTTCATTGTCCTTTGTTTCTAGGTATTTTTTGATTTCCTCTTTGATTTCTTCAGTGATCTCTTATCTAGTAGTGTATTGTTTACCCTCCATGTGTTTGTTTTTTGTACAGTTTTTTTTCCAGTAATTGATATCTAGTATTATACTGTTGCGGTGAGAAAAGATACTTGATACACTTTCAATTTTCTTTAATTTACCATGGCTTGATTTGTGACTCAAGATATGATCTATCCTGGAGATTGTTCCATGAGTACTTGAGAAGAAAGTGTATTGTGTGGTTTTTGGATGGAATGCCCTATAAATTTCAGTTAAGTCCATCTTGTTTAATATGTCATTTAAAGCTTATGTTTCCTTATTTATTTTCATTTTGCATGATCTGTCCATTGGTGAAAGTGGGGTGTTAAAATCCCCTACTACCACTGTGTTACTGTCGATTTTCCCTTTTATGGCTGTTAGTATTTCCTTATGTATTGATGTGCTTCTATGTTGGGTGCATAAATATTTACAATTGTTATATCTTCTTGGATTGATCCCTTGATCATTATGTAGTGTCCTTCTTTGTCTCTTGTAATAGTCTTTATTTTTAAGTCTATTTTGTCTGTTATGAGAATTGCTACTCCAGCTTTCTTTTGATTTCTATTTGCATGTAATATCTTTTTCCATCCCCTCACTTTCAGTCTGTATGTATCCCTAGGTCTGAAGTGGGTCTCTTGTAGATGGCATACATATGGGTCTTTTGTTGTATCCATTCAGCCAGTCTGTGTCTTTTTGTTGCAGCATTTAATCCATTTACATTTAAGGTAGTTATTGATATGTATGTTCCTATTACCATTTTTATAATTGTTTGGGGTTTGTTATTGTAGGTCTTTTCCTTGTCTTGTGTTGTGCTCCTGTAGCATTTGTTGTAAAGCTGGTTTAGTGGTGCTTAATTCTCTTAGCTTTTTCTTGTCTGTAAGATTTTAATTTCTCTGTCAAATCTGAATGAGATCTTTGCTGGGTAGAGTAATCTTGGTTGTAGGTTTTTCGCCATTCATCACTTTAAATATGTCCTGCCACACCCTTCTGGCTTGCAGAGTTTCTGCTGAAAGATAAGCTGTTAAACTATCATGATTTCTTTGTATATTATATGTTGCTTTTCCCTTGCTGCTTTTAATATTCTTTCTTTGTATTTAATTTTTGATAGTTTGATTAATATGTGTCTTGGTGTGTTTCTCCTTGGATTTATCCTATATGGGACTCTCTGTGCTTCCTGGGCTTGACCAACTATTTACTTTCCCGTATTAGGGAAGTTTTCAACTCTAATCTCTTCAAATATTTTCTCAGTCCCTTTCTTTTTCTCTTCTTCTCCTGGGACCCCTATAATTCGTATGTTGGTGTGTTTAATGTTGTCCCAGAGGTCTCTGAGACTGTCCTCAATTCTTTCATTCTTTTTTCTTTCTTCTGCTCTGCTGTAGTTATTTCCACTATTTTATCTTCCAGGTCACTTATCCATTCTTCTGCCTCAGCTATTCTGCTATTGATTCCTTCTAGAGAATTTTTACTTTCATTTACTGTGCTGTTCATCATTGTTTGTTTGCTCTTTAGTTCTTCTACATCCTTGTTAAATGTTTCTTGTATTTTCTCCATTCTATTTCCAAGATTTTGGATCTTCTTTACTATCATTACTCTGAATTCTTTTTCAGGTAGACTGCCTCTTTCCTCTTCATTCTTTTGGTCTGGTGGGTTTTTACCTTGCTCTTTCATCTGCTGTATTTTTCTCTGTCCTCTCATTTTGCTTAACTTACTGTGTTTGGGATCTCCTTTTCACTGGTTGCAGGTTTGTAGCTCATGTTATTTTTGGTGTCTTCCCCCAGTGGGTAAGGTTGGTTCAGTGGGTTGTGTAGGCTTCCTGGTGGAGGGGACTTGTGCCTGTGTTCTGGTGGATGAGACTGGATCTTTTCTTTCTGGTAGGCAGGACCGCATCTGGTGGTGTGTTTTGGGGTGTCTGTGAACTTACTATGATTTTAGGCAGCCTCTCTGCTAATGGGTGGGTTGTTTTCCTGTCTGCTAGTTTTTTGTCATGGGGTGTCCAGCACTGGAGCTTGCTATTCATTGAGTGGAGCTGGGTGTTAGTGTTGAGATGGACATCTCTGGGAGACCTTTTGCCAATTGATATTATGAGGGGCCGGGAGGTCTCTGGTAGACCAATGTCCTGAACTCAGCTCTCGCACCTCAGAGGCTCAGGCCTGACACCTGGCCAGAACACCAATACCCTGTCAGCCACACGGTTCAGAAACAAGGGAGAAAAGAACAAAAATAAATAAATAAATAAATAAAATAAAATAATTAAAATAAAAAAATATTAAAATAAAAAATAATTTAAAAAAAGAGAGAGCACCCAAACCAATAAAGAAATCCACCAATGAAAGCAAGCATTAAAAACTATACTAAAAAATAGTGGACAGACAGAACCCTAGGACAAATGGTAAAAGCAAACCTATACAGATAAAATCACACAAAGAAGCATACAGATACACACTCACAAAAAGAGACAAAGGAAAAAAAATACACATATATATAAAGGAAGAGAGCAATCACATCAATAAACAAATCTACCAGTGATAAAAAGCTCTAAATACTAAACTAAGATAAACATAAAATTAGAAACAAATTAGGCACAGAAAGCAAACCCCAAGTCTAGAGTTGCTCCCAAAGTCCACCGCCTCAGTTTTGGGATGATTCGTTGTCTATTCATGTATTCCACAGATGCAGGGTACATCAAATTGATTGTGGAGATTTAGTCTGCCGCTCCTGAGGCTGCTGGGAGAAATTTCTCTTTCTCTTCTTTGTTCGCACAGCTCCTGGGGTTCAGCTTTGGATTTGGCCCCACTTCTGCATGTAGGTCACCTGAGGGCATCTGTTCATCACTCAGACAGGACAGGGTTAAAGTAGCAGTTGATTTGGGGGCTCTGGCTCACTCAGGCGGGGGGGTAGGCAGTGGTACAGAATGCCGGGTGCACCTGCGGTGGCAGAGTCCTTCATGACATTGCACCAGCCTGTGGCTCCCCATGTGTTCTCCCAGGGAAGTTGTCCCTGGTTCACTGGATCCTGGCAGTGGCGGGCTGCAGAGTCTCCCCAAAGGATACGTGTGGATAGTGACCTGTGCTTTCACACAGGATTCTTGGTGGCTGCAGCAGGGTCGTTAGCATCTCATGCCCGTCTCTGGTGTCCGTACTGATAGCCGTGGCTCACATCCATCTCTGGAGCTCGTTTAGGCGGTGCTCTGAATCCCCTCTCCTCGCGCACCCTGAAATAATGGTCTCTTGCCTCTTAGGCAGGTCCAGGCTTTTTCCCAGACTCCCTCCCGGCCAGCTGTGGTGCACTAGCCCCCCCTTCAGGCTGCGTTCACACCGCCAACCCCAGTCCTCTCTCTGGGATCTGACCCCCGAAGCCTGAGCCTCAGCTCCCAGTCCTGCCCGCCCCGGCGGGTGAGCAGACAAGCCTCTCAGGCTGGTGAGTGCCAGTCAGCACTGATCCTCCACGCGGGAATCTCTCTGCTTTGCCCTCTGCACCCCTGTTGCTGCACTCTCCTCCATGGCTGTGAAGCATCTCCCCCACCCACCCACCCACCCCATCTCTGCCAGTTTCCTAGTGTATGGAAACTTTTCCTCCTTCACAGCTCCGTCCCAAAGGTGCAGGTCCCGTCCCTATTCTTTTGTCTCTGTTTATTCTTTTCTCTTTTGCCCTACTCAGGTACATGGGGAGCTTCTTGCCTTTTGGGAAGTCTGAGGTCTTCTGCCAGCATTCAGTAGGTGTTCTGTAGGAGTTGTTCCACATGTAGATGTGTTTCTGATGTATTTGTGGGGAGGAAGGTGATCTCCATGTTGTACTCCTCTGCCACCTTGAAGGTCCTCCTAGTGCATTGTTTTTAACATCGTAAGTATTTATATTTGAGTTCTAGCAGAAGACTTCATTTTTCTGTCAATGCTGTCATGTTTGTAATGGTTTATTAGAAGGCTAGTTGTATATTTCATGGGTAAGAACTGAAAATACTGGAAGCACTGTATATCTTATGGATAGTCTTGGCCCTCAGTATTATTTCATTATGGAAAAATATTAAGGCCAATGTCCTAAGGCTACTCTTCAAAAAGTTAGTCTTTATGAAAATTACTCTGTTTAAGAAAAATTTTAATCAGTGATATTCAAACCCAAATTCCAGGTATCTTTGACTATGGTATACCTGTGGGTTATGAGCCCCCCCATACAACAGGGACCAGCAGTCTCCTTTTCAGATGAATTTTCCAGGAAAGTGACAAGATGAGCATCAGTTCCCTATCATCAATCCCTGATTAACTGGCCCAAACCCTCTCATAGCTTTACACTTTGGAGTAAATTAGAACACAGACTTAGAATTCAAAATAAGCCTTTTATTTGTTTATAGTTGATTTACAATGTTGTAGTAGTTTCTGGTATAGGGAAAGTGATTCAGTTATACATATATATACATATTCTTTTTCATATTCTTTTCTATTATGGTTGATTACAAGATGTTGAATATCGCTCCCCCGTGCTATACAGTAGGGCCTGTTGTTTATCTATTTTATATATAGTAGTTTGTATCTGCTAATCCCAAACTCCTTATTTATCCTTCCCCACCCACTTTCTCCTTTGGTAACCATAAGTTTGTTTCCTGTGTCTGTTTCTGTTTCATAAAGAAGTTCATTTGTGTCATATTTTAGATTCCTCATATAAGTGATATCATATGGTGTTTGTCTTTCTCTTTCTGACTTACTTCATTCACTTCATATGATAATCTCTAGGTCCATCCATGTTGCTGCAAATGACATTATTTCATTCTTCTTTTGTGGCTGAGTAACATTCCATTGTATATATGTACCACATCTTCTTTATCCATTCCTCTGTCGATGGACATTTAGGTTGTTTCCATGTCTTTGCTACTGTGAATAGTGCTGCTGTGAACATTGGGGTGCATGTATCTTTTCGAATTAGAGTTTTCTCTGGATATATGCCCAGGAGTGGGATTGCTGTATCATATGGCAACTCTATTTTTATTTTTTTAAGAAACCTCCTTACTGTTTTCCATAGTGGCTTCACTAATT
This sequence comes from Grampus griseus, assembly GCF_964374135.1. NCBI lineage: Eukaryota > Metazoa > Chordata > Mammalia > Artiodactyla > Delphinidae > Grampus > Grampus griseus. Next base: position 111,171,875 of record NC_138998.1, read on the forward strand.
TACATTCCCACCAACAGTACAGGAGGGTTCCCTTTTCTCCATGCCCTCACCAGCATTTGTTATTTGTAGACTTCTTAATGATGGCCATTCTGACCAGTATGAGGTGGTACCTCATTGTAGTTTTATTTGCATTTCTCTAACAATTAGTGATGTTGAGCATCTTTTCATGTGCCTATTGGACATCTGTATGTCTTCTTTGGATAAATGACTGTTTAGGTCTTCTGCCTGTTTTTTAATTGGATTTTTTGTTTTTTAGATATTGAATTGTATGAGCTGTTTGTATATTTCAGAAATTAAGCCCTTGTCAGTTTCATCATTTGCAAATTTTTCTCCCAGTCCGTAAGTTGTCTTTTTTTTTATGGTTTCCTTTGCTGTGCAAAAGCTTATAAGTTTGATTAGGTCCCATTTGTTTATTTTTACTTTTATTTCTATTGCCTTGGGAGACTGACCTAAGAAAACACTTGTACAATTTATGTCAGAGAATGTTTTGCCTATGTTCTCTTCTAGGAGTTTTATAGTGTCATGTGTTATATTTAAGTCCTTAAGCCATTTTGAGTTTATTTGTGTGTACAGTGTGAGGGTGTGTTCTAAATTTATTGGTTTACATATGGCTGTCCAACTTTCCCAGCATCACTTGCTAAAGAGACTGTCTTTTCTCCATTGTATATTCTTGCCTCCTTTGCCGAAGATTAATTGACCATAGGTGTATAGGTTTATTTCTTGGCTCTGTGTTCTGTTCCCTGGATCCAAATATCTGTTATTGTGCCAAAACCACACTCTTTAGATTATTGTAGCTTTGTAGTGTTGTCTGAAGTTTGGAAGCATCATGCCTTCAGCCATATTCTTTTTCCTCAGGATTGCTTTGGAAATTCTGGGTCTTTTATGGTTCCATATAAATTTTAGGATTATTTGTTCTAGCTCTGTGAAAAATGTCATGGGTAATTTGATAGGGATTGCATTAAATCTGCAGATTGCTTTGGGTAGTGTCGCCATTTTAACCATATTAATTCTTCCAATCTAAGAGCATTGAATATCTTTCCATTTCTTTGCACCATCTCCAATTTCCTTTATTAATGTTTGATAGTTCTCAGCATATAAATCTTTCACCTCCTTGGCCAGGTTTATTCCTAAGTATTTTATTTTGGAGGGTGCAATTTATAGGGTATTGTCTTTTTACATTCCTTTTCTATTTCATTTTTAGTGTAAAGAAATGCAATAGGTTTCTATATGTTAATCTTATATCCTGTTGCCTTGCTGAATTTGTTTATCAGTTCTAGTAGTTTCTGTGTGGAATCTCTAGGGTTTTCTATATTATCATGTCATTGGCATATAATGACCACTTTACCACTTCTCTTCCAATTTGAATACATTTTATTTCATTTTATGTCTGATTGCTGTAGCTAGGACCATCAATACTATGTTGAATAGAAGTGGTGAGAGTGGGCATCCTTGTTTTATTCCAGATTTTAGTGGGAAGGCTTTCAGCTTTCCAGCGTTGAGTATTATACTAGCTGTGGGTTTGTCATAGCTTTTATTATGTGGAGATATGTACTTTCTATACCCAGTTAGTAAGAGTTTTTATCATGAATGGTTGTTGAATTTTATAAAATGCTTTTTCTGCATCTGAGATAATTGTGTGGTTTTTGTCTTTCTTTTGTTTATATGGTGTATCACATTGATTGATTTGCTTATGTTGAACACCTTGTGACCCTGGGATGTATCCAACTTGATTGTAGTATATGATCTTTTTTATGTGTTGTTGAACTCGGTTTGATAATATTTTGTGGAAAATTTTTGCATCTATATTCATCAAAGATATTGGCCTGAAATTTTCTTTTTCGGTAGTGTCTTTGACTGGTTTTAGTATCAGGTTGACAGTGGCTCCATAGAATGACTTTGGGAGTGTTCTTCCTCTTCAGTCTTTTGGAAGAGTTTGAGAAGGATTGGTATAAGTTCTTCTTTGTGTGTTTGGTAGAATTCCCCAGTGAAACCATCTTGTCCTGGACTTTTGTTTGCATGGAGTTGTTTTAATTACAGATTCTATTTCCCTTCCAGTGATTGGTCTGTTCAAATTATCTATTTCTTCTTGATTCAGTTTTGGTGGGCTGTATGTTTCTAGAAATGTATTCATTTCTTCTAGGTTGTCCAATTTGTTAGTATATAATTGTTCATAGTATTTTGTTATTATTATTGTTTTTATTGTATTTCTGTGGTATCACTTGTTATTTCTCCTCTTTCATTTCTTATATTATTTATTTGGGTCCTCTCTCTTTTCTTCTTGGTAAGCCAGGCCAGAGGTTTGTCAGTTTTGTTTACCCTTTCAAAGAATCAGCTCTTGGTTTTATTGATTTTTTCTACTGTTTTTGTAATCTCTATTTTATTTATTCCTCTCTGATCTTTATTATTTCCTTCCGCTGACCTTAGGTTTTGTTTGTTCTTCTTTTTCTAATTCTTTTAAGGTTAGGTTGTTTTTTGAGATTTTTCTTGTTTTTTGAGGAAGGCCTGTATTGCAATGAACTTCTCTCTAATAACTGCTGCATCCCATAGACTTTATTTGATTGTGTTTTCATTGTCATTTGTCTCAAAGTATTTTTAAATTTCCTCTTTGATTTCATTATTGACCCATTGGGTTTTTAGTATCATGTTGTTTAGTCTCCATGTAATCATTTTTTTTCCCCTCATTTCTCTTTCTGTGGTTGATTTCCAATTTCATGCCATTGTGGTCAGAAAAGATGCTTGAAATAATTTCTATCCTCTTAAATTTGTTGAGGCTTGTTTTGTGTCCTAGTATGTGGTCAATCCTAGAGAGTATTCCATGGGCACTTGAAAAGAATGTGTATTCTGTTTTTTGGGGGGATGTAATATCCTGAAAATATCAAATATTTTCAAATAACTGTTCTATTGTATCATTTAGGATCTCTGTTGCTTTATCAAATATCAAATAACTGTTCTATTGTATCATTTAGGATCACTGTTCTATTGTATCATTTAGGATCTCTGTTGCTTTATTGATTTTCTGTCTGGAAGATCTGTCCATTAATGTGAGTGGGGTGTTAAAGTCTCCTACTATTATTGTATTCCTGTCAATTTCTCCCTTTATGTCTATTACTATTTGTTTTATGTATTTGGGTGCTCCTATACTGGGTGCATATACGATAATGAGTGTAAAATCCTCTTCTTGTATTGATCCTTTTGTCATAATATATGCCCTTTTTTATCTTTCTTTATGGCCTTTGTTTCAAAGTCTATTTTGTCTGATATGAATATTGCTACCCCCACTTTCTTGTCATTTTGGTTTGCATGAAATTTCTTTTTCCATCCCCTCACTTTCAATCTATGTGTGTCCTTTGCCCTAAAGTGGGTCTCTTGTAGGCTTTTGTTTTTTTTTATCCAATCTGCCACTATATGTCTATCGATTGGAGCATTTAGTTCATTGACATTTAATATAATGATTGGTAGATGTGTATTTATTGCCATTTTAAATCTTGTTTTCCTGTTGACTTTGCATTTCTTCCTTGTTCCTTTCTTTTTTTTTTCCTTTAGTGGTTTGATGGTTTTCTTTTGTCTTATACTTGTGTTTTCTTATTTTTGTTTTCTGTGAATCTGTTGTATATTTTGATTTGTGGTTTCCCAGTTTTTCAAGTATGTTAACCCAATACTATATATATTTGCTTTAGACTGCTAGTCATATAGGGTCAAACACATTGTGAATAAAAATCTACCCTTCCTTATGCTCTTCCCCCACGTTTTGTGATTTTTGATGTCCTTCTTTACATCTTCATGTTTATCCTCTTAAAGTGATTTACTTTCCAGTTGTTACTTTCTCTTTCTTATAGATTCTTGCTTCTTTTCTATTTAGAGAAGACCTTTTGATGTTTCTTTTAGGATAGTTTTAATATTCCTGTATTCTTTTAGTTTATGCTTGTCTGAGTAATTCTTTATGTCTACTTATATTCTAAATGATAATCTTGCTGTGTAGAGTATCCTAGGTTGCAGGCTTTTCCCTTTCAGGACTTTGAATATAACTTGCCACTCTCTTCTGGCCTACAACGTTTCTGTAGAGGAATCAGCTGATAGCCTATGGGTGTTCCCTTGTAATTAACTCTTTATTTTTCTCTTGCTACCTTTAGAATGCTCTCTTTATCTTTAACTTTTGCCATTTTAATTTTAATATGTCTTGATGTATATCTCTTTGGGTTCATCTTGTTTGGGATCCTCTGTGCTCCCTGTACCTGAATAACTGATTCCTTCTTTAGGTTGGGAAGTTTTCAACCATAATTTCTTCAAATACATTTTCAACCCCCTTTTCTCTTTCTTCTCCTTCTGGGATACCTCCTATGCATAGATTGGCACACTTTATATTATCCCATAGGTCTTGTATGTTGCTTTCATTTTTGTTTCCATTTTCTGTCTGCTATTCTGTTTGGATGACTTCCATTATTCTATATTCTAGATCACTTATTCATTCTTCTGCATTATCCAGTTTGCTATTTATTGCCTTGAGCTCAGCTTTTGTCCCAGAAAATGAGTTTTCTAATTTTAATTGGCTCCTCTTTATAGTTTCTAGTTCCTTTTTACAGTAATCTACATTTCTATTGATAGCCTGTCTTAATTCCTTCAGTATTTTCATCACCCCCGTTTTAAACTCAGAATCTGGTTGGTTAGAGATGGCTGTTTCATTGTTTGTTCTTTCAGGGGAATTCTCTTCATCTTTTAATTGGGAGTGTTTCCTCTGCTTCTACATTTTACTTATATTTCTCTGACTCTATGTGTTTAGGAGAAACGGTTATGTACTGTGATCTTGAAGGGATGTTTTCATGTGGGAGTATCCCTGTGTAGCCTCTGTAGGTCTAATATTTTTTGTGTGAGGGCTGTTTTTAGTATGGATGCCTGCCACGTCTTTCCTCAGTGTGTGTTAGCCCTTATCCCCTTGATAGGGGTGTGACTGTTGTTATGGTGACCAAAGCCTGCACTGGATGTTGAGCAGGGCCTCCTCTTTGCTCTCTGATTGACACAGTCCTATTTGGGGCAGGGTCTGCTCCTTAGTTGTTGAAGTAGGTGTCCCCAGATCTGTTTCTGAACTTCAGTGTGAGGTAGGTGGGACTGGAGTGCTTTCATTAGGAGAAGAGCCACTGAGTATTCTTCCACAGGAGCTGTCCACTGAGAAGTGTACTCTGTGGGGTCACCTGTCACCCATTGTGCAAGTTAACCAAGTACACTGTTTTTGGCACTGCCCTCAGCCCCACCTCAACCTTGGGAATTCAGGCAATCAGCCCAGGTGACCCTCAGGTGCTGTGCTCACAAAACCACTAGTGCAGATCCTTTGGTGCAAAACTGCTGAGGTCAGGCTCTGCGACAACTGTAGTCACACACCTGGACCTGCCGTGGGAGCTACTAAGTCAGAACTGACCCTGGCCCAACATCTACGTGTGCACCCACAAAGCCTGCAGCTGCTATTGCCAAACCCGCCCCACCCATGGGAGCACCAGTAATCTGCTCACATGTCCCACAGGCACTGAATTTGCAAAGCTGCCTAGAGGTATAGATCCACACAACTGCTGGGACACTCAGATTTTAGCCCTGCTTCCAAGTCATACGGCCCCTGGGCATCTGCTTGGATTTCAGCCCCACCTCTGCATGTGACCAACCCATTGGTGCTTGCACCCTCCCAGAACTCGTAGAGGTGGAGCTGTGCCCACTGTGAACAAATGGAGAGTGAAGTTGCTCTGGCAGGCTCCACCTCTCATCTGAAGCATGAAGGTTAACAATGGTGCCTCAGTGGTGGACCCCGACTCCTTCCTTTGCATACCCCCGTTGCCACCTGGACCACACTCCAGCCCCCTCCGCCTGTCTCTGCACAGCCAACCCCAGTCCCCTCCCCAGACCTGTCCTCCGAAGCCCGAGCCTCAGTGCCCAGCCCCTGCCCACACCAGCCGACATGCATCTCAGGCTGGGGACTGCAGCAAGATTGCCAGTACTCCCTATGCAGGTCTCTATGTTCCACCCACCGCAAACCGGCTATTGCACTCTCCTAAGAGCCCCCTCTGTCCTGGCTGATCTCCCTGCCAGTGAAAGGGCCTCACAGGGTAAGGGAACCCCCAGCTTTCACAGCCCCCTCCCGAGGGTGCAGGTCCCAACCCAAATCCCTGTCCTTTGTTTTTTCTGTCCCACCTGGTCACCTGTCCATCCTTCCCACAACGTTGGTTCTATGAGCTCCTTTGCCAGCAGCGTTCAACAGATATTCTGTGAGAGTTGTTCCACGTGTAGATGTATTTTTGTTGTTTGTGCGAACAGGTGAGCTCCACTTCCTTCTATTCCACTCTCTTGATCTGGCCAAACACGTTTCACTTTAACGAAAATTCTGCCTCTAACGAGGACACCAAGGAGTTATTGGGGTGGAGCTCACCAGCCACAAACTAAGCAATTGACACTTTAATTTCCTATCCTGTTCAAACTGTAGTTTTTCTTTTATATATACACAACCTTACAATCCACTTGAAATAATGACTTGTCACCCTTTAGAGGGTGGAACTTGTGACACTCAGTGGAGGGAAACCTGTGATACTCCGGTCAGGTGATTCCTGTGTGGAAGAGCTGCTGATTAAAACACATGACAAAGGGATCATCTTGTTTGTCTAATTAAACATTAACGATCTATCCATTTGCTGAGCCTCTACCTTTCTGTTCATGATAGCGGTGGGCCTCTTCCTCACACTGCCTTCTCAGAACTTATTAGATTTCCTCCTTTTTCTCAGACTGAAATTCCTACTCCTCAATCAGCTTTGTGGGTTATGTGACACTAACCTGCCTTTTACTATGGCTTTCCTACAAATTCGGTCTGCTCCAGCCCCAGAAGGCCCTCTTGATATAGACTTGCAAATGTATATCCAGGTCTCTTCTCTTACCTTTTTACTCCTGTGTTGAATGTCCTAACCCTCATCATCATTTGTCCTTCATCAACATTTAATTTTATCCCTGCTTAAGTCCAAACTTCTCCCACACATTTCCTTGATACATAATCCATTTTCCAAACTCCTTTAGCATTAAATGTTTAATTCTTTAGAATATGACTTATTTATGTTTTTACTTCTTTTTCTAAATTTGCTTGGTGTCTGATCAACTGTCAGTTTATGAACATGATTATGTCTAATACCTGTTTGGTACCCAAAACAGTGTCTCTCTCCATCCAACTAGCTACCCACCTATCTATATATGTATTTATCAGTTGTGCTCCAATAGTTACTAAAAGAATTTCATGCCTGCTAGTAGCCTATTTTGTATACCTATGTGCTCAGTTAAAAGTTGGTGTTAATGTTATTTGCATAAAACGGTCCTTTTCTTTGCTTGTTAATTTATTCATCCAATTAAGTCATTATTGCAACTATGTATAAATAGCTGTTCTAATTACTGGTGGAATGAGTGAAATGCTACAATGGCTGAAGATTTTTCATCGATCATGGCATTAGGGGCACAATAAAATCATTTTTGCAAAATTATTTTCAGCCCACATATATCCTTATAGATCTAATATGCTGAATCCAAGCCAGGCGATATAAAAGTAATTGTGTTTGAGCTTTAGGTTCTCATCTATCTTGAATGTCCCATGATACTATTGATTACTGTAACGTGATACCAAAAAATAAACAATAGGCAGAATACTTTTAAGAAATGAGGAGTCCTCTTTCATAAGTCATAAAAAGAAATTCACTGGTGTCTCTTTAAAAAGCAGGGACCAGGGATGGCTTTAGGGCTTCCTGGAGAAAGTAAAAATGATAAAAACACAGGACACTGCCACTCACAGTTTTTGTTCTACAATGTTGATGTTTTTCTTAAGTGAATATCATACCAATGAATTACTTATGTGAGATGTTTATTGAGGGTCTACAATGTGTTAGTTGCTGTTCTAGGGGCCTCATGGGTAGATATTCCTTAGAAGTAAGGCATTTTATCAAACTCTTAGAAACAGAGACTGGCCTGGTGGTTACCAGAGGTTGGGGGAGCAGGGGGAAAGGGGAGATATTGGTCAGAGTACAAATGCCCAGTTATAAGATAAATAAGTTCTGGGGATCTAATGTACAACAAAGTGATTATAGTTACTAATACTATATTATATACATACTTGGAAGTTGCTAAGAAAATAAATCTTACATGCTCTCACCAAAAGAAAGAAAGGGTAATTATGTGACTTGTTGAAGGTGTTAGCCAATTCAACAGTAATCATTTTGCAATATATAAATGTATCAAATCAATATGTTGTATACATTAAACTTATACAATGTTATATGTCAATTATATCTTAGTAAATCTGGGGGAAAATTTATTTTTAAAAGAAATAGAGCATTTTATGGAAGGCAGTGATGACATTTTTATGATAATCTGTTTATAAAATACATCCTGAAACAAGACCCATAACCTAAATGTGCAAGGCCATCTAACTGGAGTGAAAAATTAAGGACTCTCAGGGACCGTATGAACTGGGGACTATATGCCTGACCTAAACATATGCAAATGCAAATGTTCAAAAGCACTTTGCCAGTCAAATAAATCAAACAAAAGAAATTTGTGGCATTGATTAGAATAGAGTTCTGCAAGTTGATGTCCCTCGAATTAATATATTTTCACCTGACCCCGGCTCATGTAAAGGAGATTAAATAGTGATGTGATTAATTGGAATTATGACTGCAGCCATGGCCTTTACCAACCAGCTGATGTGAGAATCAAAATCATGCTTTATCATGGTTTTGGAAGTAGTTGTGAGGAAAAGAAATGAGAGGATGTTCTGACCCAGGCTACAGTAGTTATCTATTGATGTGTAAAAATTACCCTCAAAGTTCAGCGACTTAAAACAACAAACATCTATTACCTCATATAGTTTCTGAGAGTCAGGAATCTGGAACAGCTTAGCTGGTGATTCTGGCACAGGGCCTCATGAATTTGCAGTCAAGCTGTTGGCCAGAGCCTATAGTCACTGGCATGAATGTTGGCAGACCTCAGTTGCTTGCTGACTATTGGACTAATAACCTTAGTTTCTTGTTATGTGAGCCTCTCCATAAGCCGTCTGAGTTTCCTCACAATATGACAGCTGGCTTCCCCAGAGTGAATGATCAAAAGGAGAGAGAGAGTGAGAAAAGGAAATGCCAGTGTCTTTCACAACCTAGTCTCAGAGTCACGCCATCACTTTCACTTTATTTTCAATAGCTTTTCTGTCTATACTCAGGACTGGGTATTCATGTCCTCTTCTTGAAGGAAGGAATATTAAAGAATTTTTGGAAATATTTTAAGACCACCGCAGAAGCTCTGCTGTGTTCTAATCTAGATATTTGATGCTGGAAAAGTATTTCAGCCTCTCAAACTTCAGGGGGTTTTGTTTGTTTATTTGTTTAGTATTTTTTAACTGAAAAAGTATGAACAGTCAGTCTATTTCCACAAAACTGGTTTAAGGATTAGGGGAGGTAATTATACAAGCAATTTGCAAAGTGCCACAGGCATCAAATATATCTTTTAATAGCATCTGCAGCTATAGCTGGGATATCATCCTCTAGACAAGTGCATTCTCCTATAACAGATGGTATGGAGATATCACTAATGTTATTGTTGGTTTATAGTTCAAGAATTAACCACCAGTATTACACATGGTTGGGTGATACTGTCTATAACTGACAATCATGGATTCATGTTTCTCAACCAGAGGAGCATCAAGTCTTATCAATTTTATTTCTTTCCAATCTATCCATCTGTCCATCTCTATTGCCAGAGCCCTAGGCCATTGTCCTCTCTTGCCTGGACTGCTGCAATCACCTTTAAGTGGTTTTCCAGTTACAACTCTTACCTTCCAAATCCATTTACCACAGTATAACCATTATGCTTTATTTAATTTAAATCTTCCTTATATGAGAATTAAGACCTTTATGTTGTGGAGAGATATGCCCATTCTCACTGGATTTAAGGTCTTATTTTTTATATTGGTATTATTTTTCTCCTTCTCATTCAACTTTCTGTATTCCTTCCCTACCTGGTTGGAAATGATAGTGACACTTTGAAAAGTTATTTAACAAAGAAAAGGGCTTTCAGCTCAAAAGACTACTGGTCAACCCTGATTCTCAAATCTGCTTAGATAGTTCCACCCCAAAATGTCCATCCCAGAAACCTAACAGCAACCTTGGAATCCCTTTTGCCTCACCCTCTATGTACAATTTATTAGCCAATCTTGTTGATTCTGCCACCAGAATATGTTTCTAATATACTCATTTCTATTTATTTTTCTTTATTTCTATACTGCTAGTATAAATTTTTCACACAAATAATGATATGCTCTCCTAATTGGTTTTCCCATTTCCATTTTGACACTCTCCATCTTTTTCTCTCTATTGAAAGGAAGGAGTGTAATCTTTTAATGCAAAGATCTATTCCTTCTTAAAACCCTAGAATAAAGTTCAGAATCCTTAACAAAGCTTTCAAAACAAAAGGCCCAAACCAAAAATGTCTCTAACTATCTCTGTAGCTATTCTTCCATCCTAACGTGCGCAAAGCTCTTTTACACCTGAGAAAATTTTGCATAAGATTTCCGTCCAGCTGAGCCTATTTTCTTCATTTTCCACTTTTGCCTTGTATGTGCTTATTCATCCTATCTCTGCTTACACGTTACTTCCTCAAAGAGCCTTTAAGTCCCCTTGCTATAATCTCTTTATGAAACCTTCCCTTTCACTTCATTGCAGATGCAGTTTAAAAATATGTGTCTGAAGGTGGGATTTTGGTGGATATGGTGTCTATTTCCACTTAAAAGAATATCAGCTCCATGAGGACAACAATCACATCGATTGTTTGCAACTCCTCACTAATTAGCCTCCTGCCTGACACATGTTGGGTGCTCAGAAAACATATGTTCAATGAGTGAATTGCAGGCGGCTTTTGACTGCTCCCATTAATTTCCGTGAGATGGGATCTATTTATTAGGTTCGTTGATATGGTGGTACTGATCAGTTTCATTTAGGAAGAATGAGATTGCTCACCTCCATTGACTAACACTAGATTGTTTGCACAGCCAAGTAGAAGGAGAGCTTGGAGCAGGAAAGAAGAGAAGGTGCAGAACTGCACTTTGCCTGTTTAATATTTTAAGTTGAAATAGTTACAGACATGTGGGATTTAGGATGTGACTAAATTCAGCCAAATAACTGGCTTTGTACCAATTTGTAATTTTAGAGCAGACTAAACCCATCTGCTGATAATCTTCAGTGTCTTTATGTTAGAAAGTTTGCAGATTTGAAAGCTGGTCTTGGAATGTAACTAGAATTTCCTATTTATTATAACATCTTATAATATTAACAGCGGAGGAAAGCAAATGAGAGCATATAAATGAATACACACCCCATATTTATAATTATTCCATCTTGATGATCTCCCAGTTCTTATCACCTAAAAGTTAATAGACTATGTGAGCTTTGAGCTTTCACTGGTGTACTGTGGATTATAGGAGACTAAGGTGCTGCTTTTATTTGATGGTTGAAATTGATTTTAACTGAAAGGGGATATATGTAGGTAGGGTTTCCTATTTATTTGGAACATCTTGTAATACTAATGACCAAGGAAAGAAAATGATAGCATGTAAATAAATACACATTCAGAGCAGAAGTTATCCTGGCTCTTTTAAAGAGTCATACTGTAATTTAATTTAAAAACTGACCAACTCAAATTAATACCCATAAGGTGGGAAAAATATACTATCAGTTCAACAAACTTTTGACGATTTTCCTTTATTTACAGCAATCATTCCTGAATTTAGGGATATAAAGAAAATATGATACAGTCAGGACTCCAGTGAGCTATATACCTCCTGTTGAAAACAGAGGTATACACACACACACACACACACACACTTAAACTCCAAAATAATTGCTGAGATCTCTACTTCCAGGTGAATAAGTCATGAGAAAAAAATAGATAATTATGCCTGAGAAAGTCTGAGAAGATAAACTTCTGTTAAAGCTATTAAGCATTAATAGGATTATACAAAGTTGAGATGGGTAAAAGGTATTTCAAGGAGAAGGATAAAGTGTAAGAAGACCTGACAGTCTGGAAAGTTCATGTTCTTTTGGAGAATGGGGAGTTTCCTAGTATGGCTAGATTTTACGGCTTATAGTAGGAATGAGAAAAAAATAAAAAGCCTTCTTTAATGCCTCCAGAAAGTCAGACATTTTCTTCTCTCTGATTCCATAGAAATCGCATGTGCATTTTCACTGCATTTATCATATCACATGAAAAATTATCTGTTTAAATGTCTATCTCTTTAAACTATGAGCTTATTTTATGGATATTTTCTATTAATAATATATCTGATATGTCATAGGCATTCAAGGAATATGTCTTAAATCAGAGTCTAGAAAATTTAACTTAGAACCAGATTCAGAATGTTCTGCCTTATATGACTAGTTAAGAATTTTAGGGTTGTGTCAATTTTGCTTCCTCTTAATAATCTGAATTTCTAGCTTCTATTAGGAACTTAAAATATCTGGCAAGCCAGAATCTGCAGTTCACAAGGTGACATTCAGCTGGGGTTGAGTGATAGCAGCCACTTTTCACAAGGCTTTCTCTGCACAGAGCCACAATCCCCACCTCTCCCCCTTGTCTCCCACTCAGCCTGTTTCACCTATTTATGTTACCTGCTTGGCTGCTGTAGACATTTTTCCCCTCTTCTGCAGCAGCATAGGGGACTAACAGTAAACAGCACATTCTCAGGTATGTGTTTTAGAAATATGTTTTGGCAGCTGTGTGAACTATTTAACTGTAGAATTAGGTCAGGTTGTAGAATATTATTATGTGTTTAGCAGCATCCTAAAATAGATTTATATGCTTGTTAAAATAAATGTATGTATATTATTGTTCTCTAATGCTCTTAGAAGCATAACATTCATTTTATTATTAGAAAAATAAATTTTGTCCCAAAGCAAAAGGGAGCACGTCACATGGGTACAGTGTAGTTCCAAAATAATCACGACAACATTGCAATTTGCCTATGGGAAATAGACTTAATTGTAAAACAGAGAAGTCTAATTTGCCAAAATGTCTGCTCAGCTCACGAGTTGATAAGAATCCTTCTGCCGGAAACAGGAGAGATGGAATATACCAACATGTATTTAGAAAGAAACAAGTGTTTATGATGCAATGCTGATGAGTGTGCAATGTCCATGTGCCATGTACATTACATTTGCCTGTTTCATGGGTTTGGGATATTTTTGGCAGATTGTCTTTTCACATTAGTCTTTGAATATATAATTTACATAGTAAGAGCTAAGGAGGAAAGATAATTGTTTACCACTCCCCCTTTTCAGAGGTATTTTTGTCATGTCTTAGCAGCAGATATTTATATATACATCAAATCCCTTCTCCAAGACATTAGACAGAGCTTTGAGAACAAGCAGGGTTTTTTTTCCTTTCCTTAACAACTACCTCTGTTTGAAATGAGGTGTGTTTGCAGTGCCAAAATTAAATATTCAGATTCGTCAAGTACTGTAATCTGTGGTACAGGATGGGTAGGTGGGAAAATGCTGAAATCTCAGCTTTTTCCTGTTACTGTGTTATGAAAATTGTTGACAAACATTTGGAACAAGTGAGAGTTGGCAGGTGCAGGTTAGGAACTGGTAGCTGCAGAAAAGACCAGAGAAAATTGTCAGCTCATCTTTCCTGACGTTTTGCTTATGTATAGAGGAAGGTGTAACATCCCTTCTAATTTTTGTTAACATTCCCTGTATAATTCAAATGGAAATCCTGATGAGAACATACCTGCTTTTTTAAAATTTATGGGAAAAATAGCCTTTTTGCATTTCTGCTGAATAAAATGACAGGATTGGCTCCAGGGTTTTCTACTCCCAGGAAAAGCCTTCAGGTTCGTCTGTGACAGGACTCTCCACAGAGGTTATTTTTACCTGGCATGGCTGTGCTGTTACTGATGCTGCTGGTCTTGATGGCAGAAATAACTTCTCCTGTGGGTGTCTCAGGCAGAATGAAAGCTGGATCAAGGTGGAGAGGGGAAAAGAATCGTGAGTAACCAGGAATTTTTACTCTTGGTGCATTTCTTTCTTTCTTCTTTCTATTTAGGAATACATCGGGTCCGCCTAGTTTTGCAGTTCACAGCATTTCCAAGACGTGGTTTTAAGACTTAAAAATAATTTTACACATTAAATATGCATGCAGAATAAATGAGCTCAACCTTCTGTAGGCACCATACATCTGCAATATTGTTCTGGATTCCATTGCGAGACTTTTGCTTGGCTTCTCTAGTTAACTCTTACAATTCCTGAGTTTGGTAAAGGCTACATATGTAAGTGAACATTAGCTCTTCTACATAAAGCTCAGATATGTTACTCACATTTGTTGATATTCAAATGCTAGCTATGTAATACAATTTTTTACATCTAAGCATTTTGTTCTGAGGGTATCAAGAAAGGAAACTTAGAAATAGCAAATGTCATAGGCACTCTGATTTGAATAACTTAAGAGTCTATGCTTTACAACCGGGGAATTGCAGGTTGATAAATATATTACTCTTTAGAGTCATTAACTTCTTTATTCTCTCCCTATGGAAATGCAAGACCTCCAATTTCACTACTAAATGTGTTTATATATGTAAGGCATATAGTATTTAAACTACTATTTTAGTTTTAGAACTGAAGCTGTTTCTGATATTATTACAGGAGAAAGAATTGATTTGACATTTGTTTCCCTCTGAGCTAATTGGCCAGATCTAGCCACTGTCTTTTCTCCCTTTTATCCTCCCATAGACCACTATAGGTGGAAGGGTCCCGTGTGTGTGTGTGTGTGTGTGTGTGTGTGTAGAAAGCTTACATGTAGCTATATTCCTTTTCTCCAAGTTAGAAGTAGATGCATTCCTCTTCTCTATATCTCTCTTCAAAAATAGAATATAGAAATGGACCAAGGAATCTGCTTGGAGAAGGGCAATGTTTCTTTCAAAATGTCGTTGAATGCTCAGAGGAGGCATACCAATGACCCTATTTTACTGGAACTATAATACAATTCAGAAGGTTCAAGTAACCTTAGAGCTAATTGCTAAGCTTATGACTTTTGCTTTAATCATGCCTTTGGCCTATTTACAGTTTTGTTTCACTGACATGGAGTGCTCTGATGGATAGATCAATAGGGACTGTAGGCCTGATAAACTGGAAAAGTTATAGATTTAATTTGCTCAGCTTCCAGTTGAATTTCTCAGTAATCGATTATTACTGGCATTTTATCTTCCTTCCTCTTTCTCCTTTCTTTTTCCTTTAATCTCTTTTTTTTTCCTTCTCATGATTCAGAAAAGGCATACATATACATCTGATATTTACACTTTCCACAAATAACAAGTGATAGTTTTTACTGACCATTTCTTCTCTGGACCTGAAGATTGTCTTGATGTTCTCCCTCTCTGTTCTAAAGTGGAACCAGGAAATCTAAGTTTCGCATCCCTACTGGAGAATATAAGGAGCAATTCATTCATACCCAAAGTCCCAGAGTCCTCAGTTTCACTCCACACTTTGGACTTAAATCTAGTCACTCTAGCCCAAAATATTTGTTATAATTTTTGCTTATGTAGCCTTGTAAGTTTATAATATTTTCATGTCCATTATATGAAAATGTATGTACAATAATTTCATCATTAGCAAGGATAGATACGACTACTTGCATTTAAAGAAGAGGAAACTGATATACTAAAAAGTTAAATGACTTGCTCCAGAACATTCACCCAGTTAAGTTACAGACAGCTCTATAATCCGTGTTTAGACTTCTAATTCAGTGTTCTTTCCATAACCCGAAGCTCCCTCAGAGTACAGTCTGACTGTGGGAAATCCCAGTTGCTGAGTCAGCTTTGGGTCTGTTCTTAAACAATAGCCTCCAAATGAATCTGTTTGAGAATATTCAAGATGTTACTTTTTCATGTAGGCACTCCAGAAGTCTTTGTTTTGTCTGGATATAAATAAATATCTTTAGAAGAACATTAGCAAGATACATCCAGACTTTCAAAAAATTATTTTTAAGGAAATAATGCTTGGAAAAAATTGGGGATGGGGAATGGGTTGGGGAAAATGGGTGGAATTTGATAAACCAATTGTCCTAATGTAGGGACACAGTTTTCTGTTTTTAAATTATTTGACCTCTCAAGAGGTGACTGAACTGTAATTTCCTGTATTATGATTACTGTGGTGATCTTCAGTGCCCAAAACAACAGGGTAAGGGGGGGCAATTCAACATCTTAAACCCTTGTACTTCAACCTTTGACTTTTCAAATAAACCTCAGGGAAACACAAAATTGAGTGATCCAAGCATACCCTTGCGTTGAAGAGTTTGTGTGAGAAGAGCTGAAGAAATTCACTGAGAATTTCTCAACTAAGAGAATTCCTGTTGGGTTACAGATCAATTGACTCCCAACAATGAGTAAATTGTGACAGAAAGCTATGCATCCACTGGGGGAATTTGTGAATATATTTAGAGGGATATTCAATTTCCTAACTAATTGAGAGTTCTATATTAAACTTTAAAAGACAATGATAAAAGTCAAGGTAAGAAATCTCAGGGTTTCTAATTTTCAAAGAATGTTAAGTCAGATTTTGGCATGGATCTTCATGTCGAAGGAAGTTTATATTCTTTGTTGCCAATATCAGAGACTTTATTAATCTTTTTATTTTTGGTCACTTTCTATTCATGGACTTCTAAAAGCAGAAATAGACTACAGAGATCATTAAAGACAATCTTCTACTTCAAAATGGATTGCGTATGTTCTTTAAGAGATTTTATTGCCCTTAAGTGTTTCCGTTGCTTTCATTTTTTTCAGTAACTAGAATTTGATCATTTATTTTAGCATTTATCCAACTTTTTACATCTGCTTATAATTTTGTCTATTTCTTGAAATCATGAACTCAAGGAAGAGACTCTTTGTACCGTTTTCAGCATTTAGTAGAATTCTTGACACGTAAAAACTCAATGATTGTTTGCTTAAATAGTATATCATTTAAGTGAGTTCTGTGGAATATGTAAAATTATTGAATATGACCTTATTCTTTGACAAAAAGTATTGATGTACAAAGTTATCCATCAAAGTATTAGTTATTGCAACTATATATAAAAATGTAAATATAGAAAGAAAGGTAAGTAAGTAGAGTAGATCCTGTGAAATTAATCATTTTCAAACATAAAAGTAAGTTTTAAAAAACAGCAACATAGGTAATGCTTAAAATGAAACATTTGGTGAAAAGAGCCTGTACACATTTATATACATTATATGACTCAAAAAAGGAACCCATAAGGTCCTTCTTAGATAAAAAAGAACTGCATGCCATATAATTTTCAGTTATCTAGTCCTGTGTTTTATAGCACTTCTTGTTATCTAACTTTATCTCATATCTATTTTTGTATATTTATTTCGCCACCAATAGAATATAAACTCCAAGGAGGCAAGAACTCTGACTCTCTTATTACTGTTTTTTCCCTTGACTTTAGTAAAGGATCTAGGAAATACATTTATTCAATGAGTATATATTGATTGACTAATGTATGAAAAGAAATTAAATTAAAGGAAATGCCCCAAATTAAGAGTTTTCATTAGATAGTGTGATTATATATGATCTCTATTTTTTAAAAATACTTATTGAGACTTTTCTCGATTTTTTAAAGATAAAAATAATACTTTTTTTTTAAGGCAGCCATATCATCCAATGAAAAGACTAGATCATAGACATAGCGCATATATATATATATATATAGATCTGATGCTTTGGATTAATTTAGAAGGTATTTTTTATAAAGAAAAAAATGTCTCTAGTTTACAGAATCCCTTTAAGATTGCCAAAACTTCTACCCTCTGGGGAAAAAAAATCCCTCCCTGAGTGCATTTCTTATCTTGATATGTTATTTTTAACCTCCCATCACAACATTTTTAAATGAACTTTCTACAGGTTTTTTTTTTTGTTTTTTTGTTTTTTGTTTTTTGTTTTTATGTGGTACGCGGGCCTCTCCCGTTGCGGAGCACAGGCTCAGGACGTGCAGGCTCAGCGGCCATGGCTCACGGGGCCCAGCCGCTCCGCGGCACGTGGGATCCTCCCGGACCGGGGCACGAACCCGTGTCCCCTGCATCGGCAGGCGGACTCTCAACCACTACGCCACCAGGGAAGCCCTCTACAGTTATTTTTAACATTTGTTTCTTTACTTCGGTCACTGGCCACAGGTCAAGTGTTTCTTGTAGAAAACGTTTGAAATATTAGAATTACTGAGGGCAGAGCCCTTCAGAGATGCCCTGAAATTACTTAAATTTTAAATCTTTACAAAAAGCTTAGCTACTATTGCTCTTTCTCCAATTTTATGTTTCATCTTCACCACTTTATTGACACAATCCCCCAAGAGCTTATTGCTGCAAAACAGTTTTTAACTCTTCTTTCAAAGTACTAGTTTTGTAAAGCTATGAGACATTTAAATACGCTTTAAAAAAAAAAAGTTTCACTGTTTATTCTTTATCTCTTCTCTTTCTCAACAATTCATTTTATGAATTGTTGAGAAATACCTCTTGTAAAGAAATAACCATGTTCAGTAAGTTAAAACAGTATATAACTTTAATCCACAACGTAAAGTTACTGAAGAAAGAGTTTTTAGTATTTCTTGTTTCTTTTTTTTTGTAGCCAATGAGAAGATACTCTTGCAATGTTGATCACATAAGTTTCACATCAAAAATCAATAGGTTTATGGTGAGTTAAAATACAAGTAGTGAGTTACCCTCAGGGAAAGATTAGTATTGAAGATACACTAAAACACAGCCTGAAGCTGACAGTACAATACAGACATCTGGAAACATGAGAAACTGATAGAATTTGCCAGTGAGCAGCCCAGAGATGATTGGGCCCTATCAGAGAAAGAGTATAATGTGCTTCCTTGATGATAAAGAGACAGAACCAGATGTCATAACATACAGCTGACAGTATTCCCTTGCAGAGGAAGTTTTCCTTTCTGCAACCATCTGAGTTACCATATACAGTCAGAGGGTGGAGATCGCATGCATCACATTAGTAAAGTTCATGGAACTCAAGAGGATTATCTTTTTATCATGATACTTTGAAGATATACAACATGTCATAATGAAACTCTGGAAAGTGCACAGCATTTCTTTTAATGGAGAACGGTATAGTGTTGCATGTCTACAATCATTTGTGGTGTGATATTCTTGGAAGAACTAATGTGTTCTCTATCACTAATTCTTTATAAATTATAGCTGAAATAAATGACCATAATTTTAGAGGGAAAATTCAGGTACTTTCCATTCAACTCAAAGTGATGAAGAATATTTATAATATTTAAACTGTCATTTCTTAATATAAGAAAGGCACAGAGAGACTTTTTAATAGTTATAGCAAGAGAAGAACTGAAATAAAATAAATTTGACCACATATATCTATTTTGTTACTCTGTTACTGCAAGACACATTTGAGCTGAAGCCATTTAACATTTATTAAAATAATAGTTTTAAAGGACAAATAATTTTATTGTATTCTAGTTTTATTAAATGGTTATGGTAAGGATATGTTTTGTAAACAGTTAAATAATTATTCAACAGCATAGGCCCATTCTTCCCTTGTCCCTTCCCATCCGGTCAATACTTGATTGTTCAGAAAACCAGGTTTAACCGATAGCAGAATATGAGCTGCCTTTATTGGCTGACACCTAATCATTTTCTCTACTCCCAAGGAATTCTAGAACTAGGACATAAAAGCAACTTTGTTTCATTCCTTTTCTCCAGATTGCTAGGCCTGTTGTCCGAGGATAAACATAAACACCAGGGAACAGATAAGGATTTTACAGTTGCTTAAGTTTTGTAAGACTGAAACATCAATTTGGAGCTTGCCTAATTTGTGTTTGTATTGCACTGAGCCTGTAATTATGGTGAATATAGTTATGCTAATTTATACACTCATAGTTAGGGAGGACAAGAGTTATAGAAGATGACTTTGCGTATATATGTGTCACAAAGGTCAATAACTTAAAGCTGTAGCAAACGAAGAGAAAGCCAATTCCTGAATCATATACATTCCAAAGTAACTTTGTTGCTTCCAGTTCCCTTGGTCTCAAATCTAGGAACCAGGAGAAAGCACTCAGCTGTTCCATAGATGGTTAAGAAAACAGCTGAACTCAGCTGTCACACACATGAATAGAAAAGCAATTTCCCAGGTAATCCTTTCTCAAACCATTCCATATTGAAAGGTTAAGATTCTACAGAAGCAGAATTTCAAAATAATTAAAGAAACAGCAACTTTGATTCCATTTTGATAAAGATGATAGAAATTAAATGTGTACAGATATTATAAAAATGTATGTAATTCAAGAGGAGGAATGGGATCAATATCTGTAACCTCAGTTTTGGTAAGTCCAGCATTCATCCCAGCTTTTCCTACAGAGAAATGACTCTAAATTATTCCAGCACAATGATTTTAACTGTCTCTTCTATAATGATTTCAAATATAATGTTTTGGTTCTAACAAATTTATTCATAAATTTAAAGGACACTGAAAGAAAGGGAGGCTATAAGATTTTATTTATTTCATTTTATGGTACAGATGTGAGCCAACAAATTTGGCTATGTCGCTTTTTTCTGTCAGTTGACTACTATTTTCCGATTGACTTTGATTTTAAAACTAGGAATTTAAACTCATAAAAATTTAGCCCAAGGCTAGAGTAAAGCCACTGAAGAATATAATGTCTTTGAAAGCTTGCTATTTTGAAAAAGAGACAAGTTCAGAATTTTACTATTTACTAGTCCTTCTTAGAAACTACCTATTATTTGCCATTTGAAATTGATCTTAGGTCACAGAAGTGTTAAAATTGTTTTGTGTGCTAGAGCCCAGTTAGTTTTGGACAGTTTAATGAAGTAGAAGAGTGGGCCCATGGAAATGTGGTAATGAATGTATCACTGCTCTAACTTGTCCAAGATACACGCCAAAGTTGCCACATTCTCTTCTATGAATCTGTTTAACATTCCCACCATTAAGATTTTCTCACTCTATGTCAGTTTGGTGTGTTTAAGTAATGTAAGAAAACGCTGAGCAGGCTCAAAGTAGCACAGTCTTGGTTCATCTCTCATTGTTACCATGAAGAAAAGAATCCACATAACTATTAGTATTAAAATTTCTAGCCTTCCTACTTTTTCTAATCAGAGAGAAACAGAGACAGAGGGAAGGAATGGGGTTTTTTTGTGATGTAAGACTGTACAGTTGAGAAGTGGACTGAGAGTGAATGAGTGATAATTTGAAGATATTTTCGCAGCTCATTAACTTGAACCATTTAATGGTTAAATATCATAGAGTGCATTGTAACCTGAACAAAGTTTACGGGCAAGAAGGTCATGAGCTCTGCCAGAAATTGCATCAGTCACTGCTAAGGAAATTTCTTCTTTGATAAATGAAGCCATCATGAAAATAATCATCAAAATCATTTCCCCGTGAAAAGTAATGCATACTCTACAGGCCGTCCACCCCAAATTTAATTTTGGAAAAAACAGTTAAGAAGTCTCCAATACGTTTCAAAATCATTATATCATATGGAGTCGATAAGAGCAGGCACCCTGGAGACAGACATACCAAGATCCAAATCCAATCTTTCACCCTACATATATGTTGTGAGAACTGACATAATCTCTCTGGGTCTCTGTTTTTATTTGTTAAGTGGAGAAAACTATAATTTTTCCCACAAATTGTGAAGATTTACCACACTGACCAGAAAGTTTTGGTACCCAAATGTTCAGACATTGGGATTCTGATTGTGGTGGTTGTAATAATTATTATTACTGCTGTTGAGATTATTAATAGTAAATTTTTCTTCCCCTGAAAAATGGCTTTTTTTTTTTTTTTCGGTTTATTGCTCATACTTCTCTGTAATACCACCAACAGAAAGAAATCTCTTTCCTGAGTGCATATTACTTGGTTGGTACAGAGCCCAGATCATTGTATGCAGTGAGAAAACGTAACAATGGCAATGAAGGAACACTGATACGTGTCTATTATGGTCTACAATACCAAGAAATATGTTGGCAACCTTTAAAGACAAAAAACCGGGAAATATATTTTAACGCAATAAGAATTTCTCTCCAGACTGAAAACATTAAAAATTCAAATCAAACCACAAATCTAATCTTATTTATGCTTATTTTTTTGATTCTATTATAAATTTATAAGGTATTGTGATAAATGCTGAGAAAGGAAATTATCTTGTATTTTGAGATTTATACCCTCAAAAATTAAAGACAGAATGAACAATAGGTCATATATCATATCAAATAATTGTAAAAAAAAAGAGTCAAATGTGTTTAACAGATAAAATTTAGAAATCAGTTAAACAATATGTCCTATACATGTGTACACATTCATGCACAGGCACATTTATATAAATATTATGTATATATACATCTATATGATACAATATACATATAAAACATCCAAGTATAACTATGATTATTTCTCTCTGAAAAGTTACTTGAAAGAGAACTTAAGATACCCATAAATGATGCCAGGATTAAATCTTAAAGGAAATTAGAGAAATTCAAATACTCTGTCTTTGTCAAGAATTCACTTTATTTTTACGGCTATATAATATGTTTTCATTTTATGTGCTAGAAATTATTGAAGATCACTTGGTTTTATTTGCAGAGTGCCCATATTTATCGCCCCCCCCCCTTTTCTGACATTGTTGATCAAGAAGTATACTGACTTCACTGATCATTGATTCATGATGGGCCCACACTTGAGTTTACAAATTCACATTGGATGTGTGTGAGTATTCAAAGTCATTTAAATTCTTTCAGGAGCTTAATATAATGCTTCAAAGCTTAAGGGACCCTGTGTATTCCTCTTCATTGTCTAAAACCATGTATCCCATATTAAGCATTTACCAAAGGACTTAATTTTTCTTCCTCTATTATTAAACACTTCTTATGATGAAGAAAGCAGACCCAATTCATATTTTTAATATCTACTCTCAGAAAATGTTAAGTGCTTTAGTCAGCAGTGTAGAAGCCTAAACATCATTTCTTACACCTTTCAGTCTTTAAATTTTAGGTAACTGTAGAGTCTTCATATTAAAACCCAATTTAGCAACACATTTTAGAGACTGATCTTGAAAGAGAGAGAGAGAGAGAGGGAGGGAGGGAAGGAGGGAGGGAGAGAAAGAAAGAAAGAAAGAAAGAAAGAAAGAAAGAAAGAAAGAAAGAAAGAAAGAAAGAAAGAAAGAAAGAAAGAAAGAAAAGGAAGGAAGGAAGAAAGAAAGAAAGAAAGAAAGGAAGGAAGAGAGAGAGAGAGAGGGAGGGAGGAAGGAAGGAAGGAAAGAAGGAAGGTAGGGAGGGAGGGAGGAAAGAGGGCAAAGGGGGAAGGAAAACAGGGAAAAGGCAAACATTCCACAGTCAACCAGTAAGCTTGGGGAACCTACCCATCTTGGATTTTGTTTGTTATCTCAAATATAAATATGGTTGTATATATGTTTCCTCTGCTTTTAATCTGCACTCTGTTAAGGAGTTAGTAATTATTCAGCAGGTCGTCTTTTTTTGTGGTGCGCGGGATGCAGGCAGACTCTCAACCACTGCACCTCCAGGGAAGCCCAGGTGGTCATTTTTGATGGCACTATTTCTTCTCCTTTTGTCAAATTGTATTTCCAAAATTAAATTATTTATTATAAGATGAACAGGCCCATAAAACTTAGGGAAAACTGTGAGGCTATCTTAGAATTATGTTTACCAACTCATTGACTTACTTAATAAAACCCATCCAGTAACACATTTAAACACAAATTAGCCAACTAGCCAAAATTCTAATACTGATTTTTTTTTAAATGCCTTTATGTCTCCCTCCAATACAGTACACTTATTTGAAAAAAAAATTCTTTATAATATATACTATTTAGAATGCACATATTTCCCAGTAGGAAACCCACATTATATGAAATGACATAATGTCGTTCTAATATAAATGCTATAAAATCAAGTTCTTATCTTTAAATACTAATGTTATTAATACTTAGATGGAAAAACACAACTGAATTTTATTCTTATTATGAAAGATTGTTTTAAGAGCTGTAAAGTGAAGCCTTCAACGTAGAAGTGCAAATGTTTAATATATTGAGGGGAAGGGAAGTAAAAAATCTTTTCACATAGAAAAGACATGAAATGTGAGGGTAGTTTTGGGGATTCACATAAAATTTTTGTCAGATTGCTGCCAGAAATAATGCAATTAGAACATATGTTCCCCTGATATCACCATTTGCCAAATGTGCAATCGTGTGGGTGCAGGGGGTACTGTCATGGGTGTATTTCTTATAGAGAGACTCAGGAAGCTGATAGAAGAACTTGGAAAAATATTTCAAGATTTCGTCTTTTCAGCCCTCAGAATGGGAGAAAATATTTGCAAACGAAGCAACTGACAAAAGGTTAATCTACAAAATATACAAGCAGCTCATGCAGCTCAATATCAAAAAAACCAAACAATCCAATCCAAAAATGGGCAAGACCTAAATAGACATTTCTCCAAAGAAGATACACAGATTACCAGCAAACACATGAAAGGATGCTGAACATCATGAATCATTAGAGAAATGCAAATCAAAACTACAATGAGGTATCACCTCACACCGGTCAGAATGGCCATCATCAAAAAGTCTAGAAACGACAAATGCTGGAGAGGGTGTGGAGAAAAGGGAACCCTCTTGCACTGTTGGTGGGAATGTAAATTGATACAACCACTATGGAGAACAGTATGGACGTTCCTTAAAAAACTAAAACTAGAACTACCATATGACCCAGCAATCCCACTACTGGGCATATACCCTGAGAAAACCATAATTCAAAAAGAGTCATGTACCACACTGTTCATTGCAGCTCTATTTACAATAGCCAGGACTTGGAAGCAACCTAAGTGTCCATCGACAGATGAATGGATAAAGAAGATGTGGCACATATATACAATGGAATATTACTCAACCATAAGAAGAAACGAAATTGAGTTATTTGTAGTGAGGTGGATGGACCTAGAGACTGTCATACAGAGTAAAGTAAGTCAGAAAGAGAAAAACAAATGGCGTATGCTAACGCATATATATGGAAACTAAAACGAAAAAAAAAAATAGTCTGAAGAACCTAGGGGCAGGGCGGGAATAAAGACATAGACATAGAGAGTAGACTTGAGGACACGGGGAGGGGGAAGTGTAAGCTGGGATGAAGTGAGAGAGTGGCATGGACATATATACACTACCAAATGTAAAATAGATAGCTAGTGGGAAGCAGCCGCATAGCACAGGGAGATCATCTTGGTGCTTTGTGACCACCTAGAGGGGTGGGATAGGGAGGGTGGGAGGGAGATGCAAGAGGGAGGGGATATGGGGATATATGTATAAGTATAGCTGATTCACTTTGTTATACAGCAGACAGTAACACACCCTTATAAAGCAATTATACTCCAATAAAGATGTTAAAAAAATATATTTTGTCTTTTATGTCTAGGAAATAATGCAAACTCTTGAATTTACTATAACTGGTTGAAATGTTTTTCTAATTTAATAGTTTGGCTGAGAACTCATATTTACTGTATTTTGAGGTAAATTTACATTTGGTGACATAGCTTGGAGAACTGATCCACACACAGCAAGCTTTTCTGAATAAGTAATTAAGTATAAAACCATGAGTAAATGTGCACCTAATAAACCTAAGTATTCTAAGTTCTGTTCGGCTACACAAGAATCTTGTGTGAGTGAATCAGCAACTCGGGTCTTTAATGTCATGTTTTGATCATGCTTGGAAAACATCTGTAAAACGTCTGTCACAATTTTAAGAATAAAAGACAATGTCAGTGTGTTTCATAGTCATGTTCATGTAGTGTTATGTAAAGAGAAAATGAAAATGTCTACAGGTGGAAAAATATGAAACACCTTTCATTTATGCTCAGTGCAAGGAGCCATGCTCTCTTGTCAACCTGAAAGCGTCAGATGTTTTTCCTATAAAAAGCAATCTTGCTGTTTTTAAGGCAAGTTTTACGGAGTGCTAGATATGTGGTCATTTTCAGTTTATACGTAATTTGAAGTATTCTGGCAGTCCTCATAAGCTAACACGTACATGCCAGAATGTGCCTAATCACCTGTGCTTTCAAAATATATATTTAATCAGTATATAGTCACTCACTGAACAAGTTAAGAGACCTGAAAGAAGTAAGTGAGCTCTGCTCCTATCAGAGGGAAGAGTGTTCCAAAGAGAAGGCAGAGTAAATGCAAAGCTTTTGTTATTAAGAGTATGCTGGGCTTGTCCTCACGAGCAAGCCCAGAAGTTGGTGTGCCCAGAGGTCAGGAGGAAGTTGAAGTGGGGGAACAGATCACGTAGGCCCCTTACAGACCAATGTAAGGGTTTGAGATTTTAATCTAAATGGAACGGGAAGTCACTGGAGGAGTTTGAGCTGAAGAGTGAAATGATCTAACACTTTTATAGAACCACTCTGGTTATATACATATACAAACTGACAGCAACTCATATTTCTCTATTTAGTGCTGTCTCAGAGGACCTGCAGGTGCCCGCAGCCCCAGACCTGGGAATGTGTTACTGATCAGAGGACCCCAGTGGGCAGGCCTGACACAGGTCTGGCACCGGGAACTGTTCTTTCCCAGCACAAACTATGGCTCTTGATGAGGGTGGTCCAGTCCTCTGAGGACAGACATTCTCTTTGGGGAAGATTTCACCCTCAAAAGGGAGAAAATTTGATCATGTGGGGTGAAAAAAATTGTACTTTTATATGTGCAAAGCACAGTGCATCTGTGCTTTGAGGAATACCATTGGGATAAAAGTGTCTAAAAGGCTGCTTGGGGCTAGCAATAACAAATAAAAAAATGAGAATCACTGCTCTTCGGCAGACTTCAGAATTCTGTTGAGGCATTTGGTTGTTGTAATTACCGAAGTAGCGTTGCTGCTAGTACTTTGTGGGTAGAAACCTGAGATGCTGTATGTCCTGCAGTCCTTAGGGTGGTTCTCCCAAATGAAAAAAATTCAGATATCCCATTGAGAACTCATGTGGTTAAACAAATGTAATTATTTGAGCTTAGAAACTAGTTCTGTTTTCCATAGTAATTCTTACTATGCAACTGCCTTGTGAAAGGAGGTAAGAATGTAATTTATTTTGCTCAGATCACATCACAGACAAAGGTGTCACGTTTTGTACTGGTATCAATGATACATGTAACAGTCTACATCCTTGGCTGTCATATTCACAGTGATTCTACATATAGATGCAAACATCTGACTACTTCTTTATGTCAATATATGCCCAAACATTATTTGTTGAAATACAAATAATTTTAGTATAATTCATCTTGCTTTCAATTTGCCGGTTTTGTGTGTGTGTGTGTGGTGTGTGTATATATATAATTATATGATAGCTTATTACATATTTATTTTATTTTCAGGAAAATGAAAACAGTGTAATAGAAAAGGTGTGCTGAACTGGAAGGAAGAAACAGAGAACAGGGAAGACATCTCTAAACTTTTCAAATTATAGAAATTAAATGATTGAAAATCTAACATTACTAGATAGAAATTTGGCAGTGGATAATTAACAGTATTTAAAAGCTAATATTATAAGGAAGAGTAAAAAGTGTTTGCTTTCTAACTGCTAACTGCTAGTTGCTAACTATGTATGAGATGTGTATATATATGTGTATATATATATATACATATGTGTGTGTGTGTGTGTATATATATATATATATATATACACACACACATATATATGTACACTTTACTCAGTAAATACTCATTCTGGACCAGGCCCTGTTGTAAATATTTAATTTATTTTCATTTATTTAAAATTTTCAGTAAACACAGACAGATTTTCCCATTTTACAGATGAAGACGACGAGGCACAGAGAGGTTAGGTAACATAATCCAAAGATACGTGGCTAAGAAGTGGTAGAGATGGGATGCAAGAAGAGAACCCTTGGTTAAGGTTTAATCGTCATTTGGCTGGCATTAGGCTTCCTTAGTCTCTGAATGGCTGTTGTTTTTCATTGAATATTCAGGAGCACAATATATCAGGCTTACCAGTTGCATAAGTCATGATTAATTGTCTGCCTGTCTGATTGACATCTTATTTGTTTGGCTGCTTGTTTTGAATTTAAGATAAAGTTGCTAACTTTTGTTTCTTGAATAAGTGAAGATCATGTCTAATAGGATGGATCTGATCACTTATTAAAGTTGTTCTTAATGAATCTTGCTTGTCCAACGTGCTGATACTTTTCAGATATTTCTCCAGAACTAGAGAATCCCAGAAAAGGATCAATGTCACAGATGGTGAAATGGTTAGTGACTGAAAACAAAGTATTGATTACTGAGGCAAGACAGCTAACGAGTGTGTCTAGCTTCTTTTTTTTTTTTTTTGCGGTACGCAGGCCTCTCACTGTTGTGGCCTCTCCCGTTGCGGAGCACAGGCTCCGGACGCGCAGGTTCAGCGGCCATGGCTCACGGGCCCAGCCGC
This sequence comes from Grampus griseus, assembly GCF_964374135.1. Lineage (NCBI taxonomy): Eukaryota > Metazoa > Chordata > Mammalia > Artiodactyla > Delphinidae > Grampus > Grampus griseus. Next base: position 111,200,392 of record NC_138998.1, read on the forward strand.
TCCGCGGCATGTGGGATCCTCCTGGACCGGGGCACGAACCCATGTCCCCTGCATCAGCAGGCGAACTCTCAACCACTGCGCCACCAGGGAAGCCCTGTATCTAGCTTCTGAACTGCAAATTTAGCTGTAGTCTTTGGTGTCAACTGGCTAATAATTATAGCAAACTCAACATATATATATATAGAGAGAGAGAGAGAGAGAGAGCGCTTTCAAAGTGCTTTTAAAGTTTTATAAACTAGAAATATTCTTACACAATAAATGTGAATAATTTACTATTTCATTAGATAGATTTTTAGTCTATTTTTCCCAGAGTTTTTTTGCTTTTTCCTTTTTTGTAATCAGCGAATATTTTTAATGAATGACAGATGGACTGATGCCCTTGCAGAGGGTTAGTTAAATAAATTAGAACATAATCCCCAAATAGAATCCTAGAGCAAATAAAGCAATGTTTATGAAGGGTCCCTTTTTAAAAATAATGTCAGAAAAGCTCATATATAATGCTGTGCAAAAAAGCGGGATGTAAAGATTTGTATTCAGTGTAATCTCCTCTATATAAATGTAGAAATACACGCCTATGCATAGGATTGTAGTAAGCTGCATACGCACAAGACGCAAATACTGGAAGGGAATATATGTAAACATTAACAGTGGTTGGAACTGTTAAGAATTTTTTATTTGCTTCTTCATATCTTTAGACTTTATACAGTGAGTATAGTAAATATTCTATTTGAAAAAGGATATTAAATGCTTTTCAGATATTTCTACACATGTATTTCTTTTATCTGACCTCTCATAAGATGAGAAAATTATTATCCTGTTGAGGTTCTGAAAAGACTGTGGAGATCTATGATGCCAAAAATTCAAACAGTTCTGCTTCTAAAATCCAATATAAGGCACTGAAATACTGTTCCTTATTATTTTAACTATTAAAAATAAAATTGACATTCTACTGATCCAGATCCCATAGTTCTAGAAATAATACAGGTAAAACTGCATTTTGTGTCACCATAAAAACGTGCATTGTGCTAATAACATAGAATACATATGTCAGCACATACATATTAGAAGACCACATAAGATAACTGATCAAGATTGTGACTCCAATTTTAAAATATTCTACTTTGTTTTAACCCTCACTAGCACCTGCCTATTAATATCCTAAAGTTGATGATAGGCTTCGTTTCCACAGATGACATTTCTATAGGGAATAGGAGGTCCAACAATAATTTCATTTATTCCATTCTACTTAGAATGAATGATATCTAAGTTACTAAATCGTGTTCTATCAACAATATTAAAAATGAATAATGAATAGAAACATGGCACTTTACTTATGTATCTGCCTTATTATATAGTTTCATTTATAAGAATTATTTATATAAAATAGATATATATAAAATATAGAAAGTATATATAAAACTTTCCTTTATATTATTTCATTTAATTCATTTGATTCTTTAAAAGACCTCTCTAATAGCTAGTACATATATCAAGAGTGTTTAAGTGATTGCTAAAGTTTACTTAGTTTACTTGTGCTTTCTGTCAAAGTATTTTCATGTTACTGCATTTTTTTTCTGTGAATAGGAAGCTCAAAGGGTGAGAGCCTGTTAATTGGACATACACACATCTCTAGCTCCTCCTGACACACAAACTATACACTCTTTTCTGATGTGAAAATTTCTCTTATGTGCAAGGTCTCTTTCAAAATCTTCAATTAAAAAGAAAATTCTAGGTCCTCCACCAAAACATAGATCTTACTGCCATCTAACTTCCCTGGATTTGCTTCATCAAATATTCCCAATTCTCTGGTCTCTTCCTGTGGTACTAAGAGACATCTGAATTCTCAGGGTCATCATTCATTGCCCTGTCATTTCATTCCCCTGCAGAATCCTAAAGCATTCAGTCTTGCCCAAGCTGCAGGAATTTTTTTTCCTACTGACTTAATGTTTCTATCATAACCATGGCAGCTTCTTCAGAGTTCCTCTACTTTATCCAGATGTTCCGGTCTTAGTGACCTGCCTACTAAACTAAAATTAATTATCTACCCCTTCAAAGCTGACTTTAGTCTTTTCCTTCTCTTTCTTGTTAATTATGTAACATCTTGTCAGACACATCAAATGCCTGTTAAAAAGATAGTTTCTTTATAATAAGACTGCACTTGAGCATGGCCCCCTTATATTAGTCCATTCCTTTCCTATCACTTCTCCTCCTATTTCTGCCATTTGTGATGGAAGTCTTAGCCGGTTAATTCATACCAGTCACTTTCCTTAGTTTAGACCTATTCCATCAGAAGTTTCAATCCTTCCCAAGATTTTAACTACATTCTTTTCTCTGAAAAGTCCCAGATTTCTTTTTCTAGTCTTCATCTCTATTTAATATCAAGCTAATGGATTTTTTAGAACCAAAATATGCTAATTTTTAATTTTTTCTCCAATTCTCCCCAAATTTCTCTTCCATGACAAGTGGCTTTAGGCTAATTGAATAGTGATTGCATTATATTCTACAAGAAAAAGAGGCAATGTTTCTTTGTTTTCTCTGTAAGGTTTGTGGATTTTAAAATACCTTTCTATTGACCTACTAAAAACTCTTCTCACCTCCCTCTCTGCCTTTGTTCCCCTTTTCTTACAAACATTGCCCTCTCGTCCATCATTTCCTTAGCTACAATATTTCCTGTTCTTTTAACTGTTTTCTAATTATCTACAGACACAAATTTCATAGATTTTCCACATTTACCAACAGTTCACTTCAACCTTTCTGGTTCCTTTCACCTCTTAACACTGACATGTCCAATCGCCCAACCCTGTACTGTTTCATTGCAGGCAGGTAAAACTATCCTCTATGATTCTTGGATACTTTCATTTAATCCTTTGACAGTCAAGTCCCCTAGAAAACCTTAAGTCAATTTAAATAATATTCCCCAATAATAAGATTGTTTTGCCCTTTATCTTCTATTGGAAGAGAGAAAGAGAGAGAGAAAGAGAGAGAAGAAGATAAGATATAATTTGTACTTGTCTTGTAGTCATAACTGCTATTATGGATCATTTTCTACAACATTTCAGTGTTACTATAAAATTTCAAATGGCTTTAGATAGCGAAATATTTGAGAAATCCTGTTTGAGAAATTCTTCATAGACTAAAATTTCCAACTGTGTTAGGAACTCGTTGAATTATTAAACCAAATGATTTTTAGCTCTGAAAGTGAGAATGACTCAGTTCTTTTGAAGATTTGACATTCTAATAAATTTTGAATGAAGTTTATTTAAATGCAACTCTTTGTGATAACTAAAACAACTAATTCCATTGTAAGACCTATAATGGAAATTTCTCTCTTTAGATAAAAGTTTAGTGCAACAATCCATTGCCTTAGAATGGTACTGTGTGTGTTGGTATAATGAACTGAAGACCAAAATCTCTTATTTTTATATTCATTAGTTGCTTAATTTTTATTCAGGCTTGCCATAGGCAGAGTTACAATTGCTATCTAGAAACACCAAATTCCTATTCATTTTTCTTTTAATAATCATATGTAGTCACATAGAACATTAGCTGTGGGCTATATTAAAATATTTTTCAAAATAATTTTAATTTGTCAAACTGTTAATTTTGTTATAATTCTGTTTTCTCAAGCATCAGTGGGGTTTACTTTGCACATTACAGTTTATAAAGGGCTATTCTCATAGGTCATCAATTCTTCAAAGTAATAACCTTGCGGATATGTGTCATTATTATCATCTCCATTTCCAGATAAGTAAACTAAAGGGTAAATGTTAAAATAACTCGTCTACAATAACACATGTATTTGCCTATAGTAAATAATTGAGTTTGACCTTAAACTCATGTCCTATAACTTTTGATTTCATGTTCTTTTCTCTAAAACTCAATGCTGAAGATACATGTGACTACACTGCGTGATAACTGATAAAGCATAGTAGGAAGGTATGGAAGTTATGTGTCTTAGAGACTTCAGAGAGACACAGCTTGATTCCAAAAGTGGAATTATCAGAGGAGTAAAAATCACACAGAAAGGGCTATTTAAAGAAATAAAATTAAGTCTCTTCTTTGAAATAAGAAAAATATCCTGAGAATCAGAACATTATTAAGGAAGTTCTATGATCTTACTTCTTAATGCCTACCCTTTAAAAATCAGCCTATCTTCCCAGGCCCTGACAGGGAAATACAGTATTTGTATTGTGATAGCAAACACTCATCAGCCAGGGCATCCTCTCACCAGGAAAGATTTCAGTGAGATGAACGCTTCCATGTCTTGACTATTGTAAATAAAGTTGCAATGAACGGGGAAGTGCATGTATCTTTTCAAGTTAGTGTTCTCATTGCCTTCAGATAAATACCCAGAAGTGGAATTCCTGTCATATGGGAGTTCTATTTGTAATTTTTGGAGGAAGCTCCTCCTGTCTTTACAGTAGGTGCACCAATTTACATTTCCACCAACAGCTCACAAGGGTTCCATTTTCTCCACATCTTTGACAACACTTATTTCTTGTCATTTTGATAATAGCCATTCTAACAGGTTGTGAGGTGATAACTCGTTGTTTTGATTTGCATTTCATTGATAGTGATGTTGAGTATCTTTTCATGTGTCTGTTGGCCATTTGTATGTCTTTTTTGGAAAAACATCTCTTAAGATACAATACCCATTTTTAATCACATATTTGTTTTTGCTATTGAGTTTTGTGAATTCTTTACATATTTTGGATATTAACTCCTTATCAGATTTCTGATTTGCAAATATTTTCTCCCATTTGGTAAGCTGCCTTTTCATTTTGTTGATGGTTTCCTTTGTTGTGCAAAAACCTTAGTTTGATATTATCTCACTTGTTTATTTTTGCTTTTGTTCCCTTTCCTTTTGGTATCAAATCCAAAAACATCATCAAGACCTATGTCAAGGAACTTACCGCCTATGTTTTCTTCTAGAGGTTTTATGGGTTTAGGCCATATGTTCAAGTGTTTAATCTATCTGGGGTTAGTTTTTGTGTGTGATATTAAGATAGTGGTCCAGTTTCTTTTCTTTTCGTTCTTTCTGTCCTTTTATTTTTTGGCGTGTGGCTGTCCAGTTTTCCCAACACCATTTGTTGGAGAGACTGTCCTTTCTCCATTATATATTCTTGGCTCCTTTGTCCTAAATAAATTGACCATATATGCATGAGCAGAATTATTTAAATGCTCTTAGCCAGTTCCCATTTGCTATTAATCAAACCATAGGAAACTGTTGATATTCAATTCCCTTTTAAAACTCAATTTCCTATAGTCTAAGCTAATTCATTTGAAGGTACGTGGTCAGTAATCTCAAAAAGTCAATTTATGAGCCTATGTATTCCCTTAAATTATGGAATATATATATTTAATAAAGGTATGGAATATATACATGTTATATAGTATATGTAGGAACACATGCACACACACACATATATAAAATGTAGATATAAATATCTAAAAGGACAAAAATAAATGAACGACAACCTTCACATTTATTTTTTGAGCATGGAATTTATATACACACATATGCTTTACTGATTCTGCATTTTTAGGATGGTTTTGATCTTCATCTTTTCTGTTTATGTGCATCCCTAATCCTGGGTTTTCGATGTTAGAAGGTGAGGACTGTACTTAATACACTCATAATTTATTGCTCTCTAAAGGTAATGGTGATGAAATTTGGACCTATTTCTGATGAGGTATTGAAATGGAGCAGGACCCTATGGTCCTCCCCCACCCACCCCCATGTCCTCCACCTGCCTTTTGTCTGTGAACAAACTTTAGCCAAAGAATAAGTTTAATCAGAGAAGTGAGAAAATGCAGAAGCAAAGAAAGGCAGTCAAACAGAACCAAACAATAATAGTCACTAAGCAAAGTCAAGGACCTTTAGTTCCTTTTCAAGGGCTATAGATAATATTCTGAGCCATATCCTGTGAGCTGTCTTATAGACACTGAAAGCTCCACCAGTTGGAAGAAGTTAGCTACATGATGGCCAGGCTGTAGCCATGACATAAGCTGCCACAGTTCCGACAGTTTGCCTCAAAGAAATGGAAACATACCGACCCTGGAACTGAAGACTAACTGTACCTAAAACAATCAAGACGACGCTGGTCAGACCACCAATGATCAATTTTAAGATGACTGTCAGAGCTGACTCTGCTGTTTCTTCCTGTAGTCTCCTCGCTCTGTCTATAAAAGCTCTTACCCACTGATTGTCAGTAGTGGGGAGTTGGCCTCTGGACAGGAGTCCGCCCTCCCCGCCCTCCACCCCCACTACCCCCTCCTGGGTTGCCGGCATCCAAAATCAAGCAAACTTTCCTTTCCACCAACTTTGCTTCTTTATTGGCCTTTGAGCAGTGAGCAGCCGAACTCCACTTTCGGTTACAGTATCAGCCTGCCCAAATATAGCTTTAAAAATCAGGAAAGTAATTTGACTGTCTATAAATCTGTGAAAGGTAAACCCTTTAAAAGGTTATGTTTAATTATACATTTATAGCTATAAAGATTTCAATTGCTATTAAAATTGGGGAAAGTGTAAGTCCTAAAGTTTTATATCAAAGAAAATTTTGATAATGGAATTCTCACAAAATTTATTTTTTTGGAGAGTGTGTTTCCCCCTGTGAATAGCAGAAACACTCATATGAATATTTCTATTCTTAACAGAAGCATCTGTTAATCATAAATGCATTTGGTTTGGCTAGGAGAGAGATGAATCACAATAACAGAAACAATAGTCATGCACCTTGAATGGTGATTTTAAACATGCTCATGTTGTCACATTTGAGTTTTACAATAGCCCTGTCGGACAGGTAGGAATGTATATTATCCCTCTTCAATGACTGATATACAGTGTCAGGAAATGCTATAGTCTGCTAGCATTTATTTCATAGCTGTTATGGTAGAAAGACATTACTACATGTCTACTCTTTATTTATTAACTTATATTCTCCAATCTAAAACTACTATTCTACTATATGGCCTATCTTTGAATGTAAAGGTAGTAGGGAAGGGAGATGAGCAAATGGAAAATAGAAGAGGGTACTGGACTTTGTGTTGTAGGCCACTGAGAAAGAATGAAAATCATTAGGAAGGGAAAAAGCAATACTAGCCTTGTGTTTAGGAAGATCAGTTTAGTAGCCATTGGAAAATATAGTAATCAGAAATATATTGGTGTCAATGATCCTTAAAGAGACTGTTAATAGTGTCCAAAATGAAAAAATGGAAGCCTACACTACAGAGGATGGAAAGAAATATCAAGATTCTGATAATTGTGAAGTAGGTTGGATGCCTAACATGATTAGGATAATTGTATGATTTATCATCCACACCACAACACTTTAAGAGTGAAAGAAATTTCTGTTAATAATGGAGATGAAATGGCAGGTATAAATTGAAACTGTCCCAAGCAAACAGGGATGAAATGTCATTCAAGGCATGCTGGAAAGAAGAATCAAAGAAACCTTTGAGAATTTCAATGAAGTGGATGGAGATAAAATTTCTAAAGACAGGAAACTCAGGGGAAGTTAGTCGCAAGAACATTTAATGAGTTCCGTGTTCTGGTCCCATGCATTAAAATAAAAATATGAAGAAGTCAATTTGAAATTAGATCTATACATATCTCTGGAGCTAGATAAATGCTAGAAACAGACATCAGAGTTCCTGGCCTACTGGGAAGGTAGTCCATCAGGACATCATCAGGAAAAAGGGTAGAGAGGGAAGAAATGAAGGGTCATATATAAAAAGCTGGGGAGGGTGGGGATTCACAAAAGTCAAAAAAGGAGAGAATTTGAAGACACTCAGAGAGGTAAATAGTGTCAAGTGTTGGAGAGTGTTGATACAGAACGGGTACTAAAAATGGGCCACTACATTTGTCATTTAGTTGGTCAATAGTGTTCTTTGTAAGAGCAGCTTCAGTGGAATAACATGGAAGCCAGATTTTAACAGGATGACAACAGATGGAGGAGTTGAATAATACCCACTAGATATAATAATAACCTAACATTTAGTTTTTGCTATGTGCTCATTTTTACTGTAAGTACTTTACATAGATAGTCTCATGTTATCTTCGTACCGTCCCGATGAAGTCATTGTTTAAAATCACTGCTTATAGCAAATTCCCCGGCGGTCCAGTGGTTAGGACTCTGTGCTTTCACTGCCAAGGGCCTGTGTTCAGTCCCTGGTCTGGAAACTAATCCTGCAAGCTGTGCTGTGCGGCCAAAAAAAAAAAATCACTGCTTGTAGAAAGTGGAACCTAAATTCAAGCCACACAGACCACTTTAGAGTCTATTCTTTTAACCCCTGAGTGTTGGCTATTTTCTCATCCATTAAGAGTAACCAACACATAGCGGTTAAGAGACTGGGCTCAAAATTCCCACTATTCCTTTGAGTTGTTAAAGAGTGATGGTCTCCTTAAAGAAGTGATTATCAAAATTCATGTCCCCCCATCTCCCATGCACCCCTCAAAGTAGAAAAACTGTAGTGTTCTGCATGAGCATTCCTCAGTTTGTAATTTACTCTATCAGATAGGCTTAATGGCATTGGGGAGGCTTGATATATGGGACAAGTATGGAAGACAAGCCCAACATGGCAGTGACTTGTGTACAGAGAAGGAGGTCTTGAGTAATTGGTCATAGGTAGACACTGAAAGGGTAGGCAAGAGAAAGAGTCCATTTGGAAGAGTGGAGCAGATTATGTTTCAAAGGGAAAGGGAGAGACTTTTTCAGATTTTACGTGGTTAGACCTGATGCTGACAGCTGTTCATGATTTGTGTCCTTGAGCAAGTCATTTAATTTTTCAGTCTTAATTTTCCTGTTTGTAAAATTAGAAGTTTGGGTTAAGTGATCTCTAGTGTTTCTTCTAGTTGTAATAGTTTTAAATATTTGCTTAGGCTTTTCATTATTTTGTTTGATGATATACTGTCTGTGTCTGTTAAAAAAACAATGGTTTTTGGGACTTCCCTGGTGGCGTGGTGGTTAAGAATCCACCTTCCAATGCAGGGAACATGGGTTCAAGCCCTACTCTGGGAAGATCCCACATGCTGCAGGGCAACTAAGCCCGTGCACCGCAACTATTGAGCCTGTGCTCTAGAGCCTGCGAGCCAAAACTACTGAGCCCCCACGGGCCACACTACTGAAGCCCTCGCACCTAGAGCCCATGCTCCTCAACAAGAGAAGCCACCGCAATGAGAAGCCCATGCACCACAACAAAGAGTAGCCCCCGCTCGCCACAACTAGAGAAAGCCCGGGCACAGCAACGAAGACACAACACAACCAAAAATAAATAAATAAATAAAATTCTTTAAAAAAAAAAAAGGTTGTTTTATTGCCTTAGGAGGAAACCACATGAAAATATGAATTTGGTAGTGTAATGAGTCCTAGCTTTGAGGTTTCACATGAGATGTTTTCTTTAGTTATGCTGTAGAAGTATATTTTTATATCCAGTAACCAGAAATGTCATTTATACATTGTCCGTTGTAAAATAGTGCCACTCACTTTTGGAATATCTTTCTCCATGAAGTTAAAACCCATTCTAATAATCTCATGCATTAAGCCTATATATATCATTCCTATCATTCATACTTTAATGTCTTTCTCTCGAAGTGCTGGCGAGGGAAATTTACGACAGCAACAGAGTCATCTGACCTTGTAATTACATGGTTTATAGCATTCTCTCCAAAACTGATAATTATTTCTTACAAAAAGTAACTTGTTCTTCAGACTTTATTCTTTTAGTAAAACTCTGATACACAAAATGTTTTCTTTGACCAAGAAGATCTGTTTGTCCAACCGATTATGGCAAAATCTTCGGGGTGCAGGTTAAGGTTACCCATTTCCATTGTTGGCAGGTCTGTGGCAGATGGTTTGGACATTCATTCTGTGATTGCTTCTCTGACACCTTCTCAGAGGATCAATTCGTTGAGTGATAGATGAGAAATGGACCACTCCCTTTGGCTTCTCTTTGTTTTTCCTCTTTAAAGGGGAATTCTGAACAAAAGAAATCTGGGCTTCTGGTCTAGTGTTCTCTGCTTCATAGTGATTCAGCCTTCAAATAAGAGGTAACACATCTTCATATATGGACACGCCAACTGGGGAGTCTTAGAAATTTGCATACAGATTAAGACAAAAATGATACTTCGGGGTTTGCCTTTTGGAAGCTATAGTTTTGTTTTACTATTGATTTCTCTTTGATCTTGTCATAACAATTGTTTTGAACCCAAACTGAAGCCTCTATTTGCAAGTACGATAGTTAAGAATTCAAAAAAATTACAATTCTTACTAAGTGATTCTCACTTGCATCATGTGGCCATATGATATATCTCTCTGTTCTGCTTATCTCCTAGTGTTAACATCAACAATAAAACCCATTTATCAAAGGTGTATACCTCAAATTAATTTGGAAGAGTACTGTATATAGTTCATATATATAAGTATCTCTGCATATTATACTGAAGATTTCAGTTCTTTGCATTCCTAGATGGGGTTCTAGTGGTGGAATGCTATATGGGGGTGAGGATGGTGAAGTGGGAGGTTTGGGAGAGTTTTTGAATGAAAACATTTGAAAACATTTTGAATGAAAACATTGCCAAAAAATACTATTCTTCACTTTATAATTAGACTAGGAGCCACCAGCTATTGAAATTGTCATGGCTTGTACTATGTATTAGACTGAAAAATAAATTCAACCTTAATATATAATAATATTAAATGTGTATAGAGTTTTGGGTCCCATATGAGTACAACCATAGGACCTATCTTATGATCTGTTGCTGTTACTTTTAATGATTCATTAAAAACTTTGCTATTTTGTTAGAGCAGTGCTTTGGGGTGTGCTTGAAACTTTCTTCCTCCTTCTCCATCTTTGAAAGTGTTCTGTTTCAGATCTTCACAACACAGCCCTCTATCCAGAATGCTAGCATCCATTCCCTGCACATACCTAAATTAAAAGTATTGCTTTGCGAGTGGGGCAAATATGTACGGAAAATTGTCTGCCAGTCCTACTGAATATTCTTTCTGGGTTTGATTTCCTACACTCTCATTCTCTTCTCTCTCTTTAGGCTTCCAACACCTCCTTCCACCATTCTTCCTGTCCCAGGCATGCATGTACCAATATATACATGCTCCTACTTCACATTCTGAAATATGAAAAATCATCTGCAGGAATCATTTTCATCTTGCCATTGCCAAATCTACCAAACTATATTCATATTATATCCATATTCTCTGCCTTCCATCCTAGTGCAAAAGTGCCCCTATTTTTATTAAAAGCTACTTTTGCTCTGTATCTAATCATGTCTTACCTTAATTAATTTATTTTTCCTGCAGTCATTTTTTTTTCTGCCACTAATATCTGTCTTTCAAAAGCATCATTTCTAGTCATGGTCTACTAAGATCCTCCATCTTAAAAAAAGATTCTCTCTTAGAATATCTCCCTCCATGCTCTCCTTTTCAACAAAAATTCTTAGGAGTTGTTTATGTTTCCCTTGCCACTTCCTCACTACACTCTCTCCTTGTCATATTCAGATAGGCACCCACAGTAAGCGTTCCATTGAAACTGATCTTACTAAAAACATCAGCTATCTATATATTGTCAAGTACAGTAGTCACTTCTCACCTTACTAGGGCTTCTTAGCATCATTTGACGGTTCTTTACTCTTTAAAGACACATCTCTTGGCTTCTGTCACACCACACACACCTAGCTCTCCCCATACCTTGTTAGCTTCTCTCAGTCTCATTTTCATGTTTCTTCTCCTTTTCCTTGTCTCTAAATGGGTGCCCCCTGGGCTTGGAGTGTGCTTACAGTCATTCTCTAAATGATCTCTTATAGTCACTTGCTTATAAATATTATCTTATGTTTCTGTAACTCACAATTTTATATCTCTAGCTCTGGACCTTCTATCTTCCTCCCTCCCTCCCTCCCTTCCTTCCTTCCCTTCTTCCTTCCTTCCTGCCTTCTTTCCTTTTTTGGTTGGAGCTCCATAATGTTGTATCCAACTATATACCAGACATCGCCAACTGAATATAGGGTAGGCATCACAAGCACTATATGGCCAAAATAAAATATTTGATTCCCCCACCACTTCATCTCAGCCTGGTCTTCCCTCTGTCTTTCCCATCCCAGTATTCACACATCCATTCATCCGGTAGCTTAAGACAAAGCTATTGGATTTATCCTTGATACTTAGTCTCTCCCATCCAATCTAGCAGCAGATTTGTTTGATTCTGTCTCCCAAATATATCTTACATTAATCTACCGTCTTCCATCTCTACTATTACCATCCTAATCCATGCTTAGATTCTTATACTCCATTTCTCACACAGAAACAAAAAGGATTGTAATAAACCCTAAATAAAATTATATCACTCCCCTACTTAAAACTGTCCCATAACATCTTGTTTCACTCAGATGAAAATCCCAATTCCTTTTTTGGCCTCAGGACCCTTTCTAACCTGGACCATACCTATACCTCCAAACCCAGCTTCCGCAACCATCCTTCAGACACAAGAGAGACATAGAACCCTCACGTGTGACAAGTCTGATCCTATCTCAGTGCCTTTACGCTTGCTGTTCCCTCTGTTCAGGACGCTCTTCTCACAAATTAGATCATGGATGCATCTACTTAGATCTTCAGAGTTCACCTCCAAACTTGCCTTTTTAAAGTGATTTTGGCTAATATCGCCTCACTTATTTTCATGTGACTCTGTCTTGTTTTCTTTTTGGGTCTTATTAATATTGGAAATCAGATTGTGTATTTCTGTGTTTCCTTATTTATTTTCTATATCCTTTAACCTCAATTCCATGTTCGTAGCTCCATTTCCCATCATGAGAATCCTGGTTCCCAACCATACTAATATAGGCATTTATTTGTTCTACTCTGCAATACACACAAAACAACTACTACTAACAACAACAATCCTACCAAGTACAGTTCAAATTTTCTTTGCACTTTTTGTCCTTAGAATCTATGCTGCTAAAGGTGTCAAGTCAAATTTTGTGTACATAAGTTAGGTAAAAGTTTTTTCCCTGTGGTTGTATTATGTATTTGACATATAGTTATGTTCATTTGTTGATATTGCCATTCAAATTCAAGGTTAGTTTTTCATTCTTTTTTATTGAATACAGTTTCTGAGTAGGACAAAACATTTACATAATAAAAAGTCAAAAGTTATGCTCAAAGAAATCTTGCTCCTCTCCAAATTTTAATAGATTGGAAACCATACTCAGTATATAATTATGAATCTTTCGTTTAATTATTTTATTTACAAACTATCAATTCTCCTATTATTGGACTGTTAGGAAGTTTCTTGGTTTTTTCCTTTTTAAAATTATGCTAGCATTAACAAACATGGATGTTTTTTAAATTCTGAAATATTTCTCTGACCTTTTTTTTTGTTTGTTTTGTTTGTTTGTTTTGTTTATTTGTTTTTGCGGTACGCGGGCCTCTCACTGTTGCGGCCTCTCCCGTTGCGGAGCACAGGCTCTGGACACGCAGGCTCAGTGGCCATGGCTCACGGGCCCAGCTGCTCCGCGGCATGTGGGATCTTCCCGGACTGGGGCACGAACCCTTGTCCCCTGCATCGGCAGGCGGACTCTCAACCACGGCACCACAAGGGAAGCCCTGACCTTTTGTTTTAATTGTGACACAGAATATATTACCATTATGAGGTTTTGCTACTTATTATTACTCTGTATCAGATATCTTCAATTATAGTTAGTATATTAGAATTAGTCCAGATGTAGGGGAATATTAGTTATTCCAGATAATAGAGTTTCTCTCCGTATATGCACATAGCATGAAGCAGATAATAAGGTCAAAGATCTGGACTTAGGTCCCTGTTTTCCCTGTATTACCTGTGCATATGGAGAGCATTTAGCTGAGTCTAAAGTGGACTTAATAGTACTTGCCTTGTGGAGTTCACTACAGAGGTGTTCTTCTGACCAGGGTGATTTTTCCAGAAGTGGCCCATATTCTAATTTATTCATGGTCCTTTTGGGAAGATTTTTTTCAAACTCACAATCTTGGAAGATAATCTCTTTTCTCTCTGTTACGGAGTCATCTTGCTAGAGTGAAGATGTTCCAGCAGACATGTTCCCCTCTTCACCTGCCTCTCTCACACCTCTTCCCAGGGAAGCTGCCTAGGGGAGGTGGGAGAGAGAGGGAGAGAGACACCCACCCACTGGAGTCCCTGGCTCTATCTCTCTTGACAGTTCTCTCTATCCCTGTTTAGTTATATGAACATTAAACTTCTCATTTAAGTAGTCGGATCAATATTGTACATTCCCCTTTGAAAGAGTTTACATTCTAAATTTGCTTGAAACTTATCCATGTGTTACATGAATACATATAGCATAAGGCAGAATAGTGTAAGGGCTGTAGCAGAAGTATCAAATATTCTAAGAAAGGGAGAGAAGATGGTAATTTCAGTAGGAAGGATTAGTCAAAAGATGACACTAACAATGGTCTTTCAAAGGCTTAACAAAGAAATGAGCTTGTGAATACTCCATTCAATTTAACAAATATGTGTCAGGCACTTCCAATAGCCTCTATCACATGAGATACTGCTGAGCATACAGATGTTAGGAGAACACAGCAACTGCTTGAAAGGAACTCATAGGCTCTCCAGATGACGGGTCACAAAGACTCTGCTTTGGCGTCATCTCTCAAAGCAATTATGCTACTCTCATTTATCTTACACACTGCAACCTGAATAATATTGCTAATGCAAAATTTTGAGCGTTTGGTTCCTGTACTCTAAAAGCTTTAATGGTTTTCCATTCTCTAGATAGAGTCTAGAATGAGTGTTTTTATTACTCAGCCTTATAATTTTTTTTTAATTTGAGCACTTCTCATTGCATATTTTAAAATTCATTTATAAAGCACATAAATGTGTCACTGTGCTGACGGGCATCACAAAATGTACAAAAATAAATAAGGGGAATAAGCAATAATGAGATCAACATGAAATAAGCCATATAAAAATATCTTGCTAAGCACAATAGTATTTTACTATCATTAGCTAACATTTGAAGGCAATATACATATATACACACACATGCACGCAGGTAAAGTCATAATTTAAATGGCAGTCTGAACACGATTTCTTTTGATTTTTAAATAGCCATTGTTTATATCCAGTATGTGATTGATGAAGACCTCAGTCTAACAGTATTAATAATGGCTGCTCCTATTATTTCCACTGCCACTTTCTGGTTTACTTATACTTGCATTACTTGCATTATTATCAATCCATAGTTTCTCTGCCTGGATCTTTTCATGTACTTGCTCATCTCATGAGGTCTAATTTAGTTAAAACTAAATATGGTAAACCCAAATTTCCTTCCTTAGGTACGTCTAAACTATCAAATCATTCACAAAGTGCTGAAAGCAAATAGATGAAGGAGGCTTCCACTGGTCACTCCATCTACATTGCAAAATTACTACCCTGCTCTTTTCAGGGAGTTGTGCCTTATATACGACAAGTGACCATTCTGATATATGGCTGGCTGAAGATGTCAGTGTAAATCTGTGCAATAAATAAGAATAAAGCCTAAGTTTCCTTTTCTTTTTGCTACAAGATAAGAATAAAATAGGTCTATTATTATCTTTTCACACCCAAAACATCACCTTGCACACTCTGTAAGGTGTACATACTCTACTGTGCCAGGGAATTAAGCCCCAAATCCTTTATATGGCTTCAAACTTCTCTGTGACATGACTCTAATCGATTCATCTTAGTACAAAGAGTACTTATTTGGAAGCGCTGCTCCCCATTTCCTGCATGGGCCACCCTCTCCTGCATCTGTGCTTTGATCCATGTTATACCTCCACTTGAATGCCATGTCAGCTGTAACGTGAAAGCAATGAGCATCTTTTAGTCATCTTTCATTGCCTCACATCTAGCACAATAACTGTCAAAGAGTACAGGTCTAGCTGAGAACTCATTCTTGATCTTCCTGTATTAGTTGATAGTAAGATCTCCCTAATTTCAAATTAGTGAGTTTTTTTTTTTTTTTTTTGCCGTACGCGGGCCTCTCACTGCTGTGGCCTCTCCCGTTGCGGAGCACAGGCTCCGGACACGCAGGCTCAGCGGCCATGGCTCGCGGGCCCAGCCGCTCCGCGACATGTGGGATCTTCCCGAACCGGGGCACGAACCCGTGACCCCTGCATAGGCAGGCGGACTCTCAACCACTGCGCCACCAGGGAAGCCCCAAATTAGTGAGATTTTTACCCTCGCATCTGCTAGTCCTTCTTCCCTTCATGAACAAAGCAGCCTCAATATTACTAGTATATCTGTAAAATTTACGTTCCATTCTCTTCCCTGCATCTTAAATTCTCCATTACACATTCAATGAGTTTGTATAAAATAGAAATTATTTGGATAAATGAATTAATAAATGAATAAAAGTCTCTGGAATTCCATATAAACTGACATTTTTTCCTATGTATTTTTTAGTGTAAATCGCACATTCTGGTGTGCTGTGCTTATTTCTAATTAAAACATCCTTAGGTAGCTCATGTAAAAAAGCAATCTTGGGTAAAATCTATAACTGTGATGTTATGGTGTCCAGGCATTTTGATACTGAGATACTTTCCCAGTAGTTGAGGACTAACATAAAAATGACTTCAAAATACTGAATTATTTTTTAAGAGCTGTCCGAAGCAAGAACTTTACATTGGATTTAATATCACACCCTGCTCAATGTTTTTCAAAAGGGAATCATTAAAATGTTTAATTTGTAAAGAGCATTTGAATTGTTCTCTGTAAATCTGTATCATGGAAACTAATTCCTTATCACAGCCTGCACCACTTGAAGATCTGTATTTCTGAAACTATCTCCATTGAGTTTTTCTATTTTTTCACTAGTACATTTTTATATCTGCTTTTTATTCCTTCACCTGAGAATGATTCTGCCAGCTAACTCATTTTTATTTATTCCATGTTCTACCAATAGCACCTGATTCCCAAGGACAAAACGAGATCCTTTCTTTTATAGAATTTTAATGTCCAGCCCAGGGAAGGGTTTATAAGAAGTTGCAAGTTCATAACTGATTATTGCATGAGAGTCTCAGGTTCCACAAGTTTATCCAGCAAGCTTTATGTCGCCTCTAGGATTAGATAGTCTTGGGAAAGATAACCCATGAAGTCATGTACTATTTCACGCAGCAGTGTAACATTACAATGATGATACTCACTTATTTAAAAAATCCTGTTCAGCAAGAGTTTATCTTCACGAACATAGCAGTCCCTACACTCTTCAGCTCCAGGTGGAAGGTCTTAAACTTCTTGAATTTGCAATACTAAAAGAATTTCCAAACATCTGTGACAACACTTGCACATAAGGCCACGTAGGATTCAGGATTAGATATATACAGAAAGCTTCAAGACAACTGAAACCATCTAATATTGATAAGGTATGCGTTAGTTTTTTTCTTTTGAATCCAAACTCAACTTCAAGTGCCAAAATTTAAGAAACACAATAGTCAAAGTCCTAAGGAATGAAAAGCATTCTCACTCATATTAGGGATATATCTTTCTGGACATACAATGAGAAGCAAGCAGGCTTTTTTGTGGCACCCTTTATTTCAGAGTAGCTGACTTTAATGTTCAGAAAATTATTGTAATTCTCTCAGTATCATCAAATTTCTGTCAGTGAAACTTCACACAGTGGTTTCTGTTTCAGCCTCCCTGTGTAAGAAAGCAAGGGAAGTTGCCGAACTTTCCCGTATCAGACAAGGTTTCTTGAGTAATGACTGAGCCTCATGCCTTCTCATCTTAGAGTATTATGACATCATCTTATCCTTAACAGATCCACGATGTTTACCTCCATGTAATCATGACTATGTCTATACTTTAAAAACCTGTGTGTGTGTGTGCGTTTAACTTCCCATGACCTAAACATATACAGATCTTAATGCAGCATTTAGGACTTAATATCATATTGGTTTGCTAAATGAGATTAGGCATGTAAGCATTAGAAGGAAGCATTCAAAATCAAACTCAGCTTTATTGTTTACTGATAAACTTTCACTTACCTCACAATACAATAATTTCAAAAATCTCCCCTCTTCATTGCCTGATTGGGTTTTCTCAGATTTTTGTATTCCCTTCCTCTTGATTTCTTAGTTATTCCCAATTCTTATATAATTGCCCTTTACTCCGTGACATAAGCATTTAACAGATGAATGGCTATTTATACATTATTTTCATTGCTGCTTATATTTAGCTTGATATATATCTTATGTTTGTTTTTCCTACGTATTTTATGACACGAAATTTCAGAAAACAATTTTGATCATTGCATTTTTAACTCATATGTGGAATTTAAACAACAGGATTTTAAATTTAGAAGGCAAAATGTGACAAAACTGTTCGAAGAATAACACATTGAAACTGGTAATTAGTTATGAAGTATTAACTTTAAAAAAATAATAAAAATATAAAATATTTTCTGTATTTCTGGAATATTATTAAATTTTAAATTAACCCACCAATATTTTCTTTTAGGCATCAGTTGAGTGCTCTCAATAGCTTGTTTTTAAATGGCTAAGATGTTTTGATGTACCGCATATGTGATATATCCAGCCCATCTGTTATGAAAAAATAAGTGAAACTATCTCTAAACTAAACCAGTTGTCTTCAAAATAAACAACTAACTATATAAATAAGGTATATGGCACAAACTATTACTTTGGTGTGTTGTCTAATCTTTAAAAAAAAGGCTAATAACTAAGCATTTACATTGGAATTCACAAAGAACCAAGGCTGCTCATAGTTAAAGAGACAGTTAACTGACCTGCCCAGTCATTTACATTGGCAATTCGTTTAATAAAACTTAACAAAAGAAAGAAGGGGAAATCATTGGTATGAAAACCAAGTGGAGACATGGCTCACTATTCAACTATGTTGAATTTTTAAAGGAACATGGAAACTGTCATGCCTACTTTTCTTATGGAGGTTTGCTACAGATTAATAGACTAAAAAATGTTCCTTTCTGGGGAATGTTTGGCCAAGGAAGAGATGGAAAAAAATGTGGCTTCATTCCAGCTCCTAAAGAAAAGCAGAACTGAAAGGAACAAAAAGATGAGACTAAGTGTCATGGACATGTTTACAATATGCCATCCTGAAATTAAAGAATCACAATAAAACTAAGTCTCCAGGTCCATTATTTTTCTTAGTTTTTAATGTTCAGAGCTACTTACTGTATTTCAGTTATTTAAAAAGCTTGATAAAATAATTTATTCTCATATTTTTAAACATGGAAAATCTTATGGAGATTCTTACCTCACGTTAGTATGAACATTTCAGGATTAAAAATAATAATAATAAATAAAAATTTTTAAATACTTACAGCTCCCCAATGAACTAAAATCAGTACAAAAGCTCTATGCAGCATGTGAAGTAATCAAAAATGATGACATTTCATTGTATGGCATTGATCTTGCATACTTTAATTTTGATTTAAAAGGAAATCTTGGCAGCAATTAACCTACCTATAAAGATTTGTATAATAGAAAGCTCTTTTTGAATTGCTAAAAGGTAATTCTTTTTCTCCCCAGCAGCCCACTGAGGACTCCTCTTTCTTAAAGTTAACTATATGTTCCATAGTTTATTAGCATCAACTCTTTCAGCTGTCCTTGGTGGCTACTGTTATAGGAGTCCTCCTTAGATTTGCTTCCCCTTTCTATTTCTTAGGATATAGATTCTGTATAAGGGGGAAACAGCTGAATACCAAGGCCTACTGGAAGATGCCAGCATCTAAATACTAGTCCCCTCACCTATACACCTTATCAACTAAAAGTTGATTGCGAGGAATTGAGAACAGGGAATACAATGATATAAGAACAAATATTAGATATTGTTGTTTTAGGGAAACAGACATTGTATATCAAGAAAGACCAGTTATTGACCAAAAAACTTAAGGGTATGAAATGAGACTGACAAAACTTGGTTCAATGGCCACATGTTTAAGATAAAATGTTAAGAAAGTAAGAAACATATTAAGAATCATGCCTTCAACTTAACTTTCAGTAGCATCTGGCCTAAGAAACATTAGGTCCCTCCTTATAGCCCAAGTTGTAGTAAATGTTATCAAATTTTTTCACAAGAAAATTGTTTAGTTATTTAGCGGCCTCTGTTATAACTCTGCCCACCATCTTACATTTGAGACCTTTGAAAATCTGGTCACGCCACAACTTTCAAAATTTATGTTCTGAATATTTTGCTAGACAAGTTTATCTTAGCCAAATGAGTCTGACTTTTCCTTATGTACATGTTTATCACTATTTCTGCTTTTATGTAATTCTTCTTGCAGGTATCTTCAATTCTAATTTGAACAATAAGTTTATTGTTATTAAGTGCATACTTCCTACAAACAGTACTGTTGTTGCTTGTATGTGTTTCTGTCATCAGATAAGTTAAGAAGGAAGTGGTTGGCAAAGACTACCTTAGATCTTGGTCACCTGTTCAATTTTCTTGGAGATGATAGCCTCTCATCCGTTCCACTGCCCTCCTCAATTAAAGAAAAGTTTGAAGAGAAACTATTAAACTCATTCTTACTAAGTTTAAAACACTGCCCACCACATACTTTCTTTTTTTTTTTAACATCTTTATTGGAGTATAATTGCTTTACAATGGTGTGTTAGTTTCTGCTGTATAACAAAGTGAATCAGCTATACATATACATATATCCCCATATTCCCTCCCTCTTGCGTCTCCCTCCCACCCTCCCTATCCCACCCCTCTAGGTGGTCACAAAGCACCAAGCTTATCTGCTGGTGCTATGTGGCTGCTTCCCACTAGCTATCTTTTTTTTTTTTTTTTTTTGCGGTACACGGGCCTCTTAGTGTTGTGGCCTCTCCCGTTGCGGAGCACAGGCTCCGGACGCGTCGCAGGCTCAGCGGCCATGGCTCACGGGCCCAGCCGCTCCGCAGCATGTGGGTTCTTCCCGGACCGGGGCACTAATCCGTGTCCCCTGCATCGGCAGGCGGACTCTCAACCACTCCGCCACCAGGGAAGCCCATAGCTATCTGTTTTACATTTGGTGATGTATATATGTCCATGCCACTCTCTCACTTCGTCCCAGCTGTATTTTCATTTTAACATGGAGCTAATAGATGGATTAAAATTATGGAACTTGAGGCATCCATAAAACATATGAAGGAAAGATCTTAAGGGACAAAAAACTTCTGAACACAAGTATTATGGGTGCCAAGTAATAGTACTGGCCTTTCGTTGACCTGTTGTTAATAACTAAATGAAGTAATGTTATATACAGTGCAAAGGTTTGGGAAATAAGAAGGACTTTGTAATTTTTACATGATTTTTTAATAGGTTGAGTGTCTCAAAAATGAATTAAGTTCAGACTCAGTGAAAATTAAGAGATTTTTTTAGAATATTTTAAAGAGTACAGCAAGGTATTAAAAAGAACACATTTGGTTATTTAACCTTAAAATAGTAAAGTTACATGGATTGGAAATGATGTACAATATAGATCCTGACTACCAAAGCAAAGAGAACCCACCAGACCTTCTGATATCACCTGGCCTCTAACTTCTGTGAAAATTTTTCATGCTCGGGCCCAAACCTGGTTTGTAATACAATGTTTACTTGTCATGCACTCCTAAGAGATAGCTCTTAACTCTTTCGTATTTATTTTAAACCTCAAATACAAACCAACCACAATCCCATAGTTTCACATTTTTCTGTGGTCATTTGTGTAAATGTAGAAACTCCCTTCTTTCTAAATAAATTCATAATACTCTTATCATCTAGCCAAACTGAAGAGAAACATCTCAGATGTTCATCAGTTTTCAGCTCTGGGCACTTAATTAAATCTGTGAGTTTTTCAGTGACCAGCTGTTTCTTCACACTCAGACACACTCTCAATGAGGGTTAAAAATGCTGATTTACTTGGCACATGCCTGTTTGTGGCCCTCTGCTAAAAGCCCAGTCAGAGCTTTCAAGCTATTCTGATGGTAGTTTTATATAGATAGATCCTTTTCAAACTTAATCTAAACTTCTAATCTTCTAACAAATTTATTTCACATTAGTTGGTTTCCAACATACTATTTGACTTGGAATGAAACAGGATTTGGGAAATAGAAGGCTTGGGCTAAAGGTCTAGTTCTATCATTTCCTGGTTGTATAATATTGAGCAATTAGCTTCTCCCAGCTCTGGTTTCCTAATCTGCAAAATTTTGACACTGTTAGTACTGTGAGGACTAAAGGAGACCAATGCTATACCATTTAACCCTCTACAGATATCAGCTTTTCCACTTTTTCCAGTGGTATTCTCAGTCCATCTGACTAAGTTCCTTTTGGGAACTTCTTTTCTGGTGGCTCCAACCTGAATTTTAGCCCTGGGGGCCCCTAAGAAGCATAGAATTTCTCTGAAGGGAATAGACCAGGTCTATTCAGGGCTACTGGCTGGTAATTACATCAACTCTAGAGCCCTTGAATTGAAGCATCGATATTTCCATTACTGGGCCTTTGCCATTGTCCAAGAACCGGCATGGATGTTTACTCTTCTGGCCAATAGATAGCAACAATCCCATTGTAGATTAAGAAGTACCGATTTTAGTTCACCCTGTTGGACCACTGATCATTCTGATGCTTGGAGTCTGTTCCACAGTAGTCTCAGTTCTTCTGGCACCAAACTGTTGCCTTTCCTAACCTCCCCAAAACCTATCTATTTTGTTCTCATCAGACTACTGAATTAATTAGTTGTAGGAGCTCTACCGACCCACAGGATACATGAAGCTTCCCCTAATCCTCCAACTAAGAGTTACCTTTCCCATATCTAAACCCTAGATTCATATTCAATTTATGTCACTTAATTTGCCCTCTTTGATATTGTGAGTATTTTTTGACTATCTGAATTTCCATAGTAGATTTGAAGACACAAACTTTGTTTTCTTGTGATGTTTAGGACTATGTTTTGAGTATAGTCAGTACTGAATAAATAAATATTGAATAAATGAATCAAAGAATGGGCAAATGCAAAAGTTATATTAAGAATACTCTTTAAATACGTATGTCCTCTGTAAGAACAAGGAGCCATAAAGCTTAAGTTCACTGCCTAAAACTAACCTTCTGGTGTAATATATGTCTCCTGGTTGCATATGACATTAAAATGCTGGTCCTCTGAAAGCTACTGGAGAGACCGACAGATTCTTTCCAGGGATTAAATTTAAGCCATTTTTGACTATCAAGAAAAGCCTGGGGACTTCCCTGGTGGCGCAGTGGTTAAGAATCCACCTGCCAATGCAGGCGACACAGGTTCGAACCCTGGTCCAGGAAGATCCCACATGCCACAGAGCAACTAAGCCCGTGCGCCACAACTACTGAGCCTGCGCTCTAGAGCCTGCGAGCCACAACTACTGAGCCCACGTGCTACAACTACTGAAGCCCACACACCTAGAGCCCGTGCTCCACAATAAGAGAAGCCACCGCAATGAGAAGCCCGTGCACCGCAACGAAGAGTAGCCCCCGCTCACCGCAACTAGAGGAAGCCCGTGCACAGCAACAAAGACCCAATGCAGCCAAAAATAAATAAATAAATAATAAATAAATTTTTAAAAAAATAATAAACGTAAGACCAGCATTCCTCTTTAAAAAAAACAAAGAAAAGCCTGAAAAAAGATAGCTTAGGCATACCTTCTATTAATATGAATATGAAAAAATGGAATAAAGCCCAACCATTATTCCAACAGAGTTGATTTTAAATAACTTCAAAAAAAATTAAAAATCATGAGTTTGAGGTGCTGCATAAGACTAAATACTGAAATTAAACAGTGATACCATTAAAGTATTTTACAGGTGGTCAGTGCTTGTAGATCTAATGACAACTTATATGACAACTAATCATTTTATGTTTGGCTACTTAAAATGTCTTATGGTTCAACATATTATCCAATTAGATGAAAATAATTTATATTTTAATGGCTGTCCCTCCAAAAAACGTGAAATTCAAATACTATGTCTTTCTTCTTTTTAAAAATTAATTACTTTCATCGGTCAATGTTATTAAATACTCGAGAGTAGGTTTCCTCTTTCTAAAGAGAGAGAGTCTTATTTTCAAAAAGGTACTCATTATTTTATTTTTAACATTTCCATGTGAAAGAATGTATAAGCTGTAAGAATATTTATTTTATTATATTTTTTATCCAGGTGTCTATGAAATTTTCAGAATCTTAACTAGATACTCATTTACATATTCCACAAGGGACTAACATATTTGTTAACTGTCATTGGAATTGGGTGACAAATTAAATTTAGCTGAAACATCAGCCTTTATGCACTGAATGAAGGAGCTTTGAATTTCACCCCTAAGAGGCTCCATGACAAATACTTTTTCTTTTGTTCCACTTTTTAAAAAGCTCTTTCTATTCCCATCACTTTTTTATGTAGTTCTTCAACAGTTAACTGAGACTTGCTCTTGCTTTCAATACAAACTTATGATGTAATTACTAAATAGAAAATAAGAATGATAGTCCTATTAAGTATAGTCAATATGAGATAAAAAGCCAATTAAAGCCCCAGATGGAAATGATCCATGAGAGAAAATAGCATAAGTGGATAAGAGTAATCAGTTGATTGGTTTATAGATCTAAAGATCCCCAAGGGATGTTTTAAATCCACACATTGTGTCCCAGAATGCTGAATTTTGCATGTGGGAGCTTTTATTGAACTAAAAGATCCTTAGAAGGCTATGCTCCCTCTTGGCTTTATATCCACGGAAGACACGAAAGTAAGTGAATTCAGTCAGGGTCTGGAATAAATTGTCATTCTGAAATAAATTGTCATTATTTAAATAAATTGTCATTCTGAAATAAATTCATTTCAGAAGATCTTCCTCAAATAAGCTGGAGGCTATCCCATTATAAATACTGAATATCAGCTACAAAGCTCTAATTTTAGGGAAATGGCAGAAATTCAGTCAATATTAGACAATGTGTTATCGTTCTCTGTAGAATTGTAGTCATTGTGTGTATCTGTAGACTACAGGGTGATATAGCTATGCTTGCAAGGTATGACAATAGAAAAATATTTGTGGTTTGTTACTCCCCTTCTCTTTAAGCTGGTCAGAATTAATAACGCAGTTTTCCAAGTGCTGTAAAAGAGAACATAATCCTTAGATCATCTGGTACATATATTCTGAGTCAGAAGTAAGACAAAATAAAAAATATAAAGAGTACACAGGTGACCTAGTCAAGAGACACATAGCTTACATATAGGATCAAAAACATATTTTATAATTTAATACTTTAAGCACAAAGCAAATTGAAGCAGACATCATTAGCTTTGCTTCTTACTAGTTACAAATATTGAACAATTATTTTTTTTAATAAAGATGAAGGAGTAAGGATTTACTTGTCTGTTTAAAAAAATTAAAGTTTAGTATTAAATATAACTTCAGCCTCTCTTTTAGTCTGTTTAGGCTGCTATAACAAAATACCACAGACTGCGTGGCTTAAACAACAAATATTTATTTTCTCATAGTTTTGGAGGCTGGAAGGCCCAAGATCAAGGTGCTGGAAAATTTGATTTCTGGTGATAGCTCTCCTTCTGGCTTGCAGATGGGTACCTTTCTACTGTGTACTCACATGACCTCTTCTTTGCACACTAGCAAGAGGCAGAGAGAGAGCAAGCTCTCTGCTGTTTCTTCCTCTAAGGACACTAATCCTATTGGATCTAGGACCCATCCATATGACCTCATTTAACCTTAATTGCTTTCTTAGAGGCCCCATACAAATACAGCCACCAAACGTTATGGTTCAATGTATGAATTTGGAGAGGACACAAACATTCACTTCATAAAAGCCTGTAAATATATTATTTTGTTCTCCTGCACTTTTTTAATCCTCAGTGTCTGTGTATTACCCCTTACACCTCATATTCCTTCAAAAACCAACATTTTTTTTTGTTTATATGTGTGCATTTGTATTTTGGTGTTCTGTACCTTTATATGAAATCAAAATTTCCTAAGCTGGATTAGTATTTACTATGAATAACAGCTTTTCTTATCTACTTTCTTTTTTCTTTTGCATCATTTTCCATCTTCTACATAAATGGAATATATCTATACAGTAGATACTTTAATTTCTCTTACATGTCTCTAAATTCTCTAAAGGATACATTGGCTTATATTCATTTGAAACTTTAGATTCTACCCTCCTTTTAGAAATAAGTATTCAAATATGATTCCAGAAGATATATCTTGCAGTTTGATTAAATGTTTCTTTCCATTGAGTATAAATTATAACATTCTGTTAAAGAAATAGGGAAGGTGAGAAGTAATTAATGTAGTACATTGGAAAGACTTAAATATCAATCCCAAGGTTGCCACTTTGTGGATGTATGATCTTGGGCTGTTCATTGAGCCCACTGAGTTTCTGTTTCCATATCAGAAAATATGGAAGTTATATAATAATTGTCCTACCCGTGCTTAGGGTTGTGGTAAGGATAAAATGAAACTCTCTATATATAGATGGATAGATGATAGATAGATACATAGATGATAGATAGATAGATAGGTAGATAGACAGATAGATATGTATATAAAATGTCACACAAAAGTGAGTTATTATTCAAAGAAGCAATTAAGCATAAGAATAGGTTTTATAATTTCTTTTCCTTTTCTTCAAATGAAATATAAACATGGAAAATACAAACTACAAACTTCTATGTGTTCAAAAAATTAAGCATGGCAGGATTCTCTCCCACTTTGATCAGGTCTTGAAAATTTCCTCATATTTTTAACATATATTTTACCTATATTTACCTAATTTTAAAATTTAGCAACTATATGCAAAATTTTTTAAACTATCAATTTAATCAATTATTTTTGGTAAAGATTTCATTTTTAATCAAATTTAAGAATTATAAGTGACATCATTTTTTTGTATTACAGTGGCCTTGCTGCAATAGCATAATATTAGAAATAGATTAGAAATCTGCACAGTCATTTAAGACACCCCCGCCATAAAAAAAAAAAAAAAAAAAAAACCTTTTTAGAATTTGCAAGAAATAGCGGACCATGAAAATGGTCACATGTTGGTTAAACAAAACCTAACTGTTTAATAAAATTTTCTGAGAAGTTTGCTCATTGACCCACAAATGCCACAAACAATGTAGCAAATAGGAAACAGGTGTGTGTGTATCATGCTTGGGAAAATCAAAGCAAAGGATTATTTTAACTACCTTTGTGAGAATTTTATGAGGTCAGGGAAGGAAGAGTCAGGAAAGGAAAGAAACCACTTCTGGTTACTTTTCTTCTTTTCTGTGGATTTTGGTAGTCCGGATCCAGGCATCTTCTTGATATTAAAATATATTGAGAATTATACTCAGACTGGAAGCTTGGTGTTCAGTAAGTACAATGAGCTGACTTTTCCCAAAATGTGTAATGGAAGTTGCTTGTGTAAATGGGCCAAAGGGACTTCACATATGGAACTTATTTGGGTTTTCCCATATTGTATTCTTTCTACATGGGGAATTTAGATTTCAGTGTGACTAAGGATTTGCAGATTTTCTACAGCTTGCTGTACTTTAGAGCAGAGAGAAGAAAAAAAAAAAAAGACAGTACCTTCCTGAACTGAGTTTTGTAGATCTCATGTGTCTTTATATTAACCGGCGTGATTGGTTTAAGTCATGTTAATTTCGATGATGCACACACAGAACAAGATTTTCTAATGTGTTTCCCACTGTTTAGTTTGCCCTATAAGTTGTGGAAGCTGACTTCTGTGACTGTTATAATATGAAATCACAGGGTATTTGAAGGTATTAGTTATGCAAAATTGGTGTGTTCTTGCGAAGTTTTGTATAAATTAAACATCTATTAATCAAATCAGATTAAAAAGCATGCAGGAGCAGGTATTACCTAAGGCATTGCTTCTGTGAGTCATCTTGAAAAAACAAGCCTTTTGTATGGTAAACAATTAACCGATGTTTTAGTCTTTTGTGGAGTATCTAAGTGCATAAAACGCGCCCCACCTGTATTTAATTTCTTTCTGAAGGAGAAAGGAGCAAAAACAGTGGAAGTGGATTGAAATAGTCCAAATCAGAACAGGTAGTTGAAACCACACTCTGAAATCAGAGTCGGATGTGGGGAGGAGTGAGGACAGCCTGGTGAGACAGGCTGCAAAGGGTGCCTGAGGGAGAGAGCGAAATAGACGTTTGCAGCAACAGAACAAGTTCCTGTGGTTAGAACAAGCCTGGCTCTCGGGAGTAATAGCCTCACACCTGGCAGAGTTTTAGGAGGTTGGTTTGTCGGAGCTCTGAGCACCCAGAAAACTCTGTCACCAGCCCTTGGGCTGGTCATTAAGACCAGAGTTTCTGGTTCCATGGATTGCAAACACAATAGACTCTCTTAATGTGCAGGTGGTAGTAATAGCATCTATCACTTGCATAATAGTTTGCAAATATTTTTAGAAAGCTATTTTCCATGAAGTCTCTCTTAGGATCCTGGCAGAGTCTCTAGGACTTTGGTATGAATGAGTTTATCAGGTAACTATGAAATACACACCAACCATCTGGTTGTGGGAAAAGACAAAGGAAAGACAAAAAGAAAAGGGCAGAAAAGAAAGGAATCATATATCATTCACACATCCCTTCAGCATTCTCTGTGTGACAGGCGGGGCATGGGCACAAAACAAGCATAATCCTGTCTACTTTCATGAAATGCACAGCCTCTTAAAAGAGAGTAATATTAAACTAATAAACACACAGCACTTAATCACAAAGTGTGACAAGGGTGGAAAGTGTTAATCAGGGAAGGCCTCTGAGGAAGCGGTCTTTAATCTGAGACTTGAATAGTAGTGTACACTTACTATGTGCTCAAATCTACACTAAGAGGTGCTATTATGATCCACATTCATTGTCCATTATCATCATCCATATTCTCTAGATAGAGAAGCAAAGTTGTCAAGAGGTTGTAAGACTGTTCAAGGTCACACATTCTAGGAAACCAGTTCTCTACTTTACTGAGCTTACCCAATACACATCGCTGCCTCACAAGGAAAGGGGAATAGACAACAGTCTGGCAGGCCAGGAAAGCAGAGAAATCTAAAGATAAACCTCCAACTCTTAGTCTTGCATAGAACCTTCAGGCAGTAGGTTGAATACCAAAGCATCATCGCAGTTGATACTACTGGTTATAAGATTCAGGGACTCTAACTGTACAAGTTGTCTGAAAATGTGCTTACTGTAAAGAAAGAGTCGCTGTGGGTGGCCCCTGTGCCAGAAGTCACCTAAAGCTGGAAATTCCCTTATCCCATTCGAAGTGAGCCAGGCTTTATCTTATTTTGATAGATACCAACGACAGTGAAACAAGAGAAAAAAATTAACATATTATACATGACACTTCCTGCATGTAAGATTTTTTAATTGTGTTCAGCTATTTAGGATAATTATACCTAATCACATAATTCCTGTAAATTGATGAAGTGACATAATTTAGATGTTTAACAAGAAATGTAGATTAAATAATTATAACATATAGCTGTAATTTATGGATTATGACAGGCAAAAGTTAAACTTTGCAAAATAGTGTAATTTGAGCCTTCATGGAAATGTTTCACCATTTCTGTTTCCTATTTCTGACCAAGTGCAACAGCTTTGAAAGCTACATAATGTAAACATAAGGGCTTCCCTCTGTTTCTAGGATATCCTAAATATAGACTATGCTCAAGAGACTAATGTGGTTTTAGCCTCTTCCCAGGAATCTAATACGAAATGAACTGCCTTAGAAGGAATTCAGGGCTCCACCTGTTTCTTGAGTGAAGTGACCATTGGGACGACTGAAAACTGTGTGAAAACAGTGGTGACTTTGACTCGGGGGCTCTCATTCATGTATTAATTGTTAAATTATGCAATGCTTATTTATCAGTGGCCATTATGTATGTTTCGTGTCCCTGCTGAGTGCTGGACATTCTGTAGGGAGCAGAGTCCAGAGAGCAAAGGAAAGAGAGGGGATGAGTAAGTAGGGAGCATCCAACATTGTTAAGTCTTACCAAGAGAGCAGCTAAGATAAGATTCTTTCAACAGGGAGCTGATGTTCGTGACTTTTATGAGGACCTCCGGTGGAGTGGTGAATGTCAAGGCCAGAGGGAGTAGGTGGGGAGGCAAGTCAGAGGTGAACTGGAGAGAGCACTTCTTTTAAGAAGTTTCATAGTGAAGTAGAAGAGTGAAATCAGAAAAGGGGGTGTTGAGTTTAAAGGAGACTTCTGTCTTCCCATACCCCCAGTGGGACAGGTATATTTGAATCCCGATTGGAAGTATAATTTAAATAGAAGTAAAGGTGCAAGTTGATAGACTCAGTGGAGGAGGTCGGTGGCACCTTCCTGTGATGGCTTCTATTTGTTTATAAAGTTAAAGGTCCTCTGATGACAGAGTAAAGAGGTGAAGGAACCAAGATTTCAAACCGAGTGGCAGATGGCAGGCAAAGCTTTAACCATGAGCAGTAGGGTTAGGAGGTGCCCCAGAACTGCATTTGTTTGTCCTCATTCAGGGCCAAGTTAAGGTTGTTGACAGTGAATGTAGTGGGGATGTGCAGGTGTGAAGGCCAAGAGCTGGACTGATACACACTTATGGCTTTGCCAAGCAAGTGAGAAGGAATATCAAGAAATCTGGTAAAGGGGGGTTATGGTCATGGGTGAGGCTTGGACTTCAGTTGGGAGAGGAAAGGAAGTGAAGCAAAGAGAGCCAATAGAGAAGAAGATATAAAAGATTCTGAGGACTGGAAATTCTGATGCAATCCAAATCCAAGTATGTTTGGAAATTGAGTGACAAAACTGAAACATTAGAATGAAGAATGACTGAAGCTATTATTTCAGAACTCAGCCAGAATGGAAGTTGCCCCCAGGAATGAGGACAGAAGATAGCCCCTAAGAGGTCCTATTTCTAAGAGGGTTGGCTCTCACAGCTTTCAGGGTTGTATCAGATACCACATTCTATCCTCAGTCAATTCCTTAGAAAATAAATATACATTCAGGAGGTGTACATGATTATTAAAGATGTTAAAGTTAAGTTTTCCGACACATGATTAGCGTGAATATCTGTGCGAAATATTAGGTACAGGTTCTTGATGCCAAAACCTTCTTCGATAATAAAATTATGTAAAAAAATGTGGTTAAGAATCAAAACTATACAAAAATTGGATCATTAATCCCAGATTGTGATCACAGCTGCTCCACACTGGCACCTAGACAGAAACAAAAAACAGTGGCCTGGTAATGTCTGATTCTCCATAGATAGAAGCTAGAGAAGGAGAGATCTTTTAGTAAAAAAATAAGTAAATAAAACTGAAATTGGAAGAAAAGAAACAATCCGAGTATGGTAAATGTATGTGAGTAGCATGAGGGAAGAATTATTAGGGTGTTTTTGGAGGGTTTTTTTGTGTTTTTTTTTTTTTTTGCAGTACATGGGCCTCTCACTGTTGTGGCCTCTCCTGTTGCGGAGCACAGGCTCCGGACGCACAGGCTCAGCGGCCATGGCTCACGGGCCCAGCCGCTCCGTGGCACGTGGGATCCTCCCGGACCGGGGCACGAACCCGTGTCCCCTGCATCGTCAGGCGGACTCTCAACCACTGCTCCACCAGGGAAGCCCAGAATTATTAGTTTTTAAACCAAATGAAGGTACTTCTGAAATGTGATAATAAAGTTCAAATGATAAAACCAAAACCATTGTCAGACCATCACTGAAGCATAGAGAATATATAATAAAATTATGATAAAATAAATAATTATCAATGACTTAGAATTTCTCTTTTCTAGAACTTAACAATTCACCATATTTAAGGTGAACATAAGGTCTATTTTTTAACTTTTATTACATTCTAACCCTTGAGAAATTTGGATTATGGTTCTTATGAAAATTGCTTCTTGGAAAATGATCACTAAAATGATTATTGTTTTTCTTGTAAACTTGATATTGGGGCTTTCAACTTGGAAGTCAGAATAATAAAAGAAATGTAAGGGCAAATATGTGTGTGCACATGTGTGTGTGCTTACATGTGTGTGAATGTGCACGTATGTAGGACTTGTATCTGTGTGTGTATCTCTACATGTAGGCCTAGGACTTAGTGTCACTGGTCTATTTGCAAAGAGTTAGTAGTCATGATTTAATTATGTACACTTTAATTATATGGCCTTCCAAGTAAAATTTGTTGAGGAACCATAACCATGTAATTCTCATTTATATTTGAATCATGATGTGTAATCCGACAGTCCATGTAAAAATGGCTTCTTAAAAGTTATAAAATCTTTGGTATTATCAGTGAGAAAATTAAAGATAACTTTCAAAGGCAGCATTACCACAGTTTCCGACACTTCTTTCCTTCTTTTTGTTTCATGGTCATGTTGAATACAAGGCAAGAAAGGAACAAAGTGCCTAATTGAACAAAGTGCTTTAAGTCACATGCAGAAAAGGAAAGAAATCCCCACGGCTTCTGTGTTTCAGAGGCTGGCCAAGAAAAACCATCATGGCTAAGATTGGGGGCAAGAAAAGCTGCATGGCTGGCCTTATTCCTACCTGTGTTTCATGTAACCATATTGTTTGCTCCGAGTGGCTGAGCAAAAGAACGGCTCTCCCCTGTTCTGATAGCTCATTTGGAACCTGTAAAAGCCATCCTCATCAGGATGAGAAAATTACATCACTGATAAGTCAACTTTCTGTACCCTTCTGGATCATAGTCTCTAGATAGAAAATGTGGCATTTTTAGACATTGGGGCTACTTCGGATTCTTTGGAATTCCTCTAAGAGCAATTGGGTCTGATGTGATGGGTTTTTCCCTTATCTCCCGGGCTATGAAGAGCTCTTTTATCATCCCGGCATTTGAGTTGTCAGAGTCCCTGGAATAGGTCAGAAAAGCTCCTACAGAGATTTTTATACTATAGCATTGTTAGCTAAATTAATCCTTTTGCCTAGATTTTTCCCCCAAAGAAAAATTTTGTGAAGTTCATTGGAGTCTCAGGAAAAGAAGTAACAAAAGGCAGAACTTCAGCTGGGTCAAATAGGCATATTATCTCAAAACCAAAAAGATGAATTATGAGGGAGGATACTTGGTTTTTAATACAATTAAAGTCTGAAAGAAAACTTAATTTCATCTAGTCCATTCCCTTTTCCTCAAGATAAGACAGTTCATGAACATTTGGAGAGGAATACTTTTTTATCTTATTATTCAGGATCTACAGTGAGAGGAATTACATAACCATTCATAAAATCTCATGGCTACTAAGTATTTTACTCAGTAACCTCTCCTCTTCTCTAGCTTAAATATCATGTTCTGAAATTATATACAATTTTTGCCTAGTCTCTCCTATAAGGAAACAGAAAAACAAATACTCTTTTTTCATTGTGAATTGTTAGCCATACTATTTATAATATAAGCACAATCTTGACACTAGAAACATCTTTAGTCTACTATTTTTTGAAAACATTTTTATTATACTTTTCCAGTATGAGGTCTTGTTTATCCATTAAAGCTGCCTTCCTGTATCTTTCACATGTCTATGTCTTAGACACACGATTTCTCATTTCTTATTAAACTGTTAAATATTAAATTTTATTTTAGTGTAATTATTGTATATATGTCTTTATTATACACTTAACTAAATATCTTTAGGAAGTAAATATACACTTTAAAATTTATACTTATGTATGTATGTACAGTGTAGATTTGTATGACAGGCACCCTCTACCGAACATCAGAATCAGAATCAGAATCTTTTAATTTATTTGGCCACTAGATGGCACTGATCTGCCTTTCGAAGCTGCTACCTTGCTTAATAGAGAAAAATTATTTTTTTAATCAAGGAATACATCACTTTTCTTAACCAATAAACTTTTAAGTTTGCAGTGAGTTTTTAATATTAACAAATATATGATATTTCTTAGAGCAATAAACAACAAATAAGCACTGCTCTTTCTATACTAACATTTTCATCCCTCCAACTTTGTAGTATATGCAGGAAACGAGATCAACATTGAATTAAAAAATTCTCATCCTTACCAATCTTCATTAGTGTCTTCTAAAAAAACTTTTTCATTCTCTTTTCTGGTTTTAAGTAGCTATTGGTCCCAGAGTTAAAATTTTAAGTTACTTAATAAGCCCCAGTTATGCAAATTCGTCTATCAACATCTTTTCAGAGAAGGAATTTGTTTTTTCTCTTTTAGCTACCTGTAACGAATCTTAAGGTAAAATATGATTGTTGGCTTGTGTCATGTTCACCTAACTCTGGTTCCATTGGAATTACTTCTTAGACGGGAAGTTAATTTTTATCTGACACAAAGATGCAGAATAAGAAAATTCTATTATTTTTTTAAAAAATAGACATTTTATTCCTCCCAAATTAAGATTCATTGTAAAGTATATCAAAAGAAATATTGGAAATATTCGTCTTGGTTCATTCAACTTTAATTTGCCCTTATGCGAACTAATGAAGGATGGCAAATGAAATGTAGTAAATTAGTTTAGGATGTGACATGTCTATTAGATACCACAATGCTTCGGGCTAACAAAGAATCTACCTCAAGGTTCACTGCCCCGGAAATCTTCATCAGAATTACCTGTGGAGCTTCTTAAAAGTACAGAAACACAGACTCAACCAAATACCAATTTACTGGATCGGAAACTGGTGCAAGCATGGCATTTATATTGCTTAAATACTGCTCTAGTTTGCAGCCAGAGATGAAAACTACTGTCCTCAAAGAGGAGGTTTGATTCAAGAGCATCATCTTATTTAAGCATCCTGCACCATGGCTCAGCACTCTGGCATCTGGAGCCAGCTTGCTCCCAGCATTGCCACTTACTAGTTCTGGGACCTAAAGCAAAAGCTATTTACGTTGCTATGCTTCACGTTTCTTAATCATATAACAGTGACAGTAAGAATGGCCACCTTATATGAAGTTATCCTGAGGGTAATACATGTAAAGTGGCTGAAACTTAGCCCTCAACAGGTGAGATCTATTATTATATTTTAATTACTATTGCTGTTGCAAAAATATAGTTGCTCTGTATATTGATAAGCTATAAGTTTGTATAAATTTATATTATTTTGCTGTATTTTTATTTATTTTTGCTAAATTTATGTTTATTTTCGTCCTACATTGGGTGAGAGTCACCTGGATTAAATTTTATAAAGAGAAGAATGAGGAAAGTGAGGTAACAATTTAAAAAACCACATAAAGTCTTCATAATTTTTTTTTTTTTTTTTTTTTTTTTTTTTTTTTTTTGCGGTACGCGGGCCTCTCACTGTTGTGGCCTCTCCAGTTGCGGAGCACAAGCTCCGGACGCGCAGGCTCAGCAGCCATGGCTCACGGGCCCAGCCGCTCCGCGGCATGTGGGATCCTCCCGTACCGGGGCACAAACCCGCGTTCCCTGCATCGGCAGGCGAACTCTCAACCGCTGCGGCACCAGGGAAGCCCTTCATAAATTATTTTATAAGCTTCTGGAAATACAGAAAATTGGTCACACATAAAATTAATAGTGAAGAATTGATTACAGAGCTCTTTCTTTTTGTCCACTGTCATCTGTTTCATTCAGAACTCTCATTTATAAAAGTAAAAAATTAAACGTAATTTGTGTATAAGGGATTTACATTCTGATATGATCGTCAAGACATTGCGTTAATATCATGAAATTAAAACTAACTAGACTCTTCTTTTTTTAATTTATTTATTTATTTTATCTTTGGCAGTGTTGGGTCTTCATTGCTGCACATGGGCTTTCTCTAGTTTCAGAGAGCAGGGGCTACTCTTCGTTGCAGTGCACGGGCTTCTCATTGCAGTGGCTTCTCTTGTTGTGGAGCGTGGGCTTCAGTAGTTATGGCATGTGGGCTCGTGGGCTCGGTAGTCATGGCGCATGGGCTTTGTTGCTTCACAGCATGTGGGATCTTCCTGGACCAGGGCTCAAACCCGTGTCCCCTGCAATGGCAGGCAGACTCCCAGCCACCGTGCCACCAGGGAAGTCCCTAGCTATACTCTTCTTAAAAGAAGCATTTAGTAATCAAACCTTACTGAAACTTAAAGTTGGGATTGTTTGAACTCCCTCCAAAAATTTTCTGCGCTCTTTCTCTTTTGCTTGCATAGCTCTTTGATGGCATCTATCTCTGCAGGAGTGAACTTGGGGGAGAGTGTCATAATCAAATTCTTCATCAAGTGAGAAGGGCTGAACTTCATCTCCATCTCTTCCCTTTGTCTGCTCCTTTTCCGGTGGGCTTTGGCTTCATTCCAGGGGTAAGAGGCTGGGCCACGGAAGGAATGTAAGAAGGAACACTCATGCTCATGTCCTGTTCCACCTCTCCTGGAAGCAGCAGCAAATCCTTGCTCATTGGAGGCTTAATCTCTTCATCCAAGTCCAAATCTTCTAAATCAAGGAAATTGTCTACCTTCACCTTTCCTGCCCATATATCATAATCCCTTATTCTATTGTCTTAGGTGCTACTGCCGTAAATAGAGTCCAAAGACTATTTTCCACAATTTCCTTTGCCTGAAATTATCCTTTTTTTATCTGGTGATTAAAGTTCTCTTATTCAAACTTAACTCAAGTATCACCAACACCGGAAATCCTTCCTATTGTCCTTCAAACCACTTCCTCTGAAGCCCACCTTTCCCACTGTCTTTAGGTCTCTTGGGATATTCTACTTTATAGGGCTAAGTTTATATAGCTGTTACATCTTCAGCTGTATTATACGCTTAGAGAAAACCAAGAGGCACAACTGGTATAGCTTGGTATTTTTTTTTTTTTTTTTTTTGCGGTACGTGGGCCTCTCACTGTTGTGGCCTCTCCCGTTGCGGAGCACAGGCTCCGGACGCGCAAGCTCAGCGGCCATGGCTCACGGGCCCAGCCGCTCCACGCCATGTGGGATCTTCCCGGACCGGGGCACGAACCCGTGTGCCCTGCATTGGCAGGCGGACTCTCAACCACTGCACCACCAGGGAAGCCCAGCTTGGTATTTTTAGCTCTAGCATCATGGAGCCTTTTAATCAGAAATGTATAATGTTGATATTTTTTTCTCTTTAGGATCTTCTTATAACACTAGGTATGTTCATAGTCATAAAACTGGAAAATTCTAGATTACATACCAAATGACTGAGGCTTGGATAACTGTTTTCATAGTTTACTCAGTAGGTTGAGCAATTGAGTGAGCAACCTAGCATTTAGAATGAAACAGAAAATTTGACCCATCAGGATTGTGGAAATTTGGTAATTAAAACCCTTAAAGCAAGGTCTGCATCAACCACCAATCCAGTAATAACAGGAAATACTTTGAAAACAATTCCTATACAGACAGAAAATGAACTAACTGTAATGTATGTGTATATATGTATTTATAGTTATATAGTTTTAACCAACTCTATATTATCTATGAATGGAGACATTACATGTGAAATGATATCAAATATGGTACCCCTTTGTTTGGAAGCTCAGTCAGTAACTGAATTAAGCAGCTTTTTCTTTTTACCTTGCATGCAAAATGCACTTCATGACATTCATTCTCCAGAATTTAGCCATTTGTTAAAGGCAGGCAGAAAGAAAGGAGAAAGGCTTATTTTGACTTTTAAATGATAGGAGCAAAATGTATTTTTGATATTTATCAGGGAGTTAATTGAGTGATTCAATTGCTGTTTCATCATTATATTGTTATAGCATGTTGATGTGTGATTTAGTTTCCATTAAGTGTTGCTAGAAGATTAATCTAGTTTAAGATGCTGACTAGGCAAGCAAAACGCTTGCTCACTGCAAGCATTTTTATAATTAACTCAGCAGCACAGATAAATAAAGAGGTAATCGTATAGTAGCACAGAGAACATGATATGACTGGTCTCTGAAGAAACATATTTTCAATAGCAATTCATTGATTTATAAGTGGATACTTGTAGGTAGGAAAAAACGCCTCTCACTTGATGTTAAACTATGACATGTTGTCCAAACTTGAAGTATTCTTTAATTTCCATGACCAAAAATATGTTGAAGACAATAAAATACATGTTAAATAGTGCAGTACATTACTGATTTGTAACGGCAAAATGTGTGAATGGGTATAATTTTATATAATCATTTGTGTCTTTCCATGTGAAGGAAAGAGACTACTATTCCAGTCTTAAAATTATAGATCAAATGTAAGAAAGGAGATATTTAGTTTAAATTATCACATTTCTGGGATTTGCCTCCTTTTTCGAAATGAACAAGGGTCTCAAATAGGTAAGTCATATTAAATGCACAGTGAGACTACTATCATGAGAAAATATAACTAAAGCACACCCAGACACACCTTGGATTCTAATACATGTGCTGAAATCCCAAGACAGATTTCCAAGAACAAAAGGTATTAGCTGGGGAATCAGCAAAGTAAGGAGAGCACTAGTGACTTCAAACTGCTCCCAGGTTAACCAATTATGGCCCCTCCGGATATCAGTCAGTCTTTCTAAACCAAACCCAAAGAGGAGACAGAGATTGTACTCAAGTAGGACCTTTCCTCTGACCTTTGCTTGTTCCTTTGGACCCCTATGACTAATACACCTGAATCATACTCCATTTCCCTGTACCAATAATAATACCTGGTATTTATATAATGCTTATCTTATGCCAAACACTGTTCTTAGCATTTTACAGCTACTAGAACACTTAATCCTTGTAACAACCCTATGGGGTAGGTAGTATTACCTTTACAATCTCATTTTACAGGTAAAGAAGCTGAGGCAACGAGAATAGCCAACATGACCATGTCATGCAGCTGTGTAAAGCAGTGGAGGCAGAATTCAAACCCCAAAGTCTGCTCCAGAGACTGTGCTAAAAGCCAGTATTCAAAACCACACACCACACACACACACACCAGCAAACAAACTCTAATCTTACTTATATTTCTTCTGGGAATGCAAAGAAGAAACAGAAAAGTTTATATGTAGAATGCTGTCTCCCCCCTTTAATTTCATGTCTTATTCCTTGCTGCATTGATCTGTAGATGAAATTTGATCCTATTTATTCAGCTTAAGAGAGTCAGGAACCATATTTCCTATTTTATATGTGTAGAAATACCTTCCTGATTTACAACTGGAGGTTCGTGCTAGAGGTTAGCGATTATACTTACATGAGACTCATTTCAAACAAAGTCAAAATTAAATAATCTGATTTGGCGCTATGTTGTGTTTTTAGAAGTCTTGTATTCTCTCCAAACCACTCTGTCCTCAGGGAATTCATTAGCTCACAACTAGACTTGTGGCAGATCCAGCTCAAATTGGTATTTTGAGCGTTTATGTGTAGCCTCTCTGTAGCTGCAGTATTCAGTTTGGTAAATACTTCAGATAAACAGCTGCATTATTTTTTTCTGTATAACTGAAGATAATTGTATAAATTATAACTAAATTCTATATAAACTATGATCTCCTTATAATTACCTCAATTAATGTTGTGAATTG
Organism: Grampus griseus; assembly: GCF_964374135.1. Classification (NCBI taxonomy): domain Eukaryota; kingdom Metazoa; phylum Chordata; class Mammalia; order Artiodactyla; family Delphinidae; genus Grampus; species Grampus griseus. Next base: position 111,239,800 of record NC_138998.1, read on the forward strand.
TCATAGTGATTCACTTTTTGGTTTAATACCTGAGGCATTTCCATTAACTCTCTGACACAAAAACGTATTGCAATTGCTCATGAGGTATATGTCTAACAGACATTTTCCCCCTTAAATATATATAGAAGCTTCTTGACTTATAAACAGAGTAGGTTCTGAAAGGTTAAGGTCACCCCTTTATAAATCTAAAATGACATCATTCAGATGTGTGCTTTCACTACCTGTTAGAGACAACAAAGAAGACAAATAGTAGAACATGTTTTATAATTTTTTGAAGGATACATTTTCGGTTACAGAATTTTCTTAAACTTCTAGAGTAAAATTCCTCATTCCTACTATATCATATTCTGACACTACACTGATCATCATAAAGACAAACTCTTCTAGAAGCAGAAATAAAAAGAAAAATTGGGACTTCCCTGGTGGTGCAGTGGTTAAGAATCCGCCTGCCAATGCAGGGGACATGGATTCAAGCCCTGGCCCGGGAAGATCCCACATGCCGTGGAGCCTGTGAGCCACAACTGCTGAGCCCACATGCTGCAACTACTGAAGCCTGCATACCTAGAGCCCATGCACCGCAACGAAGAGTAGCCCCTGCTCGCCGCAACTAGAGAAAGCCGGCGCACAGCAACGAAGACCCAATGCAGCCAAAAATAAATTAATTAATTAATTTTAAAAAAGAAAAATTAATGAATCTCGAAGTTTGACTGACCTAATATGTTATGGCTTCCTGATTGCCCAGCTCATATGAATACACAATGAAAGAAATCAGTACCTTCTGGCCAAAATTGAAAGTGCCGAGGAAAAATAACCATTACATTAATTCAAAAAAATAAATGGCCCGAAGCCAGAGTGCAACTAGAGGAGTTTTGAAAATTTCTGTTAACTCAGGGAAATTCTAGTTTTTTGTTTGATCTAATGAACCTACACTGAATGCCCTGAGAATCTCTTCTGGTCATTGATTTCCTTTACAAATGAAAAGACAAACTGCAGACTAGCACATTTACTAGCAAGTGTCAGAATTAGAGAAGCAGAGACAAATTCAGGTATTGGTATATGCAAGGGCATAAATAAAGAAGTAAAAGCAGTGACGTGAGGTTAAAAAGTTGGGTGATACTGAATCATGAGCCTTCTTACAGAATTACGGTGTCAGATATATTATTCATCTTGAATGAAATTCTATCATGTCAACATTTTGTTAACTTATGTGTCTTATGATTCTGAGAAGGATTAAACGCCAAGGAGAATGAATTTACTGTTGAAAAGTCCTATACTAAAAATAAGGTAGTTGTAAGAGGGGGATGTTTGTAATTTCATCAGAGAATCTTATGTATTTTGAAAAGGCGTTAGGTTTTCATGTTGAAATCTACTCTCTTAATGTATTGTACCTAACAACGCTGCACATCTGAGGTCAAAAGTTCAATCCTATGAGCATTTCTTCTGAAATGATAGATAATGTCTTCTCTCCATTAAATAAAAATTTAAACACTGTGAATGGTGTATGGATGAGAAACTGAATTTCTGAGCTCTTACATTTGAAGCATAGAAATGAACTTGTGAAATACTACTCTGATGGGTGATGTTTATGAAAAATGCTATGTATGGGTAATATTTATGAAAAGAAAATCCATTTATGAAAATGGGGATTCTTCTCACTCATACAGTTTCCGTTAAGATCTATATGCTAAAGACTCCAAAATCTACCTCTCTAGACTTGATCTATTATTATTATTATTACTATTCTTATTTTCAAGAAGCTGTAAGTAGAGGAGCACGATGATTAGGTTTAGTAATTTCACTCTGTTGCACCGGTGCACATTATCTGTTTGAGTAGATGACTCATGAATTGCTGCAAATGTGTCAAAATTTGGCCAAAATTGAAAGTGCCCAGGAACAAATAACCATTACATTAATCCCAAAAAATAAATGGCCTGAAGCCAGAGTGCAGCTAGAGGAGTTTTGAAGGCCAGGAAGTGAGGGGAAGAGCTGATGACAAATCTATAAGGTTGGTCAGTGGTGCTGAAAGCCCTGCTATGATTGGAAACCTTGAATTGTTATTATGCCAGTCAACATATTTGAGTGAGATTATCCAGAATACTCAGCTGCATAATTGCAGAACAGAGATGTGGGATAGAGCACTGGTTGAAGTTTGGAATTCTGCTGGGCAGCTCTAATGGAATGATCGGGATGCAAAGTAATGAAGGATACTGATGTGAGGGCAGTATGGATGGCAAATCAGGCCTTTGGAAGGCAGAGCAGTGGAAAAGGTCAGGAGGAAGTTGATTGAGATAAGATGAAGGTAAGATGCGCTCAAGTGGCAGATACAGAATGCAGAAAAGAATGGGGAAAACAATGTTCCTTATCATTCTCCTTGTCACATGAACTGTGGTGATGATTTAGTCTGATTGTATGTGTTAAAAATTTAGAGGAGTCACTGGCACAAGGTAAGTACTCAGTACATTCTATCCCATCGTGGTGGTGGTGGTGATGGTAAAAGCAGTAGTAGTAGTAGTAATAGAAGTAGCAGCAGCAACAGCAGTAGTGTTGTTGCTAGACTATGACAATAGACTATGACAATAGACTAGACTATGACAATAACTTCTTATTTATTTCTTTGGAACTTAACTTCCAGTACATCCTCCACACAGCAACCATAGCCCTCTGCTTAAAAATTTTATTAGCTTCCTATTGACTTCTTATTGACTGAATAAATCAAAGTTATTTAGCTGGGTATAAAAGAACCCTTTCAGTTTAGCCCCAGCACTTCCACGGCCACACTCTTTTTTTTTTTTAACATCTTTATTGGAGTATAATTGCTTTACATTGTTGTGTTAGTTGCTGCTGTATAACAAAGTGAATCACATGGCCACACTCTTGAATTGAGGGATTGGGCAGGTAAAAGATCATCAAATACAACCATGCTGAACTTCCCATCATTTCATAATGCAGTAAGGAGTCACATGACTACTCTAAGTTTAGTTACCTATGCACGATTATTTTTGTGTGCATGTGTGTTTGTGTGCATGTGTACTTGTGTGCATGTATGTGCATGTGTTTGTATGTATATTCTTTGTGAAATTAATTCTTTCAGACTCAGTCAGAATTAATTTTTTCTTCCCTTTTACTTCTACTTTAATCATACATCTATTATAACATTTCCCACATAACTTAGCAATTTGTCTGTCTCTCCCACTGAATCCTTAACAATTTGTCTCAAGGACACAAAGAAGTGCTTTATATCTAATGTCAACTAGCTAAACATTTGGAGAATAGAATGTTACAGCCTGAACATAAAAAATAATACATTCAATTGACTACATTGTCTCCTTGTAAATTTGCTCGGGTATCAAGCCTCTTTTTTTTTTTACTGAAAATCCAGCTTATTTTCCATGTTGTAGACAGATCCAGTCAGTGTGATCAGTTTTTCTGCATGTGTAACAATTTATCAAAATAAGTTTTCACACAAGACCCTTTCCCATCAACTCTGAAAATACTGGTCTGACTACATACCCAAAAAACCTCTTAAAATTTGGAAGAAAGTGTGGCAAGTCTTTCCTGTAACATTTATTATGGATAGACACTTTTAGGAAAATAGTTTATCAAAAAACAAACTGTCTATTATTAAAGAGTTAACATCATCCAGTTGCACAAGTTTAAAAGTGAATATGATCCTTAAGTCTTTCTAGACAGTATAATGTTAATAGATTGACTAATTTAAAAATAGCTTTGGTTCTTTGCAATACATGTAATAGTTACATTCTGTGTATTAAAGCCTGTGTATATACATGAAATTATTTCATCAAGTTTACAGACAATGAGCATCCATAAATCTTTTTTATTTGATGAATTAAATAGTAAAGAAAGGCAAGAGAACAGAAAAGAAAAAAATATAATTTGTCTGGACATTGTGCAGAAATTTCTTTTTTTTTCCTCCATGACTTTCAGGCATAAGTATTATAGAGGCCTGTACTCCAAAGGAAGGTAAGCCTAACAGTTTGATGGGACACTTCCATTTCTAGTTAGCATTCCTGCAGTTCAAAAGGAAGTAACTCAGCGAAAGGAAAATGTAACAGCAGGATGCTCTGTTAGTAATTACCTTTGTTGGGACTTTTGTTTAATGTAATTAACTCAGCAGAGCCAGAGGAATGCTTAAAAATGGCAGTTAGCTTCTTGCTGTTGCAAAGACATATGTCTTAATTTGTAATTACCAGAAAAACAGGTTGCACATACTGTACTTTAAATCATCTTCCCAGCTATGGGAACTAGTAAAAACATGCATGCAAAGGACATATTGTGCCCTCCTTTTAATTTCCCACAAGTTTTTTTTTTTTTTCTTTTTAAGTCAGATCCCTTTTGTTAGAAATAACCACTGGATAGTGAAATAGATTTTATGTAGTTTTATCTTTATTTTTTTTTTAAAGGCAAGATGTAATAAAAAATAGACATCATATTCAAACAGTTGAATTGAACAGGGATGAAGTGAGTACTCACCATAAATCTTACGGGGAAAGAACTATGGTCAGTGTTATCCTAATATCATTAGGAACTTAAAGGAACCAAAAACTTGATTTGGTAAAAGTAAAATATATTTTGGATTTCTCTTCACTGTCATTCAAGATCAAACAAATTACAAAAAAAAAACCAAAAAGACTTTGCTAAACTGAGAAACATTGAAATCTGTGAGCTGCTTAATTCCTATCAACTACATAGACAATTTAAATTTGAATGAAAATTTGACATTTAACAGAATATCAATTTATATTATTGATCTTTTAAAGAAAACCTCCTCACAAAGTTAAGAGATCATTGGTGACTCCCTGAACTACTTTATGGAGTTTAATTATTTTTTTTTCTCATGGTTGTCTCTAAGATCAAATGAGATAATATATTTTAAATGCATGGGGCAATATAAAACTGTGAAGCAAAATGATTTTATTTAAACAAAATTTCCATTTGTCTAGTAGAGACCTTGAATCTCGTTTCCTTAAGAGATTTTTGAGATACAGTACACATGCCTTGCAATTCACCCATCTGAAGTGTACAGTTCAGTGCTTTTTAGAATACTCATGAGCAGCTTTCACCACAGTCAATTTTAAGCATTTCCCACATAACTTAGCAATCCCATTTATTTTCACCACTGCAAAAAAATGCTGTATTCTTTAGCTATTACCTGTCTATCCTCCAATCTCAGCAGCCCTAAACAATCACTAATCTACTTTCTGTCTCTGTAGAATAACCTATTCTTGGTATTTCAAATACGTGTAATCATATAATATCTGGCAATTTTGTGACTAGCCTATTTCACTTAGCATAATGTTTTCAAGGGTCATCCATGTTGTAGCATGCATCCACACTTTGTTCCTTTCAGTGGCCAAATAACATTCCATTGTATGGATATACCAGATTTTGTATATCCATTCATCAATTAATAAACATACCACCTTTTGTCAATTGGGAATAAAGTTACAATGAACATTTGTGTATAAGGTTTTGTGTGGACATATGGTTTCATTTCTCTTCGGGGTCAATATGCTGTGTCAAATAAAACCCTATGTTTAATATTTGGAGAAACTTCCAGAGTGTTTTCCAAAGTGACTATGCCATTTCACATTCCCACTAGCAAAGCACGTGGCATCTGATTTTTCCATATTCATACCAACATTAATTATTGTCTGTATTTATAATTATAGCCATCCTGGTGCGTATGAATTGGTATCACATTTGGTTTTAATTTGCAGTTTTTTGATGACTATGCTGAACATTTTTTCATGTGTTTATTGACCATTCATGTATCCTCTTTGGAAAACTATTCAGATCCCTTACCCATGTATTTGTCTCATTATTGAGTTCTAAGAGATATATGTTTTAAGTATGAGTCCCTGAGTAGATATATGACTTGCAAATATTTTCTCCCATTCTCTGGGCTGCACTTTCACTTTCTTGCTAGTGTCCTCTGAAGCACAAAGGGTTTCAATTTTGATGAAGTCCTATTTATCTGTCTGTTGTTGTTGTTGCTCATAATTTTGGTGTCATATCTAGGAATCCATGGTAAAATCCAAGGTCATGCGGATTCACCCCTATGTTTCTTCTGAGTTGTATATTTTAGATCTTACATTTAGGTCTTTGCTTTATTTTGAGTTAATTTTTGTATATAGTGTGAGGTAACAGGCCAATTTAATTCCTTTGCGTGTGAATATACAGTTCTCTCAGCACCGCTTGTTGAAGACTATTCTTTCCCTGTTGCATGGTCTTGGTACTTTATTGAAAATCAGTTGGCCATAGAGACACAAATTTATTTTTGAAGTTTCAATTCTATTCATCAATCTACCTTATGTCAGTACTATATTGTCTTGATTACTGTTGCTTTGGAGTACAGTTTAATACTGGGAATTAGAAAGCTTCCAAATTTGTTCTTTTACAAGATTATTTTGGCTATTCTCAGTTCCTTTTAATCCATATAAATTTTTTAATTAGCTTGTTGATTTTTACAATGAAGCCAGTTGAGATTCTCATAGAGATGCACTCAATCTGTAGATCAATTCGGGGAGTATTACCTCCTTAAAACTATGAGATCTTCCAATCCATGTGATGCTTTCCCATTTATTTAAATCTTCCATTTAACAATGTTCTGTACTTTTCAGAGTGTACGTTTGCCCTCCTTTTGTTAAATGTATTCCTAAATTTTTTGACATAAATGTAATTATTTTCTTAATTTTATTTTTGATTGTTCATTGCAGTTGTTAGAAATATAATTGATTTTGTATATTGTTTTTGTACTGTGCAGCCTTACTAAACTCATTTAGTTCTATACATTTTTTAATAGATTGTTTAGTATTTTATATATACAAAATCATATCAGCTGCGAATATGATAGTTTTATTTCTTCCTTTTCAATCTGGATATCCTTTTTTTTTCTTTTTTTTTCTTTCCTAAATGTCCTGGCTGGAACTTTCAGCGCACTGTTGAAAAGAAGTGGAGAGAGCAGACATCCTTCTGTTGTTCCTGATCTTAGGGGGAATGTATCCAGCCTTTCACCATTAATTATGATAGTAGTTATGTTTTTTTTTGTGGATGTCCATCATCAGGTTGAGGAAGTACCTTTCTATATTTTTTTAAATTTGTTTTATTTTTTAATCATGAAAGGGTGTTGAATATTTTTAAGTATTTTTTCTGTGTCTATAGAGGTGATCATATGGTTTTTGTTTTTTGTTTTATTGATATGTTGTATTACATTATTTGTTTTTTGGATGCTAAACCAACCTTGCATTACTGGGATAAATCCTATTTGGTCATGGTGCAGTTTTTTTTTTTTTTAATATGTTGCTGAATTTAGTTTGCTAGTATTTTGTTGAAGATTTTTACATCACTTTCACTAGAGATATTTATCTGTGGTTTTCTTTGTTGTGATGTCTTTTGTTGTGATGTCTTTGGGCATCAGGGTTTTATTGACCTCATAGAATGAGTTGGGAAGTTTTCCTCTTCTGTTTTTCATAAGACTTTTTGAAGAACTAGTATTAATTTTTCTTTAAATGTATGGAAGAATTCACCAATGGAGCCATCTGGGCTTGGCCTTTTCTTTGGAAAAAATTTAATCGATAATTCAATCTCTTTCCTTTTTATAGATCTGTGCAATTGTCTATTTCTTCTTGAGTCAATTTCAGTAGTATGTCTTTTTAGGAATCTGTCCCTTTCATCTAAGTTATTTAATATATTGGTGTATAATTATTCAGAGTATTCCTTTGTAATGCTTTTTATTTTAGTAAGTTTGGTAGCACCGTCACCTTATATATCTGATTCTAGTACTTGAAGTCTTCTCTCTCTCTCTCTCTCTCTCTCTCTCTCTCGCTCGCTCTCTTTCTCTGGACAATAGAGCTAAAGGTCTGTCAGTTACACTGATCTTTTTGAAGAATCATCTTTGGTTTCATTTATTTTCTCTATTTTCTAATTTCCACTTTACTCTTTATTATTTCCTTCTTTCTGCTTGCTTTAGATTTACTTTACTCTTCTTTTCCCAGTGTCCTATGTGGAATTTTAAGTCATTAATCTGAGATTTCTTCTTTTTTATATAGGACTTTATAGTTATAAATTTCCCTTTGAGCATTGCTTTAGCTGTATCTCATAACATTTTATATGTTGTTTCTTCACTTTTATTATTCTCAAAGTATTTCCTAATTTCCCTTGTGATTTCTTCTTTGACCTATTGGTTATTTAAGAGTATGTTGTATAATTTCCACATATTTGTGAGTTTCCCAAAATTTTTTCTGTTATTGTTTTCTAATGTCACTCAACTATGATTAGAGAACATACCTTATATTATTTCTATATTTTTTTAAGTTTAATGAGGTTGGTTTTATGGCTTAGCATATGGTCTAACCTAGAGACTGTTCCATGTACACTTGGGAAGAATATATATTCTGCTGTTGTTGACTGAAATGTTCTATAGATGTCCATTAGATCCATTTGGTTTATAGTGTTATTCAAGTCTTCTACTTCCTTTTTGACTTTCTTACTAGTTGACTATCCATTGTTGAAAGTGGATATTTAGTTTTCCAACTATTATTGAAGTGCTGAACCCCAGTGAACACTTAGCTAATGTTATGTCTGGTGAGCAAGTCATTTAAATTCTCTCTGGGTCTTAATATCCTCATGAGTATGAGCAAGCATTTACTTCCAGTTTCTCTTCATAGGCTTCTTACCCCTCTTTGATTCTATTACTTTTATTAGGCCTAGGTCATGAATGAAATAAATAGGTAATTCATGAATGCTTATGCTAAAATATCACAGTCATTTTACTTTCTTTTGCAAAGATTTTTCAGAGTTATCATCTCAAGTATAGTCAGAATCAGAAACCCTAAGAAATCAAGACAAGACAGAAACAAAGATTGGAATAGATTGTTAGCCAACTACTATATGTTGTTTGGATGTTATTAAAGCAGTAGCATGCTAATATTTAGACTCTACTGATATAATTTTTCTAATTAAATTTTGGGTTTTAAATTGAGTTGTTACTCAGCCGTAACCAGGCCTGTTTTGGAGAAGAAACTTGAAATTTTGATTGTAAGTTTCCTGTGTTTGTTTTGTCCCTTTGGAAATGGGAGAAAGCATATAAACATTAGTTCTGCCATATGCATATGAAGTTTCTAAAGTATTTGTCTCTTTTTCCACTCAAAAACATAAAATGCATGATTGACTGTTAACTTTTGCTGAGAAATGTATCATACGGTATCAGCCAAATGCCTGCCTGTGAGAGCTGTCTTTGGAGAGAGAGAACTGTTTATAATTCGACGTCCAGCACAAACATGACATCCAATGGGATGCCTTTTGCATATGTCAGTTAGAATTAGTTTCTCAGTCCTCTGCCTCCAAATAACTTTCTACACACCTATATTATGAAACTTTTTCCACCGGTGTGTTTCCTGTATGCCCAGCTACCCAAAAGACTGAATGTTTGAAAGGGAAACATTACCTCATTTCTGCTTGTAACCATAGAATAATATCTCACATGTAAGAGGTGCAAATAAATGCTTGTATTTTAATATTAACACCATTTCTTGTCAACTTGGCCGTAATCAAGATATTTCTGATATTTGTGTTATTATCTATGTGTATTTCAACGTAACAAAACTAACAGAGTCTGCGTTCCATCCCACCTGAGCCCATGTGTATGCTCTCCCATGTACAGCATCTTAACTCCTATTCACAGTATACTACATTTGGTTTTAAGGTCTGTGCTTCATTGGGTACCTTTGTTCAAAATGAACCTCTTTATTTATGATTGGTGTGCTCAGGTGAGTGGGCCAGCTACTTTTTTTCCTTGACATTTGAATGTTATATGCTCCATTTGTTGTTACACTTTGGCAAGACTTTAAAGCAGTTGTTCTGCCCCTGCTTGTGGTGGTTTACCATCAGCTCACCTGTTTTCCAGGTATTCTCGGATCCTATCTCCTCTATAAGAGTTCTAAGATGTTTTTGCCCATAACACTGTGTTTCCATTTATTGTCTATAGTTGAACATATAAAAATTATTTGACAGGTCAGATATCACTTTTGTTAAATCCCTTAATTAACTTAGTGACAAAGAGGGATTTATTTCTCTATCATGTCGTCATTATTTAGTGCATTTCCTTGAGAGGATAATTTTGGCTGTGCTGCATGCAAGCTAATACTCGACCTTGACCGTCATCAGAAATATTTTCAATCCAACAAATATGCTGACATTTTAGAGAAGTTTAGAATCCTAATATAAAGCAGCATAAGTGTTCAATAGCTTTTAAAGACGTACGAACACATATTACCATTTTATGAATGTTACTAAAATATTTAGAAAATAAAACTAAACACAAGGGAAAAATTACCACCTTTCCTCATCCCCTCTGTATTATCAATCCCTGGATATAAATACCATTAAAATCTATCTATATACACTTTTGCTATTTAAAAAGCTACATACTATTTTGTGCCAATTTTTTTTACATGTCACCATATTGTAAACCCCAAGAGAAAGTTAAATTAAATTTAATATTTTGATTGTCTACAGTTTAAATTGTCATAATTATCACAGCATCAAATAATGTATACCTTAGAAAATTATTTCAATTTGAAATCTAAAGTATAACTCAACTCTTTTTTCTGAATAATTATTCAAAATAATCATTAGTGTGATACATATGCATTAGATTCTAAAATATGTATCATTTTGCAAAATGATTAATTTAAAAAATGATATGCCTAAGTGATCTAAGAACATATTTATGAAGCTCTCCTAAGGAAATAGGGATTCACACTGGAACTTTTTTAATGTAGGAAATTTTATTGGAAGAGTCAAGCTTCAGTTAGAAAGTTGATGCTAACTTTGAAAAACTTCTGAGAAGTGGTTTGATCTCTACACAGAAAAAAATTGAAGCCTACAAGTATTCACTTAGATGCTACATATTCACTTAGACTACTGTACTAGGCATATGTGTTCAGACATTTTTATTTTTATTTTTTAAACTTTTATTGGAATATAGTTGATTTACAATGTTGTGCTAGTTTCAGGTGTACAGCAAAGTGAATCAGTTATACATATATCCACTCTTTTTTAGATTCTTTTTCCATATAAGCCATTACAGAGTATTGAGTAGAGTTCCCTGAGCTATACAGTAGGTCCTCATTAGTTATCTATTTTATAGATAGTAGCAGACATTTTTAAAAATATGACTTTTTTAAAGAGTTACTGAAGTCAGATTCTGATAAAAAGTCATAAAAATAAAGCCATGATTCAACCTGCCTGTTTAAGACATATATTCCACATCATCATAATTGCAGAATTAACAATCAATCTCAACATACTTCTTTTCATTCCACTAGCGTTTCAGACCTCTAAAACATTTAAAGTATGAGAAAACAGCACCTAGAACATCCTTAATTCTGATCTGAAAAGTATAACATATCTAAAATTTGGTCATCATCAGAAGCCACTTTTGTTAAGCTACTACCAGCCCTGTTCTGTAGAACTGTATTTTATTGTAATAATTTAACTCAAAAATCAGATAACGAGTACTTCTCTATGAATATAAATAGTAACCAGTATACAGCCGTTTACATCAAAGGCAAGAAATTAAGTTCAATGAATCAACATCACTGCATCTGTTTATCTAGGACTCGGTGTATATGAAACTGATTTCACTTACACTCTTCTCAGAAATTATTCTTGACCTAATCCCATATGAATTCCCTCCATCTTAACCTCTCAGTACTATTTGAATATGTTAACCAGTTGTAGAAAATACCATATTAAACCATGAAATATCTGCAGGGTACTCCAGTATGCAAGGCACTATGAAACGCTGAGAAAGTATATTTGAGTATTTAGCAAGGGTAAAAAAGCAACAGTATCTTTAATAAAAGTGGCAGAAGTTTATAAACTGTTCAAAGCTGAAAGATCTGCTTCAGCAGAATTGTTGCTTGCCTTGGAATGTTTGGCACGGTAAGGAGAACAGAGGAGAGATTGCAGCTTCACCGCGGCAGGAATTTAGTCCCTCGAGTTATCATATCATTAGAAAGTGGCTGTGGTCGGGTCTAGATAGTATGAGGGAAAACCAAACAGTACGGGTCTTTATCTCTTTCCCTATTTTGTGTGCCTGAAGGGACAGCTTTTGAAAGCCACTGGGTAGTTTCTCATTCACAGGTACCGAACAGGTAATTAGACCCAGCAGTGGAAGTGAAAGACTTCCTTCTAGTGAGGCAGTCTGGAATCTTTTGCCCCCAGAGAGCAAAAGGCATCTAGATAAAAGGAAGAGGGAAGAGAAGTGAAATCAAAGAAGATTGGCCAAAGTCAGATTCTTCACTGAGTCGCATGTCAACTGCCTAAACCTCTGTTCCCACACTTTCCACAACCTTGTGGTGACCAAATTTTAAACAAACCCCAAAATTGATAGAATGATAAATGAACATTTGTATACCTCTTCCTATATTTAAAGCTGTTAATGTTTTATCACATTTATGTTCTTTCTCTCTAGAGATATATATGGATATGTGTGTGTACACAGTTTTCTTGACTCCCTCTATCATTTGAAACTGGATTGCGTACTTCAGCATGCATGTCTTAAATGAAAGCATTCATTGTTGTAACCATAATAACATCATTCCTTAGAAAGAAAACAATAATTCTATATTATACACTGGCTAGACCATGCACAAATTTCCCACAAGTCTCCTGAGAATGTCTTTTATAGCTGCCGCTGCTGTTATTTTTAATTTTAAATTATAATTCAAACTAGATTCATATATTGCATTTAATTGTTATTTCTCTTTATTTTAGTTTCTCAGTCTTGGCACTGTCGACATGTTGGGCCAATAATTCTTAGTTGTGGGGAGGGGGAGGGCTGTCCTTTGTACTGTAGAATGTTTGGCAGTATCACTGCTCTGCACCCACTAGATGCAAGTTAACATTCCCCCCACTCCAATTTGTAACCATCAAAATTGTCTCCAGATGTTACCACATGTCCCCTGGGGGACAAAATCACCTCAGTCTGGGAACTACTGCTCTATTTTAATCTAGAAAAGTACAGCTGTCCACACCTTATGTAATGTCAGTTAGCTATGCCTGGAGACAAGTCTATATTTTACATCTGTATTATTTCAACATATACCACCATCCCTCTGTGGACCGTTTTGGGAATTATGAATCTCATTAAGAAATAATCAGCCTCTAGGCAGTCATAAAAATCACCTGAGAAACTTGGCAGATACCAGTTTCTGCACTTGTCTCCTAGATACTCTGACTCAGTTCTGGATTGGGACCTGGGAATCTGAGTCGGTTTTTTGTTTTTTGTTTTTTTGCGGTACGCGGGCCTCTCACTGTTGGGGCCTCTCCAGTTGCGGAGCAGAGGCTCCGGACACGCAGGCTCAGCGACCATGGCTCACGGGCCCAGCCGCTCCGCGGCATGTGGGATCTTCGCGGACCCGGGCACGAACCCGTGTACACTGCGTCGGCAGGCGGACTCTCAACCACTGCGCCACCAGAGAAGCCCTGAGCTTTTTATAAGCACACGAAGTTATCCCTATCCAAGTCTAGTTTAGGAAAACTATGTCCTGTGACATAAAACCCAAGACTCTTAGAAAGGTCACACCTAACAAATTCCTCTTCTCGGTTTTAATTATTTTAAATAGTTTTCCTTCCTAGGTTTGCTCAGAGGGCAGCCATAGATACTTTTCTACATGTTTGTTTGCTAGTCTTCATTTTCTGCTTAATTTTTTTCTTTCCACCACTTAGACTTGGGGACACCTATGTCTTGAACCTTGTATTTTTGTATAAAGCAGCATCCACATGCAGTAGTTTCAGATGTCATCAATAGTGCAATATTTTCCATGGATGAACCTTAAATGCATATTGCTAAGTGGAAGAAGCCAATCTGAGGCTGAGAAGCCAAGGCTCCATACTGTGTGATTCCAACTAAATGACATTGTAGAGAAGGCAAAACTAGGGAGATTAGGGGTTGCTAGGAATTTAGGAGGAAGAAGGAATGAATAAGCAGAGCACAGGATTTTTAGGGCATTGAAACTACTCTGTATGATATTATAATGGTGGATACATGTCATTATAAATGTTTCCAAACCCATAGACTATACAACACCAAGAGTGAACCCTAACACAACCTATGGACTTCGGAGAGTAAAGACTTGTCAATGTAGTTTCATCCACTGTGGCAGTTCATCCACTGCCACAAATGTGGGGGATGCTGATCTGGGGAGAGGCAGAAGGTATGTGGGAACTTTCTGTACCTTCTGCTCAATTTTGCTGTGAAGCTGAAACTCCTTTAAAAAATAAAATCTATTAAAAACTTCTCTATTAATTGCTCTGTCATTTTTCCTAAGCCTTAGACTGGCTGCCATGTAATCATTGTACTCTTTTCTTCCTTCTTCATTCTCAAGTGTAGTCACCATGTTCTTTTCATGCTTCCTTTAGAGCAGAAGTTCTCAAGCTTTCATGTGGAAAAATAATTACATAGAAAATGTGTTTAAATGCTCATTCCCATCCTCACCCTGAAGAATCACATTAAAGAGTTTTGGCGTGTAGAACAGGAATATGAATTTTTAACAAACATGCCAGGTGATTCTGAAATTGGTGATTCAGGAACCAACCTTTGAAACCTCTTCCTTTATAGTGTCTGATGTAGTCATCATTTTCTCCCTTTTTCTATAACCTCAGGCCTATTCTATTCACACATGGGTTACAATCACTTCTTTCCTGGTGATCCTAATTCCAGTCTCCTTTTGCTACAATTATTCCTTTGTAAATTGCTAAAATAATCTTTGCAAATGCCATTTTTATCACATCACCTTCCTGCTCAAGAATCAACTACTCCTACTATATCAAGTCTAAACTCTTGGCCTATAATTCAAGGTCTGCTGTCAACTGGCACTTTTGTACCTCTCTAATTTTATCTTTTTCCACTACAGACTGACTCGCCCCTCTAGTTAAACCCAGCCAACTTTCCATTCTTCCATGCTGCTTATTTGCATGCCTTTGAATCTCCCATCAATTGGAATGCCCTCCTTTTTTCATTCCCCCCGCCCAACATCTAATAAGTATTTGTCCCCAACTCACCTACTTTAGGCAAATTTTTCCTGAAGAAAATGTTCCACCAAATCATTGTGCTGACTGAATCAAAATTAACATACTAAACTACAATTCAGATGAGTAGAAATAATAAAAGAAGCCTCTAATATTATAAAGTGGGAATTGTATGTTATTCTTCCAATTGACTTATGAAAACAAAGAATTACTGCAATGAAAATATTAATCATAATTGTAATGTATAAGTACATGAAATAAAATATTAAAAATAAGTGAGCTTAAAGTTTAGTATAAGTGTGATGGTTGGAGTAAAGGCTACAGTGAGACAATAAGACATAGAGAATGATTAGGTAATAAGTGAATGGAGAAAATAAGATAAGAACTGCTGAGATGTTAAACGAATGTGATAGCAAAGTATGATGTCAGATGGAACTGAGACAAGAAGCCAAAACCCAGTTGCCTGTCCAAATAAATCTAAACGATTCCCAGAAGCAGTTTTGGTAATGCATAGACATGAGTTTTATTATGTTCTAGACGTAGCTCCCATATCCAACCAACTTTTGGCGTCTTCAAAGAAGTCATTTCCTGAGCCTGAGTAGCAAAAACACTTCTACAGAGATTCCATTCCCGTGACATGCGACGTGCATACCTAATTCATTGAGTACAGCTAGATTTATTTCCACACAGTTCTATGATTGAGGAATTCATGAGGGTTCTGGGTTTTCCAGGCCCTCACTTACACTTGGACTTACCCATTTTCAAATGTTGTTAATTGAATGAGTGCATTATGATATTGTGTAGTGATTTTTTTCTTGTATTTACATAATTACTAAGGAATTTGTGCATTCCATAAAATACTGGGAGCCCTTCTGGCTTCTCTATCTATGAATTGCCTCATCACATCTGCCTGGCTCTTTTGTGTTCTCTCTAATCACATCCCCTTAGTGACTCTATATCAGCCATGTTGAACTCTAGAATTCACCCAGAAGAACAGGTTTTAGCCAGCCTCCCTGAGTTTGCTTATGTTCTTTTCTTTCCCTGCCAAACTTCAGTGCACTTCCTCTACACAGTTCAATAACACTTTACGGATTTCATGAAAATTATTTATATATTTATGTCTACATTTTTCTCACAAGATCCGGTCTTTTTTTTTTTTTTTTTTTTGCTGTACGCGGACCTCTCACTGCTGTGGCCTCTCCCGCTGCGGAGCACAGGCTCCGGACACTCAGGCTCAGCGGCCTTGGCTCACGGGCCCAGCCGCTCTGCGGCATGTGGGATCTTCCCAGACCGGGGCACGAACCCGTGTCCCCTGCATCGGCAGGCGGACCCTCAACCACTGTGCCACCAGGGAAGCCCAAGATCTGGTCTTTAAAAAGAAAAATATATATATTGCTTTCCTAGCTTCTAAGAAATGGGAGGTACAAAGTAATAAAAGTGGTACAAAGATACATTCCCATGTGAAGTTTTCTTCTTAACATCCTAAGAGGGGTAATTATTTTCTGTCTCTCCTAGGATGAGGAGAGCCAAGACAAGCCATCATGAGGTGCCCACTCAAGGGATCAATCAGACTCTTAGAATGGTCTGCAACCCATAGTCACAAACACTTGAACCCAGAGGTCTCACATTTCCCTTTTCCTGATAACATAAAAATTTGAGCTCCAAAAGTTCTCTCTCCCTTCACTCAGGCCAAGATCCCAGTTCACCTGAAGTGACCTGAAAACGCGAAAGATCCCAAAGCAGGAGTCAGGCACTCTGCATACTTGTTTCTTGCAGGATAGATAGGGAAGATTGCAACAGTACGAAGCAGTCAGGAAAGGGGAGAGAAATGGGATCAGACATGTCTTTTGGGGTGAGGCAGATACTTTCTTTTGGGGTGCATCTAGATGCAACAGAGACAAACCCGTTAATGCGGTGGGGAAAAGTCCAGCCAGACTGGCATAAATTGGTGTTGAGAAACTCAAGGGAAAGACACTGGTTGGTGGAACAGCCAGTGCCTTCTGACAAGGCCAGCAGAGCAAACAGGTCATCCCACCTGCCGAGGGTGAGCAACCACGATGCAGGGAATCTAGAAGCAAGAATATGTAGTGTTGGAATTAGCTGGGCCTGTCCTTAAAATATAAGATCCAAATCACTGGAGTGGAATTCAAGGTCAGCCAAAAACAAGAATCATTCCAGACCTAGAGAAGCTGGAGTGGTAAACACACAAAATGGGAATCAAGATATCTTCTTTAAATAACTACATGAGTTATAAACTTTTGTGTATTTATTTACTTCTTTAACAAATTTTTTGAGTGCCTTTTAGGAGTTGGGCGCTGACGTGGTTTGGGGATGTGGCAATGAACACACAGACTTCTTGGTTCTCACAGAGCTTAATATTTTAGTAGGAGAATACGGACAATACAGAAGTAAAAATGTAACATATATAGCATGTCAGATGTTGACAAGTGCTAAGGGAAAGATAAAGCAGGGAAGAGAAATAGGAGGTGCGCACAGGGAGGATGGGATTAGGTTGTCATTCCATTTAGGATGACGAGGAGAGAGGACAACTGGCCGACTGTGTGCAGGTGGGGAGGGAGAGAGCCATGTGTTCAACAGCAAGTGCAAAGACCCTGTGGCACACAGGTGTGTTTGTGAAGTGTTTGTGGTAGAGCAAGCTGGCTAGTGTGGCTGGAGAAGAATAAGTGAGGGGGAGAAAAGGGCACACAAAGTCAAAGATGAAAAAAGGATGAGAAGATCAGGTAGGGCCTTGGTTTTTACTTATGATGAAACACACTTGGTTCAGAGAAGCATGTTATGAGCTGACTCACAGGGAAACATGATCACTCTTTGCTGTATTGAGAAGAGATGGAAGGTCGATGGAAGCTGAGAAAACAGTCAGGAGGCTCTTACAATAAACCAGCTGTGAGATGTTGACGCAGATCTGGTGGTAACAGTAGAAAGAGCGAGAAGTGTTGAGAGTCTGGACACATTTTGAAGATATAATCAATAATATTTGCCGTTGGATTGGAGGGTTGTATATAGGATGAGAGAAAGAGATGAGTCAAGGTTAATTTCAAAATTTGGGGCCTGAACAACATGAAGAATAGAGTTGCCTTTTATTGATAAGAGAAAGGCTGACTAAGCAGAGACTGAGATGATTATCAGATGTACAAATGGATATGTCAAGTTAATAGTTGCATACCAGAGTGTGGAACTCAGATGAGAAGTGTGAATAGAAATACTATAAATGTGAGAACATTAGAGAACATTTATTTGGCATTTAAATTCATGAGACCAGAGGAAATCATCAAGCTAGTGAGTATAGAGATAGAAAAAAGAAGAGGTCCAAGAGATGTTTAGAAGTTGAGAAGGTACCAGCAGCAAATGAGAATGAAAAAGAGCAGAGATGTAGGGAGAAAACCAGGAGAGACAAATGTCCTGGCATCCGAGTCAAGACAACAAATCAAGGGGAGGAAACGATCCAAGGACTGAAAATAAAACAGCAAATTTAGTGACATGAAAATTACTTGTGACCTTAGTAATTTTCTTCCTGATGGTGAACATAATTTTTGCCAAAATCTGAGAAACTTTCAGTGTTATGGATTGTAAATGAAGAGTTAACCAGGATAACACCATTTGTGGGCAAAATTAATATGTGCTTATAGAGATGATACTGATTTTTTTTTTTGTAACACATTCTGACTAAGGAGATAATCCCAAAAGAGTAGCTGTTCAAATTATGTAAAAAATGACAACATTATTGAAATTATTTACTGCCTCCCAATATAAATAGCTTAAGATAAAATATTTATTTAAATTTGTCTCATTATTTTGTAGACTTCTGAAATATTTAATCTTGACTAGTACATTTTTTGTTTCTCTGGTAGATCATTAGCAATGACTGTTATTTGTTGAATACCAAGAGCCAAGAACTTTACATGAATCATGTCATTTGTAGTTCGACATAGGTATTATCATCATCACTTACAGGGAGAAAACTAATCTAGACTATTCTGGTTAATAGCATTTCATGTGAAGTTGATATTTAACACAACAGAGTAGGAGAGCAGGTTCCCTTGGAGCAAAGACAGACTGATTTTAAATTTTGTATTCACACAACACTTGCCTTAACACTTCATCCACCAAAGGTCTCAGCATGTTTATTCAATTACATAAAACTGAAAGCTAAAGTACACCTTGGAACTATACAGTTGTCTCCAACTCGGGTAGGTGAAACCATTTCCTGGCAAGAAATGTTAGAAATGGGCAAATGTTTTGTGCAAAGTGATCATACTGTGTGAGGTAAGGTGATATGATAGTAAGCAAATAGGCAGTTTCAGGAGCGAAGTTGGCAATTTCCTGAGACCCGTTCTTGAGAGTAAAGTAAATCTATTTGGAAAATATGACTGGTTCTGTTTGACAGAGATAAAAGAAAATTAAATGCAATCTTGAAAATATAGTCACTTGTATAATTCATGCCTGAATTTCTTTTTTTTTTTTTTAAATTTATGCATTTATTTATTTGGTTGCTCTGGGTCTTAGTTGCAGCAGGCAGGCTCCTTAGTTGCACCATGCAGGCTCCTTAGTTGTGGCATGTGAACTCTTAGTTGTGGTATGCATGTGGGATCTAGTTTCCTGACCAGGGATCAAACCTGGGCCCCCTGCATTGGGAGTGCGGAGTCTTAACCACTGTGCCACCAAGTAAATCTGCTGGTATGTTGGTTTGATTACTTAATTAAAATTCAGAATCAACAAATAATAAATAACATCAAGCATTTACTGGCATTTTAAATTAGATAAGATTAGAAATTCAATGAATTTATTTTATATTTAATTGAAGTATAATTACTGTACAATATTATAAGTGTATGATATAGTGATTCACAATTTTTAAAGATTATACTCTATTTATAGTTATTATAAAATATTGGCTATATTCCCCATGTTGTATATATCCTTGTAGCTTATTTTATACCTAATAGCTCATACCTCATACATCCCTACCCCTATATTGCCCCTACCCCCTCCTCTCTCCCCACTGGTAACCACTAGTTTGTTCTCTAGATCTATGAAGTCTGCTTCTTTTTTTGTTACATTCATTAGTTGGTTGTAATTTTTAGATTTCACATATAAGTGATATAGAGTAATTGTCTTTGTCTGACTTGTTTCACTTAGCATAATGCTCTCCAAGTTCATCCATGTTACTGCAAATGGCAAAATTCTTTTTTAGGGCTAAATAATACTCCGTTATATATATATATATATATATATATATATATATATATATATATATATATATATATATATATATATATATATATATATATCAGCGGACATTTAGGCTGCTTCCATGCCCTGGCTATTGTAAATAGTGCAGCTATTAACATTGGGGTGCATGTATCTTTTCAAATTAATGTTTCTGTTTTAGAAATTCAACAAATTTTAAATTATAAAATATTGAAAACAATAATTACAATTTATTTTGACTTTTATACATGCAGTATACAATGAAATTTTTATTATAGTTTTTATTGTTTTATCATCATACCTTAGTATTTCCTTATAATTTATAAACTATTTGTTCAAATAATTTTTTAAATAGGATGAAAAGAAACTTTTAAAATGTTGCTTGATTGTATTAAAGCCTTTAAAATAATTATAAAGTTTTCTTTTATTTTCTCTGTGATAACTTCTCTTCATTATTTTATAATTGCAGGATAAGTTGCAATAAATATTTTAGCATATCATGAGGCTATGTAAGCATATGATTTAGCTTGTATTTAATTTGTTTAAATAAATATTTCTGTGTACATTTTGATGAAGTAGATTAGGGTTATGAGAAAGCCATTCCTAGATCATTTCTGAATCAATATGATACTGTCATTCCCTGGTCTGATTTTCTTGAGTAAATATTTGTTTCTGTGATATGCTGTACAAACATAGAAGATTATTATAAAAATAATATACTTAGAGAATTGGTGTTAATGATATCTAACTAAATACCTTTTAAATTGTGATACCTCTGTAATGGTTTCTTTAACTTTTAATTTATAAAAGCAGATCCAGAAACTTTAGTAAGACAGAGGAGAAAACAGTCAGCTTCACTTTTTTTTTAATGTAGCAGAAAATAAGTGAATAAAAGATTTGTTTTAAATTTGAAACAAACATTCGGGTGCCACAAACTAGTAACATACTAGTGTTTCCCAGTATATCTTTGGGTCAAAGATAGATGAATCAAAGATATCTGTGAACATTTTCAGATCTTCTCTGCTGAGTGGACTCATTCATACATATATTCATCCCGTTGTTAAACACAGATTTATTGAGCATCAACTAGTGACACAGGCACTGTGTTGGGATGCAACAGTCACCCAGAAAAAAGTCTTACCTTCATGGATCTAATATTTTAGTTGTAGAAGATAGTTAAACTAAATAAGAAGAAACAGATAGTAAGTTAGGTGGCGATAGATCCTATGCAACCCATTGAAAAGAAATAGGGACGGGGCTGGCATAGGAGGTTGTAATATTAAATGATAAAGTCACAGTAGGCCTCTCTGTGTGAAGACCTGAAGAAGGCAGAAGAATGAGAGTTGTGTGCCAATCTGGAAACACTTATACAAAGCTTACCATGTGCCAGGCACCGTTTACATGCTTTACATCCATTAACACATTTACTTCTTACAATCCACTTGTGAGCAAGGTAATAACTCCATTTTAAAGATGAAGAAACTGAGGGATGGAGAGGAATAGCAACTTGGCCAAGGTCATAGGCTAATAGTAATGGAACTAGGATTCAACCCAGAGAGTTACTTCCAGATTCTAGGTGTTTAAATGTAACTAAAACATCCCAGGCATAAGAAACACCAAGGGGGGCTTCCCTGGTGGCTCAGTGGTTGAGAGCCCGCCTGCCGATGCAGGGGACACGGGTTCGTGCCCCGGTCCGGGAAGATCCCACATGCCGCGGAGCGGCTGGGCCCATGAGCCATGGCCGCTGAGCCTGCGTGCCTGGAGCCTGTGCTCTGCAACTGGAGAGGCCACAACAGTGAGAGGCCCGCGTACCGCAAAAAAAAAAAAAAAAAAAAGAAAGAAAAGAAACACCAAGGGCAAATGCTGAGGTGTAGGAGGGTTTGGTGTGTTGGAGAGCAGTCCAGAGGACAGTGTGGGTGGGTGGAGTTGGAGGAAGTAGGGGAGGCTGGAGGAGGCCAGTGGGATACAGATCATGTGGGACCTTGTAGATCCATAAGGACTGTGTGATGGGCAGGCATTTTAGGCTTGATAATTAATAAGGATATGTCCTATCAATTTAGCTAATGTATGTGTCAAATCAAAGACATTTTATAGGTTAGGAGGAAAAAAAGCAGGAAAATAATAATAACAAAATAGAAAGGAAAGGTATATAAAAACGTTCAGGTAATTTTTGTGATCATAATGTATCTTTTGAATATCTCCTATTACTTCCTATCCTTCTCGTCCTCTTTACTTTTTCTCCAGTGCACCAATCACCATCTAACCTAACAATACATTTTTTAATAGACTTTATTTTTTAAAGCAGTTCTTGATTCATAGCAAAATTGAATGGAAATTACAGAGAGTTCCCATGTACCCCCTGCCCTCATATATGCACAGCCTCCCTACTATTAATATCCAGCACCAGGCGGTACATTGGTTACAGTTGATTAACAAGTCCACTGTTTACATTGATATTTTATTTTTTATTTATGTCTTGACTTCTCCCACTTGAGTATGATCCATGAAATCAGAGAGTATGTTTGATTCATTGCTTTATCTCCAGTGCCTAGAAAAGCACCTTGCAAAGGATTGATATTCAAAAATTATTTAAGAATTAATTAACTCAAGCAGGATCTTTGTTAACAGGAAAGATCACTTAAGCCAATAAGGCAAATTTGGCCGTTTTCAAAACACTGACATAGCGTAGGTTTTCCAGTCTACTGCTGTAGCAACACCATCGCACCCCTTGCTTATTCAATAACTGTTTACTGAGTGCCTGTTTCCAGTCATGCTTCTAGAGGCTAAGGATATAGAAGTGGAAAAGCAGTAAAGGTGCACCCTTGTATATAAGTATTCTACTGGAAGAGCTTTCACTCAGAAGTCAGAGATTGTATCAGCTGTCTCTTCTCCTCATTGGTGCTGGAATCCTTCCTTCTTGCTGCTTTCAACCAGGTCCCCTCACGATGTTCCTATAAACCTTCAAGAAAACAAATGTTATTCTCTGTTCTGCAACTTTTTATCTTTATATGAATGGAAAAATGTTATACCTTTAAAGGTCAGAGCCTTGAGAATGAACTATCCTCTAGATTTCAGGCTATAGGCAACATTCTTTTACAAAAGATGCAGAGCCAGCCTGACTACCTACGCACAGGCAAGAGAGCACAAAGGTTAGAGCTAAAGGAACAGATTCAATATGGAGTCAGGTTTGTTCTTCTCTGTTACAATGGCAAGCAATGAATTGTTCAACAGCAAGCCGTAGAATATTTGTTTTTGATATAAATTAATTTGCACATTGATATGCTCATGTTTAGGATTCATTTTTGATACTTCATATAGATGTTGCAATTGCACATCTTAGATTTTCTGGGACAAACCTGGCATTAAATACCCATCTCCTTTTGTTTTTTTTTTTTAAATATGTCAGTGCTTGTTAGAACCTGCATGCTAATTTTTTTTTCTTCTGAAATTAGGTCACCACACAAATAGAGTCACAATCTCAATGTCTGAGAATGTTATGCTCCTTCATTATCACCAAGAAACTTTAGTCAGACAACGACTCTAAAGCAGGAGAGAAACTGGTAACCTATTGTCCTCAAAGAATTCATTTAGATTCCAAATGTTTTTCACAGAGAGGGGATTTCCTAGGCATCTGGAAAATCTACCTCTGTTATTTGGCATTCTTTTCCTGTAATACTTTTACAAGCTGTAACTGCTCCATGTGGAAACATTTCTTAATCACCATTACATGCCTTTTACTAGAAAGTCTGCAATATTTGTTGCCACCATTAACAAATCCAGAGAAGTAATTCATAAAGTTGAAATTAGCACACCTGCATATTTAAAAGTACAAGAAACTTATTCCTATTTATTAAAAAAATTTGAAGTCTCTTATAAATAGCTTGCTTTTAATATTATATTTCATACTGTACTTGCTTATAGAACTATTTCGGTCTTAATTATTTTTCAAGTAAAAACAAAACTGAATGGGTAAAATAAATCCAGATAGTAACCTAGAGGGTTTCAGAAATATTTGTCTAAGACTCTCTAAAAGGTGAAATAAATTTTATAGTATCAAGATCAAATTGTTGATTTAATGGTAAGTTCTAGGGTATTTAATTCCTCATTAAATTTGGATTTACATTTTTATGGTCTTGAAGGTCATAATTTTTTTATGCTGTAGCATTCATTTTCCTGAATTGCATGTTCTGTTCTTTCAAGCACAGCAATTTGAAAATGTGTTTTTTAGCCCTACACTAAATGATGCCAACTGTATTATCAGTGCTCAGATTTATTTTTATTATTGCTATAGTTAGTTATCCCATCAAGTCTAGAAAGACTCTTTAAACCATATATGTCCGATTCTTATTGCAGTCCATGCACATTAGGTATATTTGTATATGCATGGCTCATTTCAGGAGTATTAAACTGAAGAACTTGGAGCACAGAGGACTCATCCAACGCAATGTCATCATTTCACAAATGCTGAATCAAAGAACCAGAAACTGAAGATCCTTTCTGAGGGGCATGTGGCTAACAAGAACTAGGGTATAACCTAAGTCTCAAACTCTGAGGCCAGTTAGAGTCTCTCTAACTACACAAGTTTGTATTTTCAGTGACTGTATCTATACTTTTGATATAAATAAGATTTCACGGGCCTACAGCAGGGATTGCAAGCTTTTTCTTTTAAATGCCAGATGGTAAATATTTTAAGCTTTGTGAACCATACAATCTTTGTCACAAGCATTCATCTCTGTAGTTATAGTATGAAAGTAACCATAGACAAAGCACAAAGAAAAAAAATGAGTGGGACTGTGTTCCAATAGAACTTTAGAGACAATGACATTTGAACTTCATATCGTTTTTATGCTCTAGTATTCTTTTGTGCTATAGTATTCTTCCTTTGATTTCTTTCAATCATGTAATAATATAAAAGCCATTATGAGTTCATGGCTGTACAAAAATAGGCTAAAAAAAAAAAACCCTAAAATACTAGTTTGCCAACCCAATATAGAGGAATAGTAGGGATCTTTTAAAGCATTTTGCCCTTAATCCACAGACACACAGGATATTCCATTGAAAAAATTTTAGAATTTTCATTTAAATTTAGATCATCCTTTTAAATTTCTAATTTTACTAGTGTATAATATATACTAATACATCAGTACATACAAATATAATCTATACACAGAAATATATAGATTTATTGAAATTTTGCTCAATTTTTAACAAACAGTGAGTTGCAAAGATGTTTGAAGTCCGTCGGTCCAAGTTAACAGTGATCGAAAACAAAT
Organism: Grampus griseus; assembly: GCF_964374135.1. Taxonomy (NCBI): domain Eukaryota; kingdom Metazoa; phylum Chordata; class Mammalia; order Artiodactyla; family Delphinidae; genus Grampus; species Grampus griseus. The sequence goes on from NC_138998.1 coordinate 111,265,359, forward strand.
GAGGGAAATTTAATAAGAATATAAATATAATCTTGCATAAGCACATGTTGGGAATTCCCTAATATAGAAAATGGAGGTAATTGTACTATCTCCACAAGGTCAGCTAAATAAAACATTACAGGTCAAGCGCCATATGGTGCTTGGGACTTAGTATATGCTAAATCATAACTGGTATTATTATATCACATGTTATAACAGTTTATGAGTAAAAAGTATTCAGCCACTTATGATAAGAAGACTGAATTAATCTTTAAGAGAATGCTGAAAAATAGTAACAATATATTTACTCCACACTTTTTAGTTCTTTACAGTTTTCAAAGCACTATCAATTGTATTTATTTTAAATTTGATGCAGAACACAATTCTGTACTAGGCAGGGCTGACATATTTTGAAGAGTAAGAGACAATTATTTCTATTTTACAAAAAGAAACTAATCCCCAACTGCAAATGATGGTGTTATTCCAGAGCCCAGGTCTTCTGACTTCCACTTGTTAAAGGAAATGATAAACCACAATTAAACATTTAGATTGTTCTGATCCCACATATTTAGAGGACTATTGACAACCTTGATGAGTACAAACAGGAAAGTTTTCTGTTACCTGGTAACTTGAGAAATGATTAAGGGAACTGGGAATGTTTGACCTAGATAAAAACTTCACTGTAGAGAAGATAACGCTCTAAATTTTTTTTCAAGACTTCTCATGTGGAAGAGAGCATAGACATTATCTTACTGCCCAGAAGAGAGAACTAGAACCAATAAGCGAACAGCCTTTGACAAAATGCAAGGCAGGATTTGTAATAATGGAATAGTATTACAGCTCATGGTCTATCCTTGAGAGAGTGAATTCTTCTAGAACCTGTAAACCACCTGTTAAAGAGAAGATTCTCATAAAAGAAGTAAAGTTGTATTGGATTTCTTTTATGGCACCTTCTATCCCCCAAAATCCATAATCCTGAATATTTTTAAGATTATGGACTATAAAACTTATTATTTATAGATTGATTTTACATGTATAATTTTATTAGGATTTTCAAATGTTTTCTTTTAAAATTTTGTCTCAATTCAACTCCTCAGTATTATTTTGACTCAAATACCCTGCCAGTAGTTTTGAAAAATCACTGTAAACAGATTTAAAATGTCTTTCATTTTAAAGGTTTAAATTGTTCCCATTTGTAAGATTGACAAGTAGGAAAATTAAGGTTGATTTCTTATGAATTTCTTACTAGAGCTGCCAACTGTCCTTTCCAAATATCATTTTCAAAAGACGATGATATAAATTAGAGCATACTACAGAAGGGGCCTGTGTGTATTAATACAGGTGATGCTACTTTTATGAGACATTGGCACTTAAAGTAAAACCTGTGCTATGTCTAACTCCTTTGATCTAAAAGAATTTATAATGTACCTTTCACTTTACAAAAGAGATATTGTGATAATTAATCCACCAGGTTTTGCTGCCAAATAAGGTAACCCAGTTTAACTAACTCATTTTTTATCTGTGTTACGAAATTTTAAGTCCGTTTGATTAAAGCCCCGGAATTGTGCAAATGAGCTAACAGAACAACAGAGCTTGGCTTTTCTCATTATGTCTACGTTTATTATATAGAAAATTTTAATTGTTCTAGCCCACCAAAGCAAACAAAAGTGTGGTCAGATCCACGATACTCTGTTTCACCCAGAGTTGTGTTGTTTCCATTGCTGCATTGTCAGGAGGAATTGAAAAGAAGCAGATTTTGTCTGTTGTTTTGGGGTTGTCGTATGAATCATTCCCAAGGAATGAGCCCTTAGTGCAGGACTGGTGGGGACTAGAGAATGGCCTCTACTTTCTTCTGTACCTTTTGACTATGAAATTTACTGCTGGACACACGAAAAGAGCAGCAAATGGTGATTTATTTCCACAGGATAGAGGACATTACATATTTTCCTGTTCTCTAGACATATTTTTAAAATTTATTTTGAGAAATCCATCTTCAGTTATAGAGTGCTGATTAATGGCAGTGGTGCATGTTTGTATGATTTGAGTATGATGACAAAGCTGAGGAACTTGGGGGCTCTATTTCAGTTTAAAATAAAATCAAACAGTCCAAATACATTAGCCACTTTGTAACAAATGCTTGGTATGTTTTCTCCAATATGTATGCCATACTTAAAGCTTTCTCTTAACAGTAAGAAACTTATATTCAACTGTGTATTTTACTGAGTATTCAATTGACAAAATACATTTTCATATTCAGTTAATACATTTTATATGTAATAATTGTCAGGCACTTTAGTTTTATTTGAGCTTATTTGTAGTATTTCTCATAGACTGAAATATGTGATCATTTTTCAGGAAAGTCCTAAAATATAAGTATTTCTAAAGGAAGGACTGCAAAGTGGCCCTCAAATACTTCTCATGGTGACTAAATTATCTTTCTTAAAAATTCCAATTTGCTTCATTTTTCTTTGTCTCTCAATTATGTATAATGTAACTGATAACAGTTTATTAATGCTAATTCTTAATGCTAATTAGATTCTTAATGCTAATTAGATTCTTAATGCTAATTAAGTATTACACATAAATGAACTCATTTGAGCATCACAGTGCCCTTCTTTACTGAGGAAGAAAGGGAGGCTCAGAGAGGTTAAGTGGCTTGCTGGTAATCACACAGGTGATAAGGGGCAGAGCTGGAATTTGATCCCAAGGTCTTTGGCCCCAGAGACAACACCCTTCACCTCTAAATCATATTACCTGCATATCGGAATCATTATGTTGTATTTGTTCTTGAGAGGTATGTTCATATATAGCTTCATAGCATCACAAAATCATATAATAATCCAAAAAAGTACAAATAAATTTACTTTGTTTAAAAAGAAAAAAAAAACTTCAAATACTCTTTGTTCTCCATGAAGAAGAAAAATTGCCCACTGTCCTATCAAGAGGGCCCTGGATGTATCTGACAATTCAGATTGATTTTCCTCCTTAGGTTATCTCACATAGTTATTTCTTAATTTTCCATTGTGTTTAAATTTTCAAACATTAGAAGCTCCTTCAAATTCCCTTCCATTATGTCAATATTTATGTAATTTTAAGCCAGAAGATACTCTTTGACAGTGAGAGGATATTGTTTTACCTTTTTAGAAAAGATTTTATGTACTGCTATGATTCATCTTATCTTCTCGAAAGTGTACGGAAACTTGTCTTTTTTTTTTTTTTTGAGGGGTGAAAGATGAAATAAAATGAAATTTTTAAAATGAGATCATTTGGGTCATTCTATTGGATTTACCAAACCTGGATATTCAAGCATCATTCTAAGAATTTAAATGTAGGGACCTTTGGGTCTAGAGAAAGTTTAAAATATTGTGATTCCCAGCTTTGTACATTCAAGTACAAACTACTTTTGTACGAATCAGGGTGTGTCTAGTTCTTTCTCTCTTCACTGCTGCCATGCAAAGCCACCGTCAACTCTCACCCTGAATATTGGTCTTTTCCTCTCTGATCTCCTTATTTCTACTCTTGTCTCCCTGAGCATCATTTTCTGCATGGAAGCCAAGTATAATCTTTTCAAAGGCATAAATCAAAATATCTAACTCTTTGCTTCCAACCCTCTGCAATTTCCCATTGAACAAGGGTTGAAATTCCAACATTTTGCAAAATTTTTATTGGAGTATAGTTGATTTATGATGTTGTGTCAGTCTCAGGTGTACAGCAAAGCAAATCAGTTATACATATACATATATCCACTCTTTTTAAGCTTCTTTTCCCATATAGGCCATTACAGAGTATTGAATAGAGTTCCCTGTGCTATACAGTAGGTCCTTATTAGTTATCTATTTTGTATATAGTAGTGTGTCTATGTTAATCCCAATGTTCCAATTTATCCCTCCCCCAGCCGAAATTCACACATTTTAACTTGGGCTGCATGTACATGATCCTACTTCCATTCCAGCATTACCTGATACTCTTCTCTCATGTGTTTACTGTACTCTGACCATGTGGCCATCTCTCTGTCTTTCCAATACTCAGAACTACCTGAAGGCTTATGGATTTATGCCTCTGATGGGAAATTTTCCCCCAGAAATCTCATCATTCAGGTTTAAAATTTAGTGTCACTGTCAGAGAGGTTCCTTTGCCCTCCCAACATTTTCAGGAGCTACTTCCCTTGCCCCCCATTGCCTGCTCACATGTTCTGTGATTTTTAGATTTTACAGTGTTAAGCTTTTTCTGCAGTCATTTTCTTTATATACTGAGGATTTTGTCGTTGTTAATCCAATCTGTAAGAGTTGTCTCTCCATCTCCATTAGACCAAGGGCCATCTCTTTGATTTGATGCGGACTTTCCAGTGCCCAGTAAATAGTAGGTTCTGAGTAAATATTCATTGAACTGAACTATCGAATCATTTCCATTGCACAAGTCACCACAGTAATCTGTGTGAGGTTGTAGGATGGGCATTATCAGAGAGGGGAAATGTCAGAATTGTTCTTCACCAAAATCTTGATGACCAGTGTGAGGCCAGGCTGAGAGAAGGGCATATGTGTCCTGGTTTTTAGTCAAGTTTTCCCACTCAAATATCTTTTGCGTTCTTTATTGGTTCAATTATTTGGGCAGCATCTGTTAGAATTTCACAGTTAAAAAAGAATAATTTCTTTTAGAGCACTGCACTTGTTACACTTGTGCAGTTTTTGTAGGAACTTGTCTTCCCAGAAGAATTATGGTAGTTGGACAAATGCTTGAGGATTTACTAAAGCAATAAACACATTAACACTACTGTGGGGTGCACATCTGTATTACTCAGTTAAGAAAAATGCATAAATTGGAACCTGAACTATTTCTACCATGCAATACTGGCTGGCTGATGCAGTTTCACCTGGGCTTTCCTAACAGATGAAAGCTTGAATTTTCTACAAATTGATTCTAAACACAGTTATAAAGAAGGGATTTCAATTTCTTATCATATCAAAAGATATAGCAGTGTATATACCCCCCAAAACATAGATCAGTGCTATACCGATTGCCATTAGCATAATCTACTGTTCAGATGATATGATACTGTGCCACTCTTTGCAAATGGTATTTAACAGTTTAATTTGTGCTTTGACTTTAGAATTGATGATACAATTAGTAAATGTACTCATGGACAGATGCATGCATAGGTAGTTTTCTGTGGAAATGAATGCTTAATAAGCTAATGGTATGTTTAATTTATCATTTTAATTGGAAATTAGAACAGATACACCACCTCAAAAAAAAAATGACAAGCTATACTACCTTAAAATCACTAGAATTTAAAGCATTCTGGTGCTTTAGATATTCCAGATAGTCTTTTAATAATAGGACTTGAAATCTACACCTTAGACTTCTGAAATTATAACTGAAGAATATCCTAAAGCAGAATCACCAAAATTTTTCCTACATATCTCATTTACCACAATTTTAATTTATTTAAAAGAAAAAGAAATTAATGCAAATTTGAAATACATGCATAATTATTTTTGCTTGTTTTGTTTTTGCTTTAGGAATTGTTTTAAATCAATAATTATCTTAAATGGTATAATTCTTCATATCCTTTCTTCCATTTCTTCTTTCATGAAAGATTTCTTGAGCATCTATATGTCGCCCCTCATCTGAAGGGATGTGAATAAAAATGATACACAGTGCTCAGAGAGATCTGACAGCAAATGGACCAGTATAAGACTAAATAGTCATTATTAACAGCCCACTGTCAATAAATAAGGAATATGCTTTGAGCTGTATTTTCTAGTGATGGGAATGGCTTTTATAATGATCCCATTTACACTTTGTGACCTAGTTTTCTTTGCTAGCAAGTGCAGACATTTGTCAGGAATAGTATTAAGGTATATGGCCTTCTTCTCTAGTCTACCTAATGCCTACTTATCCTCCAATCTCCCAGACTCATTTCAAGCACCCTGTCATTCTTGACGCCCTCCTCGACCTCCAGAATGGACTGGTTGTCTCTCCTTTATGCTTCCCTAGTCCTCAGTATATTCATTGAATTTAACACACCAATTAATATTTTTTGGTTTTCATTTTTGGTTTATGTATATTCCCCATTTAATTCTTCAGAAAGGGATTTGTGGCCTCCTTAAATCTGAGGGCTTTTTCGGAAAGAAGTCTGTCATATCATTTGCTTTACCACAGTTTCTGATGCAATACTTTGTATTCATGTGGCCTACACAGAGACTGCCTGAGTACCTGGGTTAAATCAGATTGATAGCATATTTTGTTCAAGTAAGCCCCAGCCCCAGCAGCTATTAATCCAAATTTTATGCACATTATCTAAATCAGTGGTTCTCAGACTGTGGTTCCTGAACCAGCAGCATTAGTAGCATCTTGAACTTTTTAAAAATGCAGATACTTGGATCCCAAATCCATCATACTGAATCAGAAACTGGAGGTTGGATGCAAATGTCAACTGATTCTGATGACTACTAAAGTTTGAAACCACTGATGTAAGCTGATACGAATGAGTAATAACGTATATAGTCAATATACTATATTATACCCAAACTATGGATTTGGTTTGTATTTATTTATTTATGAATATGGACTCATGCCTATTAAGAAGAAAATCACAAATATCCAGCCCCTCTCCTTTCTCTGCTTTGATCCATGTATAAAGCAGGAAGCAGTACTGAGGAAACAAAAGTGCAGGTTCAGCTGAAATGGAACTTTCTTTGTCTCCAAACTTGCTTACAACGGGGTCCATATCATTCCAGGCTGTAATAATGACGTTTTGCTTTCAAGGGAGGAAACCTCAGACCTCATCCTCTTGCAGTCCTTGCTGAATTGCAGTCTGCAACTTTGAATAAATGAGTGAGGAGAAAAGACACCAATGTATGTTGGCTGCCCTCTGAATGAGAGAAGTATATACATTTTATGATATCATATTGCACATAAGCAAAATAATTCTCTAAATTAAAGATTGATACTATCACAAATAAAAGAAAGCCAATGTGAGCACAAAGGATAGTATGTATAAAATACTTGGAACAGTGCCTGGTACAGAATAAGTGTTCAATATCTATTAGCTACTATTATTACAGATCATCTAGATATTTAAAAGATAATCTAAACTCATGAGAAAGGGCAAAATATATCAGCCACACTTTACAATTTTAGTCAATTCTGAACGCAAAAAGGGACGGGGTGGGGAGGGATGCATTTATTCAGTATGCATTTCAATTAACCTTACAAGCTGACCTTGTAACAGAAGGATAGAAATGAGTAGTATTTATTACATATCTGCAATTGGCAGAGGGAAAGATTCTAAACGTTCTTGCTTCGGAGGCTAGAATTTAGCAAGTAGTCACGTATTATATTGAAGAAGAATACTTTAGCTTAATTAACACCTTTATCTAACCTTACACTTAGCAATAGTTTTTACATAGAGAATTTCAGTTTTCAGCTTCAAAGTTCCAAATATCTATGAAGTAGCAAATTTAAGCAACGTCAACAATGTTGCTTACATTTTATAAGAATAACCATATGACCAATTTTGCATAAAGTTGACAGTCATCAAAATCTTCCTATATATTGTTTATCTATAGAACACAAATTTTCCCAAGGGCAATAATTTATTGTGTGATAAGTATCATATCTCCAGTACCTAGAAAAGTGTCTGACACATAATAGACATTGAAAATATTTAATCATGATAATTAATTGAATACAAGTAAGAATTTGTGTGAATCGCCATTATGACAGAAAGCAAATATTTAAATTTCTTTTTAATTTTGGAGGATGATGAATATTTATACTTTGTATTTTCAGATATTGTAATATTTAAAAAAACAAAGTAAAAACTGGTACCACGTATCTAAATTTATATTCCTTATTTAGAAGCATGCTATTATGATCTTGAACAAGATTAAAAATAACTCTTCTTTTAGAAAACAACAAAAACAAAAAACAGTAAATTGTCTCTCCTTGCACCCTATTACACACATTTCCATAAACCTCTTACATTTAAAACTTTTCTCAACTTAGGGTGATGGTGTCAGGAAAAGACATAGAAATGTAGCCAGGCAGACATGGTGAAATCTCAATATGCCACTACGAGCAGGAACTCTTCTAAGCCTCAGTTTCCTCATCTGTAAAACAATGTTAATATCAGTCTTGCTCTGTTATTTTAAAGATTAAATAGAAACAAGTGTGAAAGCATCTAACATTAAATGTAATTTTCTTATCTCAAATTCATTTGAAATTTCTTTACAGCCACCCTGAAGTAAGAAAAAAACAATGGCTTAATCTTCTAAGATTAAGTAGCCCAAAGTAGAACCTTCCATTTAATATATTAATATATTAGGTATATATTATGATAAATTATATGAAAGGTATGTTAACATAATAATACATTACTTAAAACATTACATATGTCTCTCCATGAAATTGATTAACTATTCTAAAGTTAGAAAACATATGCAGGGTCTACCCTGGTTATATATCTTACCAGCTCTTGACCTTGAACAAGTTACTTAATGTCTCTAAGACTCAGTTTGTCATAGATAAATAGTAGAATAACAATAGCTACCTAATAGAGTTGTTGGGAGGATTAAAAATACTGTAAGGAAAACTTTAATAAACTTCAGTAAGTGACAACTCTTCTCAACTCTTTATTCAAGTACTTACAGAACAAATTTTATGGTAGGCATTTGTTTTCCTTTTCACTGTACTCCAAGTTCCATGTCAGTCATAACTGCAATAGCAGAAACAGGAAATCTCAGAGTTTAATATTACAGTGTTAACATTTAATGCATTTAAGTTGTTTTTCATATTTTCACATGAAGAAGCAGCTCCATTTCTACAACTATTTTCATACCCACTCTTAGGCACAGCTTTCACTTTATTTTTAAATAAAAATAAACATTAGGGAAATATTTATTTTGCCCTTAAGTCATTTAATTATTAATTATGTCCAGTTATTTCTCAGCAGTACCCAAGAAACTTATTAGCAAACTGACTTAATAAATGTGGAACCTACTGTTAAGCCCAGATATTCTGCTAAGCCTGTATTTCTAATTGCACATACAAGATTTTCAGATGTATTACAAAGCTATTTTTAGATAACTTCTCCTTTATTTCTATTAAGAAAATATATCGATCAATATTAATAGGCAGAGCAGAATTGAGCCACAAATTAGTTCAGACTTGTTCTGTCCAATGTGATAGCCACTAGCTAATGAGTCTATTGAGCCCATTCAGAAGTGCTATAGATGCACACACTGGTTTTCAAAGACATAAAATTATATTAATAATTTTATATTGATTTTATGTTGAAATTAATTTTGTACATTTGTGTATTATGAAAATTAATTTTGCCGTTGATTACTCTCTTAAATGTGACTGCTAGAAAGTTTTAAAAGATGATGTAATTCATGTTTGTGGCTCCCTGGTTTAGAATTTTACAAAAGAAGTCAGTCAAAAAGATTCCCTTAAACTAGGAAGAGACTTCATAACTACATACGTTTGTGTGTGTTTATGTGTCTGTATACATGTGTAATGACTATAGGTAAAACAATGAAATACATTACTAACACAGTAGAAATATATTTATGAATATATATATTTATGAATGAGAGTTCTATTTCAAAACTCATTGTTCTGTCACAAGTTGACTACTTATTTTGGGATTTGAAACTTGATTAGGTGTGTCACCTCCTCAAACAATTGACTGAATAAAATATTAGAATAGATTTAGTTGGAAATGGTAGAGACCCCACTCTACTATTCTTCAATAATCGAGGACAGGAAATACATACCTGGTCCTCACTTAACTAAGATGCATGTAACTGAAAAGATGAAAGGCAGATTTTATTTTATTTTATTTTACTTTATTATTTTATTTTTATTTTATTATTATTATTTAACATCTTTATTGGAGTATAATTGCTTTACAACAGTGTGTTAGTCTCTGCTGTATAACAAAGTGAATCAGCTATACATATACATATATCCCGATATCTCCTCCCTCTTGCGTCTCTCTCCCACTCTCCTTATCCCACCGCTCTAGGTGGACACAAAGCACTGAGCTGATCTCCCTGTGCTATGTGGCTGCTTCCCACTAGCTATCTATTTTACATTTGGTAGTGTATACATGTACATGCCACTCTCTCACTTCGTGCCAGCTTTCCCTTCCCCCTCCCTGTGTCCTCAAGTCCATTCTCTGCGCCTGCTTCTTTATTCTCCTGTCCTGCCCCTAGGTTCTTCAGAACAATTTTTTTTTTTTTTTAGATTCCATATATATATATATGTTAGCATATGGTATTTCTTTTTCTCTTTCTTACATACTTCACTCTGTAAGACAGACTCTAGGTCCATCCACCTCACTACAAATAACTCAATTTTGTTTCTTTTTATGGCTGAGTAATATTACATTGTATATATATGTGCCACAACTTCTTTATCCATTCATCTGTCGATTGACACTTAGGTTGCGTCCATAATTTGACTATTGTAAATACAGCTGCAGTGAACATTGTGGTACATGACTCTTTCTGAATTATGGTTTTCTCAGGGTATATGTCAAGCAGTGGTATTGCTAGGTCCTATGGTACTTCTATTTTTATTTTTTTAAGGAACCCCCATGCTGTTCTCCATAGTGGCGGTATCAATTTACATTCCCACCAACAGTGCAAGAGGGTTCCCTTTTCTCCACACCCTCTCCAGCATTTATTATTTGTAGACTTTTTGATGAGGGCCATTCTGAGGGGTGTGAGATGATACCTCATTGTAGTTTTGATTTGCATTTCTCTAATGATTAGTGATGTTGAGCATCCTTTCATGTGTTTGCTGGCAATCTGTAAATCTTCTTTGGAGAAATGTCTATTTAGGTCTTGCCCATTTTTGGATTGGGTTGATTGTTTTTTTGATATTGATCTGCATGAGCTACTTGTATATTTTGGAGATTAATCTTTTGTCAGTTGCTTTGTTTGCAAATATTTTCTCCCATTCTGAGAGTTCTCTTTTCATTTTGTTTATGGCATCCTTTGCTGTGCAAAAGCTTTTAGGTTTCATTAGGTCCCATTTGTTTATTTTTGTTTTTATTTCCATTTCTCCAGGAAGTGAGTCAAAAAGGATCTTGCTGTGATTTATGTCATAGAGTGTTCTGCCTATGTTTTCCTCTAAGAGTTTTATAGTGTCTGGCCTTATATTTAGGTCTTTAATCCATTTTGAGTTTATTTTTGTGTATGGTGTTAGGGAGTGTTCTAATTTCATTCTTTTACATGCAGCTGTCCAGTTTTCCCAGCACCACTTATTGAAGAGGCTATCTTTTCTCCATGTATAAATTATTGCCTCCTTTATCAAAGATAAAGTGACCATATGTGTGTGGGTTTATCTCTGGGCTTTCTATCCTGTTCCATTGATCTATATTTCTATTTTTGTGCCAATACCATACTGTCTTGATGACTGTAGGTTTGTAGTATAGTCTGAAGTCAGAGAGCCTGATTCCTCCAGCTCCATTTTTCTTTCTCAAGATTGCTTTGGCTATTTGGGGTCTTTTGTGTTTCCATACAAATTGTGAAATTTTTTGTTCTAGTTCTGTGAAAAATACCTTTGGCAGTTAGATAGGGATTGCATTGAATCAGTAGATTGCTTTGGGTAGTAGAGTCATTTTCAAAATGTTGATTCTTCCAGTCCAAGGACAAGGCATATCTCTCCATCTGTTTGTATCATCTTTAATTTCTTTCATCAGTGTCTTACAGTTTTCTGCATACAGGTCTTTTGTCTCCTTAGGTAGTTTTATTCCTAGGTACTTTTTTTTTTTGTTGCAATGGTATATGGAAGTGTTTCCTTAATTTCTATTTCATATTTTTCATCATTAGTGTATAGGAATGCAAGAGATTTCTGTGCATTAATTTTGTATCTTGCTACTCTACCACATTTATTGATTAGCTCTAGCAGTTTTCTGATAGCATCGTTAGGATTCTCTATGTATAGTATCATATTATCTGCAGTGACAGTTTTACTTCTTTTCTGATTTGGATTCCTTTTATTTCTTTTCTTCTCTGATTGCTGTGGCTAAGACTTCCAAAACTATGTTGAATAATAGTGGTGAGCGTGGGCAACCCTGTCTCCTTCCTGATCTTAGAGAAAATGTTTTCAGTTTTACACCATTGAGAACAATGTTAGCTGTGAGTTTGTCATATATGGTCTTTATTATGTTGAGATAAGTTCCCTTTATGCCTACTTTCTGGAGAGTTTTTGTTATAAACGATGTTGAATTTTGTTGAAAGCTTTTTCTGCATCTACTCAGATGATCATATGGTTTTTCTCCTTCAATTTGTTAATATGGTGTATCACATTGATTGATTTGCCTGTATTGAAGAATTCTTGCATTCCTGTGATAAATCCCACTTGATCATGGTGTATGATCCTTTTAATGTGCTGTTGGATTCTGTTTGCTAGTATTTTAGTGAGGATTTTTGCATCTGTGTTCATCAATGATATTGTCCTCTAGTTTTCTTGTTTAGTGACATCTTTGTCTGGTTTTGGTATCAGGGTGATGGTGGCCTCATAGAAAGAGTTTGGGAGTGATCCTCCCTCTGCTGTATTTTGGAGGAGTTTGAGAAGGATAGGTGTTAGCTCTTCTCTAAATGTTTGATAGAATTCACCTGTGAATCCATCTGGTCCTGGGCTTTTGTTTGTTGGAAGATTTTTAATCACAGTTTCAATTTCAGTGCTTGTGATTGGTCTGGTTATATTTCCTAATTCATCCAGATTCAGTCTCAGAAGTTTGTGCTTTTCTAAGAATTTGTCCAGTTCCTCCAGGTTGTCCATTTTATTGGCATGTAGTTCTTTGTACTAATCTCTCACGATCCTTTGTATTTCTGCAGTGTCAGTTGTTACTTCTCCTTTTTCATTTCTAATTGCCTTGATTTGAGTCTTCTCCCTTTTTTTTTCTTGATGAGTCTGGCTAATGGTTTATTGATTTTATTTATCTTCTCAAAAAACCAGCTTTTAGTTTTATTGATCTTTGCTATCATTTCCTTCATTTCTTTTTCATTTATTTTTGATCTGATCACTATGATTTCTTTCCTTCTGCTAACTTTGGGGGGTTTTGTTCTTCTTTCTTTTATTGCTTTAGGTGAAATGTTAGGTTGTTTATTTGAGATGTTTCTTGTTTCTTGAGGTAGGATTGTATTGCTATAAACTTCCCTCTCAGAACTGCTTTTGCTGCTTTCCATAGGATTTGGGTCGTCGTGTTTTCATTTTCCTTTGTTTCTAGGTATTTTTTGATTTCCTCTTTGATTTCTTCAGTGATCTCTTGGATATTTAGCAGTGTATTGTTTAGCCTCCAGGTGTTTGTATTTTTTACAGATTTTTTCCTGTAATTGATATCAGTTTCCTACCGTTGTGGTTGGAAAAGATACCTGATACGATTTCAATTTTCTTAAATTTACGAAGGCTTGATTTGTGACCCAAGATACGATCTATCCTGGAGAATGTTCCGTGAACACTTGAGAAGAAAGTGTATTCTGTTGTTTTTTGATGGAATGTCCTATAAATATCAATTAAGTCCATCTTGTTTAATGTGTCATTTAAAGCTGTGTTTCCTTATTTATTTTCATTTTGGATGATCTGCCCATTGGTGAAAGTGGGGTGTTAAAGTCCCCTAATATGATGGTGTTACTGTCAATTTTTCCTTTTATGGCTGTTAGCATTTACCTTATGTATTGAGGTACTCCTATGTGGGGTGCATAAATATTTACAATTGTTATATCTTTTTCTTGGATAGATCCCTTGATTATAATGTTGTGTCCTTGGTTGTCCCTTGTAATAGTCTTTATTTTAAAGTCTATTTTGTCTGATATGAGAATTGCTACTCCAGCTTTCTTTTGATTTCCATTTGCATGGAATATCTTTTTCCATCCCCTCACTTTCAGTCTCTATGTGTCCCTAGGTCTCAAGTGGGTCTCTTGTAGACAGCATATATATGGGTCTTGTTTTTGTGTCCATTCAGCCAAGTCTGTGTCTTTTGGCTGGAGCATTTAATCCATTTGCATTTAAGTAATTATCAATATATATGTTCCTATTACCATTTTCTTAATTGCCTTCAGTTTGTTATTGTAGGTCTTTTCCTTCTCTTGTATTTCCTGCCTAGAGAAGTGCATTTAGCATTTGTTGTAAAGCTGGATGGTGCTTGTCTGTAAGATTTTAACTTCTCTGTCAAATCCGAATGAGATCCTTGCTGGGTAGAGTAATCTTGCTTGTATGTTTTTCCCTTTCATCACTTTAAATATGTCCTGCCACTCCCTTCTGGCTTGCAGAGTTTCTGCTGAAAGATCAGCTTTAACCTTATCAAGATTCCCTCATATGTTATTTATGGCTTTTGCTGCTTTCAATATTTTTTCTTCGTATTTAATTTTTGATAGTTTGATTAATATGTGTCTTGGCGTGTTTCTCCTTGGATTTGTCCTGTATGGGACTCTGTGCTTCCTGGACTTGATTGACTATTTCCTTTCCCATATTAGGGAAGTTTACAATCTCTTCAAGTATTTTCTCAGTCCCTTTCTTTTTCTCTTCTCCTTCTGGGGCCCCTATAATTTGAATGTTGGTGCATTTAATGTTGTCCCGGAGGTCTCTGAGACTGTCCTTAATTCTTTTCATTGTTTTTTCTTCCTTCTGCTCTGTGGTAGTTATTTCCACTATTTTACCTTCCAAGTCACTTATCTGTTCTTCTGCCTCATTTTTTGTGCTATGGATTCCTTCTAGAGAATTTTTAATTTCATTTATTTTGTTTTTCATCATTGTTTGTTTGCTCTTTAGTTCTTCTATGTCTTTGTTAAACATTTCTTGTATTTTCTCCATGCTATTTCCAAGATTTTGGATCACGTTTACTCTCATTACTCTGAATTCTTTTTAGGACACTGCCTATTTCCTCTTCATTTGTTTCGTCTGGTGGGTTTTTACCTTGCTCCTTCATCTGCTGTGTATTTCTATGTCTTCTCATTTTGCTTAACTTACTGTGTTTGGGGTTTCCTTTTCACAGACTGCAGGTTCATTGTTCCCATTGTTTTTGGTGTCTGACCCCAGTGAGTATGGTTGGTTCAGTGCATTGTGTAGGCTTCCTGGTGTAGGGGAATGTTGCTTATGTTCTGATGGATGAGGCTTGATCTTGTCTTTCTCGTGGGCAGCACTGTGTCTGGTGGTATGTTTTGGGGTGTCTATGAACTTATTATGACTTTAAGCAGCCTCTCTGCTAATGGGTGGGCTTGTGTTCCTGTCTTGCTAGTTGTTTGGCATAGGGTGTCCAGCACTGTAGCTTGCTGGTCGTTGAGTGGAGCTGGGTCTTAGTGTTGAGATGGAGATCTCTGGGAGAGCTTTTGCTGTTTCATATTACATGGAGCCAGGAGGTCTCTGGTCGACCAATGTCCTGAACTTGGCTCTCCCACCTCAGAGGCTCAGGCCTGACACCCGGCCAGATAAG
Source organism: Grampus griseus (assembly GCF_964374135.1). Taxonomy (NCBI): domain Eukaryota; kingdom Metazoa; phylum Chordata; class Mammalia; order Artiodactyla; family Delphinidae; genus Grampus; species Grampus griseus. The sequence goes on from NC_138998.1 coordinate 111,280,789, forward strand.
AAGAGACTGTCAGCCACATGGTTCAGAAGAAAAGGGAGAAAAAGAAAGAAAGGAAGGAAGGAAGGAAGGAAGGAAGGAAGGAAAGAAGGAAGAAAGAAAGAAAAGTAAATAGTAGGAAGTTATTGAAATTAAAATAAAATAAATATTATTTTAAAAAAAGAAAGAAAGAAAGAAGGGAGCAACCAAACCAAAAAACAAATCCACCAATGACAGTATGAACTGAAAACTATACTAAAAAAAAAAAAAAAAAATAGACAGACAGAACCCTAGGACAACTGGTAAAAGCAACGCTATATATATATATATATATATATATATATAAAGGAAGAGAGCAACCAAATGAATGAACAAATCTACCAATGAGAATAAGCTCTAAATACTAAAGTAAGATAAACATAAAACCATAAACAAATTAGATGCAAAAAGCAAACCCCAAGTCTACAGTTGCTCCCAAAGTCCACCACCTCAGTTCTGGGATGATTCATTGCCTGTTCAGGTATTCCATAGATGCACGTACGTCAAGTTGATTGTGGACATTTAATCCACTGCTCCTGAGGCTGCTGGGAGAAATTTCCCTTTCTCTTCCTTGTTTGCACAGCTCCTTGGGTTCAGCTTTGGATTTGGCCCCCATCTGTGTGTAGGTCGCCTGAGGGCGCCTGTTCCCTCCCCAGACTGCACGGGGTTAAAGTAGCAGCTGATTAAGGGGCTCTGGCTCACTCAGGCAGAGAGGAGGGAGGGGTATGGAATGTGGGGCGAGCCTATGGCAGCAGAGGCCAGCGTGACATTGCAACAGCCTGAGGCACGCCGTGTGTTTCCCAGAGAATTTGTCCCTGGATCATGGGACCCTGGCAGTGGCGGGCTGCACAGTCTCCTGGGAGGGGAGGTGTGGATAGTGACCTGTGCTTGCACACAGGCTTCTTGGTGGTGCAGCAGCAACCTTAGCGTCTCATGCCTATCTCTGGGGTCCAGGCTGATAGCCGCAGCTCACGCCCATCTCTGGAGCTCCTTTAGGTGGTATTCTGAATCCCCTCTCCTCGCACACCAGGAAACATTAGTCTCTTGCCTCTTAGGCAGCTCTAGACTTTTTCCCAGACTCCCTCCCGGCTAGCCGTGGCACACTAGCCCCCTTCAGGCTGTGTTCCTGCAGCCAACCCCAGTCCTCTCCCTGGGATCTGACCTCCGAAGCCTGAGCCTCAGCTCCCAGCCCCTGCCCACCCCAGCGGGTGAGCAGACAAGCCTCTCGGGCTGGTGAGTGCCGGTCGGCACCGATCCTCTGTGCGGGAATCTCTCTGCTTTGCCCTCCGCACCCCTGTGGCTGCGCTTTCCTCTGCGGCTCCGAAGCTTCCCCACTCCGCCACCCACAGTCTCCGCTCGTGAAGGGGCTTCCTAGTGTGTGGGAACCTTTCCTCCTTCACGGCTCCCTCCCACTGGTGCAGGTCCCGTCCCTATTCTTTTGTCTCTGTTTTTTCTTTTTTTCTTTTTCCCTACCCATGTACATGTTGAGCTTCTTGCCTTTTCGGAGGTCTGAGGTCTTCTGCCAGCGTTCAGTAGGTGTTCTGTAGGAGTTGTTCCACATGTAGATGTATTTCTGATGTATTTGTGGGGAGGAAGGTGATTTCCACATCTTACTCCTCCGCCATCTTGAAGGTCCCCCAGAGGGCAGATTTTATATACAGTTTGATCAATCAGGTAAAAGCTTGTTTAGGGCCTGCACACTCTTTTTCCACCATTACCTCTAGCATCCTCTTTCTCCTCTTTGCTACCTCCGTGTCTATACCTCCAATGCCTATCTCTTGATCACTCTTGAGCTAATAAAATGAGATTTTCCTCTTCAATTTTTTGGTGCAGTTTGACAAGAATAAATAATAATTCTTCTTTAAATGTTTGATAGATTTCACCTATGAAGCCATCTGATCCTGAACCTTTGTTTGTTGGGAGCTGCTTGATTACTGATTCAATTTTATTCCTAGTGATCAGTCTATTCAGATTTTCTATTTCTTCCAATTCAGTCTCGAAAGAGTCTATATTTCTAGGAATTTATCCTTTTCTTGCAGGTTGTCCAATTCGTTGGCATATAATCGTTCATGGTGATCTCTTATGATACCTTGTATTTCTATGGCATTTGCTGTAATTCTCTCCTTTTATTTCTGATATTATTGTTCCTAATGAATATGACTAAAGTTTTATCAATTTTGTTTGTTTTCGAAGAACCACCTATTAATGTCATTCACATTTTCTATTATTTTTTTAAGTCTCTATTTCATTTATTTCCTCTCTGATATTTGTTATTTCCTTCTTTTCACTAACCTGGGGCTTTGTTTGCTCTCCTTCTTCTGGTTCCTTTAGGTGTAAGGTTTTACTTTTTATTTTAGAATTTTCTTGTTTTGTAGGGGAGGCCTGTATCTCTATACTTCCCTCTTAGAATTGCTTTTGCTGTGTCCCATAGATTTTGGAATTCTGTCTTTCATATTCATTTGTCTGGAGGTAGTTTTTAATTTCCTCTTTGATTTTTTGTTGTTGTTTTTGTTGACCCATTGGTTGTTTAGTAGCATGTTGTTTAGCCTCCACATGTTTGTGTTTTTTCCAGTTTTCCTCTTATAATTGATTTCTAGTTTTGTATTGTTTTGGTTGGAAAGTATGCTTGATATGATTTCAGTCTTCTTAAATTAATGAGACTTGTGGCCTAACATGGGATCTATCCTGAAGAATGTTCCATGCACACTTGAAAAGAATGTATTCTGCTGTTTGGGGATGGAATGATATATATATATGATCTAGTGTGTAGTTTAAGGCCAATGTTTCCTAATTGTTTTTCTCTCTGGACTATATTCATTGATATAAATGGGATGTTAAACTCCCCTACTATGATTGTATTACTATCAATATTTCCCTTTATGTCTATTAATATTTGCTTTATGTGTTAGGTTCTTCTATTTGGGGTGCATAGATACTTAGAAGTGTTACACCCCTTGTAGGATTCATCCTTTTGTGATTAAGCAATGTTCTTGTCTCTTGTTACAGTCTTTGTTTTAAAGTCTATTTTGTCTGATATATGTATTGCTACTCGAGCTTTCTTTTTATTTCCCTTTGCATGAAGTATCTTTTTTCATCCCTTCACTTTCAGTCTGCTTGTGTTTTTTAGGTCTGAAGTGAGTTGCCTCTTGTAGGCAGCATACACATGTGACTTGTTTTTTTTCAATCCATTTAGCTACCCTGTGTCTTTTGACTGGAGCATTTAGTCAATTTACATTTAAAGTAATCATTGATATGTATGTACTTATTGCCATTTTGTTGATTGTTCTCTGGTTGTTTTGTAGTTCTTCTCTGTTTCTTTTTCTCTAGTTCTCTTCCCTTGTAATTTGATGTCTTTCTTTAGTGTTGTTTTTATTCTTTTCTCTTTATTTTTTGTGTGTCTCTTATAGGTTTTTGGTTTGTGGTTAACATGATGTTCATGTATAACAAGCTATATTTATAGCAGTCTATTCTACATTGATGATTGCTTAAGTTTGAGCATATTCTGAAAGCACTACATTTTTATTCCCTCCCTCACCCCACATTTTATGCTTTTGACATCATATTTTACATCTTTTTATTTTGTGTATTGATTAATTATTTTAAATATAGATGATTTTACTAGATTTTTTAACCTTCAAACTAGCTTTCTAGGTGTCCTATCCACTACTTCCACTATATGTTTGATTTACCAGTGAGGTCTTTTTCTTTCATAATTTCCTTGTTTCTAGTATGGTCTTTCCCTTTCTATTTAAAAAGGCCTCTTTAACATTTCTTATAAGGCCAGTTTAATGGTGATGAACTCTTTTAGCTTTTGCCTGTCTAGGAAACATTTTATTTCTCCTTTAATTCTGAACAATAATCTTGCTGGGTAGAGAATTTTTGGTTGTAAGTTTTTTGTTTTTTTGTTTTTTTCTTTTAGCCATTGTATATATCATGTCAGCCTCTTCTGGCCTGTAATGTTTTTATTGTAAAATCAACTGATTGTCTTATGGGGAGTTCCTTCTTCATAACTAAGTGTTTTTTTCTTGCTGCTTTTAATATTCTCTCTTTAAGCTTGATATTTTAATTTTACTGTGTCTTGGTGTGAATCTCTTTGGGTTCATCTTGTTTGGGGCTTTTGGTGCTTCCTAGACTTGGATGTCTGTTTTGTTTGCCAGGTTGGGGAAGTTTTCAGCCATTATTTCTTCAAATAGGGTTTCTGTTCCCTTCTCTCTCTCTTGTCTTTCTGGGACTTCTATAATATGAATATTAGTATGCTTAATGTTGTCCCAGAGTTCTCTTAAACTATCTTTTTTTCCTTTTATTTATTTATCTATTTATTTGACTGTGCTGGGTCTTAGTTGTGGTACGTGGGATCTTTTAGTTGCAGGATGAGGGATCTAATTCCCTGACCAGGGATCGAACTCAGACCCCCTGCATTGGGAGCATGGAGTCTTAACTGCTGGAACCCTGGGGAAGCCCCCTCTCTTAAACTATTTTCAACTTTTAATTCTTTTCCTTTTTTGCTGTTCTGATTGGGTGATTTTCACCATCCTGTAGTCCAGATTGCTGATCCATTCTTCTGAATCTTTTAATCTTCTGTTGATTCCCTCTAGTGTATTTTTATTTCAGTTATTGTATTCTTAGTTCTGATTTGCTCTTTTTTATATTTTCCATCTCTTTTTTCAACTCTCACTGAGTCCATCCATTCAGTCCATATAAAAATGCTCATTTTTATACCTATTACTGTGAACTGTATTTGGTAAATTGCTTTTTTATACCTATTTTTTATACCTATAAAAAGATATTTTTATATTTTATGTTTAAAAAAGATATTTTATATATTTTTTATACCTATAACTGTATTTGGTAAATTGCTTTTCTCCATTTCTTTTCATTCTTCTTCTGGGGATTTCTCTTGTTCTTTCATTTGGAAAGTATTCCTTTGTCTCCCCATTTTGCATAACTCTCTGTGTTTTCTTCTATGTATTAGGGACTATATTCCCAGTCTTCAACTAATAGTCTTATGTATAAGGTGTCCTGTGGGCCCAGTGGCACAATCCCTTCTGGTCACCAGATCCAGATGCTTCAGGTATAACCTCTGTGTAGGCTCAATACATCCTATGGTTGAGATTGGGTCATCATTGCTGCAGGTGCTCTAGTGAGCAGGGTGGCCTCTGGTTCAGCTGGCTGAATGGCTCATCCACAACTGCTGTGGATGCCCTGGTAGGTGGGGGTTGGTCCCCAGTCTGGCTTCCTATGAGCTCTGACCATGTCTGCCATAGGCATGGTGTTGGATAGGGTTGGCACCCAGCCTACCTGGCTGCAAGGCCTGGCCATGATTGTTGTGAGCACACTGAGGTACAGGTATGGGCCCGTGGAGCAAAAGCCACCTTGGAGGGGTGCCAGTTCTAGCTGGGGCTGCCCACCAGGTGGAGTGGGGCAGGAGCAGCTTTGGAAGGGCTGGCCAGTGTGAGCAGGTTGGTCGGGGCAAGTCCTCAAGGGAACACTGGGGTGAGGTGCATGACTTTAGCTAAGTTGATTAAGAATGACAGAAATGTCACTCTCTAGCACCAGGCCAGCTAGATGGAAGGAGCATTTTTTAAAAATTGTACCCACCAGTGCTTCCGTCACTAGAAAGTTCCAGCAGATCCCTGCCCCTCCAACACCTGCCCCAATATTAGTCAATGACTCTCCTTTTTGTATGACCCAGTGCTTTCCAAGCTGTTGCCTCTTCTCTGGAACTTGGAAACAGTGAGTTTGCACGCAAGTCCTTCAAGAGCAAAATCTTGATTTCCCATAGCCCTCCAGCTCTTGCAGATGTAAGCCCCACAGGTTTTCAAAGTCCGATGTTATTGGGGCTCATTTTCCCAGTCCAAGTCCCCTAGGCTGGGAAGCCCATTCTGGGGCTCAGACCCCTCAGTCCTCAGCGGGGAACTTTGCTGTTGTGACATTCCTCCTGCTTATGGGTCACCATAGTGGTGGTATGGGTTCTGTCTAGACTGAGTCTCTTCCCTTCCTATCTATCTTGATGTCACTGTTTCTTTATAAGCTTTAAATAATTTGTAGAACATGTAGAAATGATCTGCTAGTCTTCAGGATGTTCTCAGAGATAGTTATTTTCTCTATAGTTGTAGTTTTGGTGTGTCTCTGGCAGGAGGTATAAGCTCAGGATTTTCCTACTTCACCATTTTAATCCACAAGTCTTCCAGACAGTAGTTTAAGCCCTTTAGTTTTACTATTTATTTTAGTACTCATAAGTCTATAAGTTAAGAAGTACTATTATGAACATTTTTCAGAAGAATAAGTTCATAGAATTAAATCATTTTCCCAAGATTACTCAAGTAGGAAGTGGCAGTATTTGGTTGGTCAGTTTCTGTGTGCATAGGTGGGTAGATGTGTCTGCGTGCAAATGTGTATTAATCCTGAAGTAAAGTAAGCATATGCTATAACCTGCAAGGGAAAGGAATGTGCCAGATTAGGGTTTCAAATCCAAATAGTCTGGCTCCAGAAATGATGATCTTAATCTCAGTGCTGTACTTCTCTGAGAGAAATCTAGTTGGGTAGCTAAAATGTACTTATCAGAAGCCTACCCAACAAAACTAGGGGGTGGGAATATTTAACAAGTACATAGAGAGCTATGGGAATTCAAGGAAGAAAGTTATCACCTCTGCCATGGGGAGCTGGAAAGATAATATGTGATCGGGGGTGGGATAGTACTTGCGATGATTTTTTTTCTACTTGGTGTCATCCTTAACATACATGCATACATACGTGCACAGGAAATGACTTCTGCTTATTTGAAAATAGAGATGTTCATTCGTTTAGTTCTCTGTAAAGAAACAGGAGCTAATCCATAGGCTATAAATATTTCCAAGTTCATTGGAGAGATAAAATACATTTCTAGAAAGTTAAGTTCTTAATTGTGTATGTGTGTGGAGATAACATTGTAAACTGGCATATGCATTTAGCATTGCAGTGTGTAATAAGAGTGTGTCACTATCTTTATTCATTTGTTTGTTCTTTAGTATTCTAGAGTAATGAACAATGTGCTATGATCTAGAGGACAGCTGCATACTTTCTTGATAATCATTATAGTATCTGATATAATTTCAGAATGGCATAACTTTTCCAAAAATAATCAGAATAAGGAAAGTAGAAAATAAGTGAAGGTGTAAAATGCTTAAAAAACTTTAGGTGGGCCCTTGATGCTCTTGAGCATTTATATTTAATTCCTTAATCTATTCATTAACAACTCCTTAATAATTTCTCACCCCTTCAGATTACATTACTTCATGCCATCCTTAGCCTCTAAAAACATCAAAGCAACCAGAAAGAATTCCAACAAACCGCTACTACCACATTCACGTATCTACCTACCTGTCTGCCAACATAGATGAAAGTCTCTCCCAGTACCAAAGATAAACTTTCCATGTTTCTCACTAAAGCTGCCTTTTATGCCAGATCTCACTTCCTCTCTGAAAATACTCTGACAATTCTCCCCCCAAATCACCATATTTTCTTCTCTAAAAAATCCTTCCCATTAGCCTTCATCACTGTCTAACATACTTTACGTTTTCTTGTTTATCTCTGGTATGGCTGTTGCCTCCACTACAGTGTAAGCTCTGTAAGGTCAGAGGTGTTTGATGTGTTTTCTACTGCTCTACCACACCACCCTACGATAACTCATATTGCACAATGAGCATTTATTGAAAGTATAAATGAGTAGGATTTTCAGAAGCTTGTGTCAGGTTTTTACATTGGAAGCTCATCATCCAAATTCAAAATGAAATAAAAAATGTAAGCCTGAAGGGGAAAAGTCCAAGCACAAATAATATGACTACAATTTTAAGCTTTTATGTGAGAGTATGAGACTTGGATAGAATCAGGAGGTTATAGAAAGGCAATTCACATTCTTAAAATTTATATGAAACACCAAAACTTCTTAGCTTTCTATGGCATCAGCCTAAAACCTGAAGTTTAGGCTGTATTTTATTCTAATTTTAGGTAAAGACAAACAAAAGAAATAAGACCTTTACAAATAAGGCCTGTGAATTTAAGCTGCTAACTTTAACACAACTCTATAGCCTCATGTCTTCTTTCATTTATCTTCATTTCTCATCCTCAATTGTCTAGTTTTCTGAAGTAACTTTAAATAGCTACTATATGACTCATAAATGCATATTGCAGATGATATACTGTAAAAGCATTTTAATCTTTCTTATTCATCTAGCTTTCTTTTTAACTGGTTAGTAACTTAGCCACAAGTGAAATAAGTTTTCTCAGGGGCCTATTTCCCACCTATGTATGGATTGGGTTGTCAGAATTTAGCTAAATAGGGCTAAAAGAGGATTGTTTCATCTACATAATGACCATAGGATTCTTTCTGTCTCTCTGCACAAAACTTGTAATCTCTGAAAGATTAGCCATATATAATCATTCTGTTTATGGGGAGCTCAGACACTAAGAAGTAATAGAACCTGGCAGTCTTTTCTAGTTGAACTACATAGAAAGGGATTTATAAAGTTTTAGAAGAAAGCTCCCAAAAGCATTGAAAAAAGAATACAATTTTCTTGGCTCTTCTGCAGACAATCCATTGGTCTTAATTGCACAAGAGGTTGCATGTTAAAAGTAGGGATAAAAGTTTGTGAAATAGGATGGGGCTTTTAAATCTGTGCCCTTGTCAAGTTGTCTAATGGAAAGGCATAAATAGTATTGCAGTCTATTTTCTGCCAAGATTTTAAAATTTCCTTGGAATGTTATTAACTCTTTAATTATATGAGTTTTTTCAACTAATACATTTGGAATACATCAGATTTTTTTACAATCTATCATACTTTTGAAAAATTAAACAGTATTTTGGGGGAGATAAATGACAACTTTGGTCTTATTGAATGACAATTCTTTCATCTCTGTTATGTGTGTATGTGTGTATGTATGTATGTCTATATTTTAATACCTAATCTGCTGAAATTAAATAGAAACTACAACACTCAAAAGATTGTAACACTTAAGGGTAGATATTCTATGTTATTCCTTTTTTGTAACCAGTTATCATAGTTACAAAAACACGTTAAATGAATGAGGTAATAAATGAATGGATGCACTTTTACAAATATGTGTATGGTGAAACTAGGGATGGATAGAGCTGTCCGTATCTCAACATGAATCTAAACTACTCCTATTCCAAGTTCAGAGAGGCCTGAAGATGCCTAAAAGCTTGATTGATGGTTTGGTCCAAATTTCATTGGATTAGGTCTATTTACATGAAAGAGCTTGGTTTGAGTATAGTATCTTAGCTTTGAAGAAGAGTTACAATTTTGAGTATAACATCTCTCATTCAGATATATATTTTTATAAATTTATTTATTTATTTGTTTATTTTTGGCTGCGTTGGGTCTTTGTTGCTGCGCGTGGGCTTTCTCTAGTTGTGGTGAGTGGGGATGTGCGGGCTTCTCATTGCGGTGGTTTCTCTTGTTGTGGAGCACGGGCTCTAGGCACGCAGGCTTCAGTTGTTGTGGCACGTGGGCTCAGTAGTTGCAGCTCTCGGGCTCTAGAGCTCAGGCTCAGTAGTTGTGGTGCACGGGCTTAGTTGCTCTGCGGCAGGTGGGATCTTCCTGGACCAGGGCTCGAACCCGTGTCCCCTGCATTGGCAGGCGGATTCTTAATCACTGTGCCACCAGGGAAGCCCCCCCCCATATATTTATTCAACAAATAATATGTGAACAATTATTATCTGTCAGTAGCTGCTCTGGGCACTGGAATTGACCTCAATGAACTCATATTCCATTGGGAATATAGACAATAAACAAGTGTACTAATGAATAAAATATGTAATCTCTGGTAGGGATAGTTTCATTGAAATAAATAAAGCAGGGAAATGAAGCTGAAAATGGTTCATGACGTGAGGGTCTACATCTAAATATGGAGGTCAGGAAAGACCTCATTCTGGAGGTCACAAGTGATTTGAGAGCAGAATATTGGGAAGAATAGTGCATTAGTCCAAGTGGGCAATGATAATTGTACAAACCTTGGTCTGTGAATGGAAATAGAAAGAAATGTTTGGATTTGAGAAACATTTTGGAAATAGAGTCTACAAGACATGCTGATAACATTTTCTAAATCAATCTTGCAGGGGGTCTGAAGTTGTGGGGAAGAGTGTTGCTAAAGGACCAGGGATATAAAATAGCCCTTGAAACTTGATTTCTCTATGTGAAAATCATTGGGGGTCTGCATAAGTGGATCTGAAGCTAAGCAGATAGGTCTGGGATGGATACAGGAATTTGGAGACATTCATAGTTGGTTTTTAAATCTGCCTCAGGAGATAGAATCTACGAGATAGTATATAGAGAGAATAGTAAGTTAACCGTGGTGTCCTGGAGTGTAGCCATACTCGAGTATCAGAAGAAAAGCAAGGGATATGCAAAATTCAGGCAGTCTGCTTAGCAGTAATCATTCAAATGAATAGTATAAAATGTCTCAGCCCTACTCTGGTATTGATGCTCAGCAGTGGTACTTCAATACCTATTAAGGGGGTTGGTGGAGGGGTGGGTGTAGAACTGGGAAGTTGGAGAATGGAAAGAAGTTATGTACTTGCCCGAAATAGCTTGGTATACTAAGCACATTTTCAAGACTAGCTCTCAGGCCCAGAGAAATGAGACTGGAAACCATATACCCATTGGGGTTACAAGCTGGAGACTAGATGTCAGAAACAAGGCAGGAGAGTCAGAGCTCTGGTGTCTACTTCTCCTCGTTGTGAGGGCACTGGAGCTCAACGACTTATGCCAACCTTACTAATTGTGGGCTCTGGCTGTATTCTTTGAGGTTAGATAAATGACTACTTGACTATAATTCTTCAGTTTCCCCCTTCGATAGTATCGTTAGCTTTTAATAGTTTATCTGACTGTACATACTCGAAGTATTTATTGAACCTACCTGTGCCAAATACTTTTCCAAGTTTGAGGGAAACAACCGTGAACAAGATCAATAACTCTGCTTTCATGGATCTTATCAGACTCCATAGAAGGAGTAAAGGATAATCAGGGATAGTATTAGCTGTGGTAAAAATTTAAATGTAGAGAATAATGTGAAAAATTGATGACTAGGGAAATACTATTATCTTTTGGGCAAGAAGGTCAGAGAAAGCTTTTCTGAAGGAGTGAGATGTGAGCTGAGATTAGTGATAAGATGTGACAGGAAAGAGGACCCTGTAAATATTCAGGGTTACAGCTCTCTACGCAAAGGGAACAGCTAGGGCAACAGCTCTTACCTTGATGTGAACTTGATATGTGTGAGAAATCAAAAGAAGCCTGGAGTTTAATGAGCAAGGAGGTGGTGGGTTTAAAATGAGACCAAAGGTATAGTTACACTTTTTATTTAACAAGTTAATCCTAATAGAAGTGAGGAAAACCCCATTTTTCTATCCCTATGATACTAAGTTCCAGGCTAAATAAGTCTTATATAAGGCCCATTATGGTAGAAAGAAATTCAAATCCTACCTCTGCAATTTCGTAACTGAGTGTTTGGGCAATTTATTTAATCCCAAATTCTATGTATTTGCTCACTTTAAAATTGGAATTAAGTACTCCATAGTGTTAAATAGTGGTATATCCCTTTTAGAGTTGCTATTTGGATTAAATTAATATGTGTAAAAACACATAATTGAATCTAGCATAGAGTGTACAATGTGTGCTACTATTATTACTACTGAAGACCAGTGAATCAGATAACCCTCAGCTATTCCTCACAACTAAATGAGAATTCCCTTTAACTATAGATAAAGATGTCAATGCCCAGTATTAATTCAACCATTATCAAAATGCTACCCAGATACAAAGCAGAGTAAATTAGGATGTTCTGATGGCTTGGGAACCATTAGTCATGAAACAAGCTCAGTGTTATCAAATAAAAAAAAATCAATACAGACATTTTCATCTGGTGGCTTCTGGAGGCAAATAGAAAATACCAGAGAAAAAAACCCCAGTGGATGTCACCACACATTTTGTTTAAGAGTTACCAACTCTTTTTTTTTATATCAATGAAATTGATAACACTGATTATATTTGAAAATGGATTTCAGAACATGCATGACAAGTATTATTTTGTATAGTCTTCTTGTAATACAGACTTAAAGAATGCATGGGATGAGTAAGTCAATCTCTGCAAAACTTAACATTTACAATAGTCCTGTAGAACGTTATTGATTGGGAGAGTAGGACAAGCTCACAGTGCTCCCAGCAGTAGCCCCTGAGCAGCTGAGGTTTCCATTCCCAGCTCCGCCGTACTGCCAGTGATAAGTGAGGTGCATTATTTGGCTGATCCTACGGAGCTATGGAATATCAAAAGGCCCAGCATCCCAGGAGAGAAAGGTGAGGGAACACACTCTTCTGCAGCGTGATGAATAAGGTTCTTCCACACCCGCAGCTGCCGAACAGATGAGCAGCTTTTTACAGAGTCAGGGTACACAATGTGAGCTGGGCCCAGAACTAATCAGATGTAATTAAGACAGACATGTTATGGTCCAGTAGTGTTGACAGGGTTGGAATTCCTGTAGCTTTAAATGAAGCATGTTATAATCAGGATCTAATTGAAAATCTGGAAGTGATACAAAACCTTTACCCTTCAGGGCCTAACAGGAGGTCTCTTTGGGTCCTGGTGTGCACCTTATTAGATTGTGAATGCTCAATTAGACAGTTAACGTAGAAAAAAGTAAGCAAATAGAACAACAGTTATATGTGGTTAAAAGGAGCACAGTTTAAATTCACATCTGTTTGGATAGGATTCCGAGTTGCCTCTAAATTTAAAATTTAGGGCTTGTCTTTATTTCATATGTACTATTATGTTGTAGCTACTATTATGTACAGCCCCCCAAAAATGTTTGGGCAATTGGCTGGATGCAATATGTTTCATTAAATGCTTCTGATGTGTAGGATTTGGAAGAGGTATGCTCATCCAAATTATTCTCTAATAAACATGTAAAAGATATTCATATTTCACAATCTCATACAACATTTTAAAATTAGCTTTGACTAATACAGATGGCCACAAATTTCACTAGTACGCCTTTTTCTTATTCAAGTTGTTTGATTTTTGAAAGTTATTTAATATTGTTATAGTGTGACTCGGGTTTTAAGTGTATTATGGTCATTTAGCTCTCCTTACCCTCCTTGCCACAAGTACAAATAACATTAAATAGCCTAAGAGGATCTGGATTTTACTCTTCATAAACCTTCAGGTAATTCTTTAGATCACTCTGTTTAGTACTTAATAACATTAAGGTTGTTTTTGTTTGTTTGTTTGTTTAGCATAGCATTAGCTTAGATTGGGGGCAGTGTCTCTGTGGCCATGTTTCAGCTGTATATTCATCAGGAAATATCTCCTAGAGATAGCTCTTCATTTTAGAATTTGTTCTCTAAATGCAGTACTAACAGCTAACCTTGAATATTTTCCAATTATTTCATGTTAAGTTTGGGAATAAATCTGATTGTTATCCAGTAATCCTAGTGAAAAATTCAAGATAACAGCAACTCTCCCTAAAATGTCATCTTTGTTGATTTGCCGTCTTATCAATTTACAGTTTAATTTTACACAAGATCAGTTCAAAATGCCAAGTAACAGATTCAGGGCCAAATGCAATGCTTGCTTCTCACTGCATTCAGGTCCCCTTCCAAGTCGCATTTTATCATCAAGGACCTCTCAAACCAGAGTCCATAAAATACCACTTCAGTCCCTTGCTTGACCTTGCTTTCTTCCTTCTTATAGAACTTTTCATCATATGGCATATATGTTCATAGTTTATCATCCTAACATCTGTTTTCCTCCATGAGCAAAGGAACTTTGTTTTGCTCACTGCCATCTCCACACTGACTGGCACAGCACTGGGCAGCATAGTAGGTCCACAGGTGAATTTGAATGAATGAATGAGTGAAAAGATTACAAAGTCAATGCTTGCCTTTGGAGATTTATCCTGAAAATTAAATTTGAGATTTACAGACTGAAAATTGCACGTTTCAACACAACTAAATGTGCAAGTTTCCCATGCCTGAATGATTTCATTTTTGTCCCAGTTGTAGTCCCTAATTTGAGTTCTTGAAAGTGTGGAGTGATTTGATCTGTTGGCTTTTATTTACTCTCTGAATTTTTATTTTCCCTACACGTGTACTCTTTACCATTGCCAACAAAACGTATGCAATTTCTACTTTACGAATTAATTAGTGCACACATGTTTCAGTGGGAAAAAAAAACTTGTTACAAGTATTTATAATAAAATAATGTAACATGTTTGAGGAGACAGAACATTTGTTGGTCTTGTAACCTGATATAGAGATGGTTTCTGCCATGCAGCAGTCAGCTTGTGGGAATTTATAGGTGTGAAATTGGCCACAGATTCTAGAAATATTTTACCTGTAAACAGGACACTCATTGTCATGAAGAGGATAAAAGAAAGTTAATTTAAATCATGCTTATTGCTTTCAAATATAAGATTGTTTCTAGTATAGATGAGCACATATATCTTGATAGAATTTATTTTTTTTTCCTGTTTTTTGTTACTATGATGTTATTCATATCAAAATAGACATTTTTTCCAAAGTGGATCAATTCACTAAACGGAATTTTTCCTGATGCAATTAACCCAAATCAACAAACAAATCTATTTTATTTCTACTGTATTTTCAGCTCTCCTTGACATGTTACCAAGAGATTCCCATTGTGTGAATACAACATTGAAATAATTGTTTAAAATTCTAATAAAAACATTTAATATATTATTTTACATTTATTTTATTCTGTAATTTTACCTAATAAAAATAATTTTAACAAGTTTGGATTTATCAGAGAAATGAATTAAAAGAAATGTTAAGTAATTAATCCACCCATTAAGATCCTGAAATGTACAGTTTATTTCAGTTTATAGTCCAGTGATATTTTGAAAGGTATTGCACTGTTTTCTGAGCAGTACACTTTAGAGTTGTTTTTACAGAATGGCAGCTTGAATTTCACCAGATGTGAAATCATTTGGTTGTGTAAACACATTTTTTTTTTTTCTGAAATGGCAGGGTTTTCATTTCACTTTGAAAAAAAACCAAAAAGAGAGCTTGTAAATGGATAATGTCTATAGGTTGAGCAGGACATCTCAGAGGGGTCCAGGGCTAAGATCCACTGAGGTGATTTACAGTCTGAGGTAAACAGATTGGCTCAGATAACACTGGCTGATCGACGCTCCCCATCTCTCCAGCAGGAAATGTCTTGGGGAGGCAGGGGAATGCGTTTTGCAAACGCTTCTTCAAATTCTGAGCTTCCCTGACCCCACTCTCTCCTTTCCCTGAAGAATTGAGAACTAAGGAAATAAAGATTCTCTTTCTTCTGCTTTGAAATATTCTACCAAGTTTTATTTTCTATACATTCCTACATCTGAGAAAAGAGCAACTGAATGAACTGTTTGACAAATTTACCTTAAATAATTTTTCATAATAAATATTGAGCTCTCTGTCCCAACAGTGCAGGCAAATGTGGAAATGTGCTTTTTACATTTTTATGGGGTGTTATAAGTAATTGAAAATGATGTTTGCAATAACGTTTCCATTTTACCCTTTAATTGGCCTAGTAAATGAATATTACTTTACTGTTTAACTAATTTTTCCATCCCTTCTGGGAACCTGTTTCAAGAATTTCAAACTACTTTATCATGTAGATGAAACATGTTGTTGAATGCTGTGATTGTCCTGGGAGTGAAAGAATACTGTATATTAATATCTTGAGAAGGAAAGAGCTCAAAAAATGATGCTTACCAAATTAAAATCTCAGCTTCTGAATTTTAAGGTCAGTTTTATTTATTTTGTTTATTTACCACCTGTATTCTACTCCTTCTGACACCATATTCTATCAAGAACATGTCATAGAGGTTTTACAACTGTCACAACAGACTCATTTAAAATCTGTGAAATTTAAAAGGCTGGATTTGTAAAATCAATTCAAAGAAGGCCTTACAAAAACATCCTGCATTATTTTTATATATTTTGCTGTTAAGAAGGTTTGTGTAATAAGTAGCAGCTTGCTTATTCCTCTGAGAAAAACTATCTCAGATTTATATCCTGTTACTAATTTTAAGCATCTGCATATCTGTTTCAGTAGGCTTTTGGAGATTGAATATTCTGCAGAATTGATTCTGATTTTAATACTCTCTTTCAGCTGTATCCTAAGGTTTTTCCATTTTCTCAAACTTCATCTATGTACATTTTAAAAAGTTAACATGAAAGTAGAGAATAAATTGGAGAGAATACCATTCTCAGTTTTCATCACTTTATTTTGCCTTAATGAACCATATCAGGTGGTGAGCAGTGTAAATGTGGAAATGCTCAGAAGGAAGCAGAGTTGTGTACGCAAAGGAGAGCAGAGACTGATTAGATTACTCAGACATGTGTATGGCGTATATAGTTCCTGTACTAACACTCAGTTCCTGGAATTTTGTCTGCCCCTCCATTTTACTTTGGCCAAAAATAAACCCTGTGTGGTGTATCTGTCCTCATTAAACATTTTACTTATCTCCTGATTGGAGTACTGTGGAATGTAACATATACAAAGACAATATTGTAGATGGTGAGTGAGTGAGTAGAAGTCATAGAGTCAAAAGAGGTAACATTTTATGCACCCATTCTAAAATGTCAGGCTTGTATACTAGGATGGTATCAACTTCATTTTATGAAATTAGACAATTTTTCCCCAAAACTTTGTTTCCAGGGTCAGCTCCATAGTTCAGTATTGCCCATTTCTTATTTTCTTTAGGTATTCCTTTAGTTAGTACAATATGATTAAAGGACAGCTCTCAGCTTTTGAAGGAAAAAGGGAAAAACCCTTCATTTTTATTATTGTTTTGGAACATTTATTATATATTTCTACCCATTGGGATAGTCCTTTGTTTTATTTTGTTTTGGAAAATTTATGAGATATTTCCGTCCACTGGAATGCATGTGATTGTTTCAAGTGAGTTAATGAAGCATGCCAAGGGCAAATATCAATTCACAGTATAATCAATTCACCTTACAGTGGGTGAAAAACTGAAGATAGGAATTTACCTTTTGGCTTAGAATTCTAAATTATTACAAATAAAGGGTGTTTCTCAGCATAAAGGATTTACTTGAAGAAAAGTTTAAGCATAAGCCTTCTAACAGGATGTGTCTATACCAAAGTTTATTAATTGAAAATCTACACAATCACATTTCACAAAACCATATATTCTTTGTAAGACATTTATCTCATGTTAAAATGAAATCCTCATTTTTTATAAACATTATTTTGATTCTATTTCTTTTCTTATATAATTAATATTGTACAGGTTTAAACATCTTTTTGAGAATTTAATACACCTTTTAGCCTCAGTGATGTTTTTTCAGTGTTTGTTTTATTGTTTTCTATAGTGGTTGATATTTAAAACTATCTTTCATTTTTGGTCCTTGCTCAAATGCATCTCACCACTTTAATTACAATTCTAAACTCTTCTTAAACTTTTGAATGAATTCTATTGAATTGGCAAGAATTCATGTACATATGTAAAAAAAAAACTGTTGTTTTCTCATTTTAATTTCTTCCAATTAAAAAAATTATTTTACCTCAGATATAAGATTCCCTCCAAAAATGACTGTATTTATTGGCAAACACTTAATACTTTTAATTACTTTATTTTCAAATCGTATCAGGTTAGAAATGGTAACAGTATCAATTCTGAGATTTTATTTGTGCCTTTGGAAGAGCATATATAATAGCACGCATGACTTATTTCTATAAGAAATGAAAATGACAGCACCTTCACCATGTGTCAGGAACTCAGCCAAGCGCTTTACGTATCTTCATAATTCCCACTAAGCCACATATTAATCCCCTTTCCTGATGAGGAATTCAGGACCCAGAGAATGAAATAATTTACTGAACATCAGACTCTCATCTATGTTGCAGTCAGAATTCAAACCGGGTCTCTATAATTCCAAAGCTCATGCTCTTTTCTCTGAATTCCATTATATCTAAAAAAATTAATTGAAAGCATGAAGACTGATTTCTGGTAATGTGACCTAAACTTCAGTATACCTGATAATGTATATTTGGTGATGAAAAGAATACAGCTCCTTTACTTCAAATGGCATACTATGGTTGTCATAATGCACAGATTTGGAAGGTTCAATTGTGCCAGAAGAAAGTATCCAGCTTCTTTGTGTGTATTTATTAAACCTGTTTGCTTTACATGTAGAAGTCTTTTTAATACAATGAGCTCAAAGGAACTATTCATACCCTGTGTAACCATTAGGTTGTCATGATATTGAATATGTTTTGAAATTTTTGTAGCACTAAGATATTTTGGTAGTAACAAGTTTTAACCTGTAACTTCCTTCTCAAAAGAGGTGAAAATGGAAATTTTCAAATGAAATCCTTTATAGATAACTCAATTAGTGGAATTCCTTCAGCAGTATAATTAAAATACAAATTATCTCCTTGCTTGATAATTTTTTTTAATATATGCTTTAATGAACAACTTGCACTTGGAATATTCATTAATTTTAAATTATTTAAAACTTGGTTTACATATTTTAACCAATTAATAGAAACAAGAAACAACTTTTTGTCCGGCAATTTTAAAACCATTTTAGAGGAAGTGTAAGAGGAAGCTGGCATTCTGTTTCAGAACATCCTAAAATAAAAGAAAGAAATTCTACTCCCATGCTAAAGTAATATTTCATTACTATTTGCTGAAAAGAACAGTTCAGTCTTTTCAAAGGGACCATAAAATAGAGAAATAGACAACATGGACTACTGAAAAATTCTGACACTTAAACCCTGCTTCCTGAGGGGAAGCATATTATCATTTATAATGTGCTTGGTCCTTCATAATCTCACCAGGGTCAGGGACCACTTTTTTTAAAAAAGAAAAAAACATTAAATAAGCAGTACAGAATGATCTAGGTGGGGGGAGGAGGGGAATGTACCTTTAAACCCAGAGGCTTTTTGTTCGTGTGTTGCCAATCAATCACACCAGCTGGTGTGCTTATAGGTTCTCTTGACGATTTGTTTTCACAAGATCCTTAGAGAATTCTAATCATAAAAGGACCTGCTCCTTCCCACCAAGAGGTATATAAAGTAAACTGACACTTTAAAAAATATATCCACAACATGGAAGTCTACATTAGTGAATTTAATTTAAACAATTATGAGAAAAATATATCTCTATTTCACTCCTCCCCGTACAAATGACTTCGCATACAGTGAAACACTAAAGACAAGACATTGGACTTTTTGGGGAGAACTCCTGTAGAAAAGAGAAACTGGTTTTCTTAGGCTTTCCTGAGAGTGTATCATTTTAATGATCTTCATTGCTGGTTGCATTTCATAACAACATCATGCAATATTCAGACTTGGGTTTTAGCGGTGGGATGATAAAATTGCACCTTCAGAACACTGTTGATTAAAAGAGAATCCTAGCAGTTTGTTTATTAGAATATTGTTAGTCGTCCTCCCTTCTAACAATATGGTAACAGGGTCTCACCATATTTCAATAAAAGAAATATATCAGTATATTTAGACAATTTCTTTATACAGCTTGGAGAAATGGTATTTTATTTACACAAAGCATCCATTTTTCATTTCTCTCTTCCCATGGGAGCTAACATAAATCAAAACAACTCAAATGTTTTTAATTTCAGTGTGAGATCAGCAGCTGTTCCTCAGAACTCCAGTTGCCACAAAAGAGGGATTTTTGTGAGCCACAAGTCAGACAGACAATGTAGTAAGATCTAGTTACATACTATGATACTTACTGTGCATATGCCCATTAGAGATCATGACAACAAAGAATTGTGTTTACTTAAACTCACAGTTTTGCAAAAGTCAAACAGTTATGTAATTGTCCCTATAGCACTGTGAATCATGGTGGTAGAGAAATGTAATCAATTAGTGACAAGCTCCTTTGATGTACTCTATAGTGGGTTGACATAATAAATGACCCATTGAAGAGTACTGGGCTAAACTAGACTGCTTAAAAGGAAATTGAGTTCAAGTGAATATTTCCAACAGTTTATTCTGAATGTTTATACTTTATTCAGTTCCTACAAAATGTGTAATTAGGCTATCTGTTTAGTTTACCAGAGGAAAGAGAAGTAAATGTGAAAGTTTCAACTGAATGCCAGCCACATCTTTTATTTAAAAATAAAGAAATCAAAAGCAAACTTGTTAAAGCCAAAGCAGAATTGAGAATTAGACTTTGAGATTTTGTGAGTCTTAAAAATTAAACTTATATTAAAGGACTATGACAACATAACATTTTCCATTCTCCTGTTGTAAACACATGGCGTTAAAAGCTAGTTTTAATAAGATTAGATGTACCAGAAAAAATATGTGTGTTTTACAGTTCGAACACATTTTTGAGTAGCTACAAAAATTAGAGAATGATGACCAGCACAAAGACTATGGCAGATATGGTTCCGACTCGAAGTTAGTGATTCTGTAAGCACTTAGCATTAGTTTCTGAACCCGCTTTAGAATTTAAAGCTTCTCTCAGAAGAGAGACCGATCTGACCCCCATGGCCCAGGGTCTCTTTTGGTATAACTTAAACTCTAAGTGGAAATTTGACCTGGAACTAAACTAATCTCTTTAAATTCTTTTTAAATAAGACAAATCCATTTCAATTGGAAATCTATATAACTTCTGCTTCCTGAACATCTCACAGAACCTGTCCAGGATTGGACAAGCGAGATCCAAACAGAAAGTCTTGGTTTCAGCAATTGATGGACATCAGGTGATCCCAATGAGTCCAGGTTCTTCTTCTAGAAACTAAATGGCATCTTCAAATTGTAATTGTATTGTTAAGTCTACACATAGGATGTTACCTTTAATCATTTAAATCTTGTATATTGGTAATTGGCCCAACTGTGCTGCTATAAATATGAAAATATATAAAAGATGGTTCATTTCCATACACATTCTGCTCTCTGGTCTAAGGAAAATTGACTATTGATGTGTCACAGAGTTACATTTTAACTTTTAAATGAAAATATAAATAAATGTATCTGTGCCAACCTTCATGTGCCTTATGCAAGGCGTCTGATAAGAAATTTTTGACACAGTTTGATTGGAGGAATCTTTATCCCACCTCACCACCAGAGAATGAGTTTGAAAATATTATGATTCCATTCTTCACCTTGATTTCCAACAGTTTTGATGTTCAGTCATAGCTACTGGATTTGTAAGTATAGATTTCATAATTGCTTGTATCTTGTTTGTCGATCTCCTTTTCTATTTTTCACCTCTGTATATGCAAATGTTACCAAAACTATTGTGATTTTAAAACATGAGACTTGTTATTCAGACACATGAAATTTTAGGTTCGCCTTTATCTAAATCCACTAAATCCATACACCTTAGATTTTGAGTATTTTGTCCTTTTTATTATTGTAGTGGGAGAGAAAGGATTCCATCTCATTAAATGAGTCAAGATGGCTGTTTTTCTTTACTCTTCTGAATTAGGTTCACATACTTGCTATCTTATTGGTTGTAAATAATAAATATAAGACCATGACAATTAAAATAGCTATACAAACTTCAAGGAGATGATGCTTTTTAAAGCATGGTGCTGGCTGTTCAATTCATTCACTCAACCATCTTTTTCAAGAACTATTTGTGTGATAATCACTTTCCTAGGTACCAGAATATATAGGGATGTTCGACCCCAAATTATCTGAACTCTTTTCTTACATTACAGTTTTGAATTTCAGTTTAAAAGATCACAATTTGTTGTTTATACAGTTCTGAATCCAAGAAAATTAAAACTCAGAATCAGCTCTTCTTAATTGCCTAAAATCAGCTTTGTAGGGTGGATACATATCTTGTGGTCTCTCCAAATGTTTGACATACTGATTAGATTTCTCATTTCCAGATGGAACTTACTGTCACTTGCAGCCAGCTATCATAAGAATATGTATAATTGGGGAGAGTGTAGTTAATTTTAACCTATAAACAATCTTTCTGAAAGTTTATGATAGTCTATCCAAAAGTGACCAGAATTCAAAAGGATTTAGGTAGCAATAATATATTGACAACCTACAACAAGCCTGGTACTGCGTTAGACACTAAAGATATGAATGTGATTAAAGTAGCCCTTGTTATTGAGGGCCTACACTCTACTGGGGGATCCTGAGCAGTGCAGGTGTGGGAAAGTATATAATGAGAGAAATTACCATATCTGTTGTGTTATAACACTTTGTGAAAGAAGTACCAAGCCTTTGAGAGAGCCATAGAAAACATAATTAAAAAGATAGGCTTAAGATGGATCTTGGAAGATGAGTTTGGAGGTTACCATGCAAAGATGGGAAAGAGTGTCTGGCATATTTAAGAAATAATATGGGAGCTGGAAAACATCACTGAGGGATATAGAGAGTCAGGTAAAATTTGGTATGGGTTATATTGTGAAAGTCCCAGTACACTGTGATTAGGTACCAATAAGGTGCAAACATGGTGCAAGTTTCTATCATGGAGAACTCAAAGGGAAGCAACCAGTGAAAAATTCAAAGGCTTGCTAAGCAGGGTTTTGGTTCAGTTAAATTTTGAAACTAAGCAACTGGGAGAATTTTGAGTAGTTAAGAGCTAGATTTTCATAGTGGACAAAATTAGTAATCAATATGGAATATCAAATCAATATATTGAGGTCACAGAATTTAGATAAGATGAAATTATGTCTGATGACAGTTCAAATTTAGTTTAGGTTTATATTTTTATGGAACTCAGAGGCCAGGGTCATAGATCTCTTTTCCACATGGTTATAGAAATACCCCAGGATAATGGCAGGAAATAAATAGATTAGGTCAATATCTTTTGTTAATCTGGAGAGTGACCAGGAAAGAATCAGACGACAGCACGGGGGGAAAGTGGTTTAATCGGATGGGATGTACCTCTCAAAATAGAAAGATCTTTGCATAAAGGTGGAAAGCTACCACTCTAGAAGTAGAAGCCCGAAACAAAAAGAATGTGGCCCCTACCTCCCAGTACCAAGAACCAAGGCATGTAGAAAATTAAGCACTTTTTCTTTAAGAAGGTTATAAGATTGGGTGCTCTTTGATTAAGAAGTAGGGTTTAGCTAATGATAAGATTAAGATAACATTCTAGGGAAAACCTGAAGATATGTGTAAGCTAGTGGGTTCATAGCAGAGAGAGATGTCAAGAGGACAAAATGGAAGGACTTCAAGACTGAATAAGTATGTATGGCCCTGAAATAAATGGGTTAAGGATAAAAGACTGGGCTGTATAATAAGAGAATACTATTGAGATGAGCAGATCTGATGTTAAGGGTATAGGAGAGAAGAACTTAAACATATTAGGGATCAGGTTTGAAGCAACGTTTCTGTCCCAGAAGACCACGAGTATAATAGAGGCAAATAGAAGTGGAACAGAGGAACACAGGAAAAGAATTGCATGGATGAATATTCCATTCGAATTTTGATGACAAATTCTTTTGGTCCAGCTCTTTATGTGTGCCCTCAGAGAGGCCATATTCAAATTTCATCTCTCCCCATTGATGGACATAGAAGGAAAATGAAATCTCAGCCTATGAGAAAAGGACAGACTCCTTATTACAATGTTCTGGCAATAGTAAGCCTTTTCACCCTAACAAAATACATTATTTGGTTAACGTCATAAAACAAAAGTTCAAGCTGATATTAGTAATTGTAAATTAACTATAAGCTATGGTTCTGGAAATGTCTTCCCTATAGTCACAATCATTATTCCTTGCATCTTGTTACTGCAACATAAAATTTATATTATTTTTACCAGGAGATTTGAGAGAAAGATAAAAGTTAAATCAGGCAGCTCAGCAGTGACATTACTGACAGTACCAGCATAGTAACCAGATCAAATCCAAGTTCATATCTTCCTGGGTGGGAGGGACTACAACTGTGCCTGAATGACAATAGTGAGACAGTGAAACTGGTGAAACATTTTTACCTACAGGAAAACTAAGAGGCAGCCGTTGGTTTGAGTTACCCTCTACTGAAGATACCCTCAAAATAAATCTAATTTCAAACCTCTCTCTCTCTCTCTCTCCCCCCCCCCCCCACACACACACACACACATATTCTGGCTATTGGTGTTCTGTTTTACTGGTTCAATGCTAATCATTATGGCCTTCAATAAATTTCAGACCAGAAAATGAAAAATGGAGTTTATCTGCTTAAGGATGTAGTCTGGAAATTGAGACAAATGATACTATTACCAAAAAGTGTGCCATTTTAATCTTTTATTATTGTTTTAACAAAGAAGGGCATTTTTAATGTATCTTTGAACTTCTACCATAGGAAGCACTTACATTCTAGGGAAGTTTTTGATTTTCTAGGAAAATAATTTAACATGGACTTACTTAAATTAGACATTTTAGAGGTTTCTAACTACTCTTTTGTTCTGAAATCTTCATAGTGTCTTAGGTATTGGAGCAAAACCCACTTAGAGTCAGAGGGTTCCAATTTGCATTTTGTAGAAAGTCACATGTTGTTTGCTATTCGAGTACAACATCATCAAATATCCTTGTCAAAATTTAATATCATTTCCTAAAGGATAAAAAGACTAATAAAGCATTTCCTTTTGGTGTAGTAAAATGGTTCTACTATACAAATGAGAATAACACAAATTCTTTTTATCTGGGTTCTACACAGTTTAAGGACTATCTGAAATGAGTGGAAATGGGAAAAAAATGTGAGGATGTGAAAGGACAATAACAGGTGAGGAGAAATAAAATACTCAATGTTAATAATAGTAATGTATATTGGAACAGAAGGGTGAAGGTCATTTTACTGGGCAGCTGTAGAATACTAAAGGAAGCTGGTCCAATATCAGAGGTTTTGAAAGTAAGGAGAGATTGATAACAGTGTTTCTGCATCTGGCCTCCTTGATATCAAACATTTCCAGATTGTTATCCAAGATTGCAACTGGGCAAACTCTGTACTCAAGTTTGCAATTAGGAAAACACAAACACATAGCAAAATACACACACATCAAAAGAAGTCATAAGTTTGAAGTATTCTGAAGTAAGAACGCTAAATGTTGAGTGTGATGTTGTTGTTTGTTTGTTTTTTTAATTTAGTCACTATAACCGTGCCTTGTGCTTTAAAGTTGGAAGTAATGTTGTTAAACTTACCATTAGGAATTATGACACCCCATCAAAGTGGGTCATTCAGAAAAGAATAAAAACTGAGGTCATTCAAAAGGATTTCCTTACTTTCAGAAGTGGTGTAATAATAGTAAATTACAAGTATCAAGGGAATGTACTTTTAGGACTTCTAAACCTTCCACTAAGAAAAAGGAAACGGTGGGGTTTTTCCCCTATTATTAACCAGTGCAAAGTTTGAAAATTGAGGAATATAGGATTTTTTATTTTCAGTGGAAAATACTTAGATATCTTAAAAACAAATCAAATTAATATATCATGTAGAGTTAGCTGAGTTTTTAAGAAAATTACTATTTAAGCTATAACATCTTACACACGCACACCCACAAAATAGATAGCTGGGTGTTCCTTTGTTTCATGTTGAATGACCAAGATGTTCTCATTTATGTCCATCTGAATTCACTTTAGATCAACAATATGTATAAAACATGACTACATACAAAAAAAGACAAAAAAATGACTGCAAAGAAATGTAGAAGTTACTACCCTGGGAGTTACACAGCAAGTTAACAAAATGGAAACGTGTAGATCAAAATCAAACATTAGTATGTTTAATTTACTTTCCCTTTCCTTTGAAATTCAGTACATACAATGAAGTGATAAGGGCAGGAATAAAAATTAGAATGGAGCGGTTGGAGAAGACTGAACCAGGCAAAGAAGAAAAATGAACAAGATTATGGGTCTTAAACACTGGAATGAGATATGTTAACGTGAAATTTTGGTGGTACCACTCTCATAATATTTAAAGAAGAAGAACCATCTGGAAGATGGGGCAACTATTTAGTCATTGTGTTTCTCATTTCTCTAGAGTGTAAAACACACTTGTGAATGGAAATGCAAATGACTAGTGTGTTCTTTAAATATGTTTGTGCTAGCATTTTTCAGTATCTTCATCGACATGGGAATATACAGTGATAAAAGTAAAGGAGAATGACATAGTTTGCATATATCTGGGAATGACTAGGGACTTCGCCTCATGTGCCATCTGTGACTCAAACTATTCTTGTTACCAAGGCAATAGCCAAAGCAGAGAGATTGATTGGTTATGCTATCAGATTGAATGTCAGCGTCCTAGACACAGGACAGAGGCTACATCTGCAATGAAGAGCAAAACTACATAAATTCAAAATATTTCCACATCTAGAAAATTTTATGTATATAATTTAATTCAGATGTTAAACTAGTCTATTAGGCATCCTCTTCAACAAACTGAAGAATTTAGTGTTACTGTTACCTGATGTCACAATGCTAAATTTTTATAGGACAGAGCGATTCATTGTGCTCTGGAAATCTTCCCAAAACTGGCAGAGGCAAAAGGACATATATGAACAATGATGTCACTACTTGCATGCAAAAGATGATGGAGAAAGATTTATAAAAGTAACTTATCGTTTTGTGTTCATTGTGATTAAACTTTATATGGCAGAGCATAAAATAGTTTATACCCACCTTTATAAGTCTTGTGGATTTGAAAAATTGTATGCCATATAATGAAATCCTTCTGTTTATCTGGAATTTATAAAAGGAAGATCAACTCTAATTATTTTCTGTTCAGGTATTGGTTGTGATTATTATTATTACACTGTAAATATTATATATACATGTATTTATAGATATTCATTTTGTGATCATACACTTCTTCCTCAGGCAGGCTTTTGGAAATGCCCCTCCGGCGTTTAAAACCCATTCATTTCTCATACTTCTATCCTGTTTCTCCACAGCTCCAGAATAAACACATAGCAGTTTAAATCCAGATGGGTAATTGAGGTTGGTGTGCATAAAAGTCCAGCAGGTTTTTTACTACGAGTATAAATGTTTTCAGTTCTTTGCTGTTGAACCTGAGGTTCCTCTGCTTCTGTGTGGCACTTAATACAAGGGAAAAGGTTGGCATCTTTTAGTCGAATTGAGTATAACTATGTCTCCATGAACTATTTCTTCAAAATGTGAATAAAGTAAAGAAAATTACTGGACAATTGAAAGAAGGTGTCCCTGGGAAGTAAATGACATTGACTTTGGGGCATGTTTGTGGATTCAACTCTTTCATATTTGATTCTCTTGTTTATATTTTGGAGGCTGTGGCTTTTATGCTAAAGTATCAGTGACTTACAAATTTAAACATAGCTGCTGTTCAAATCACTTGCCAGGATCACCCCATATAATGCAAATGAAGTTGGCATATTTTTCCCTCCCTTTGTCATATTTTTTCATTTTGTCTCATCTTTTCCTTTACCTTGTCTATCTTTCATTTTTTTTATATTTCAAAAAGTTATGTTTCCAGATGTTAATATCTTATGGTAAACCATTATGAATAACAAAGTTTAAACATATTTTCATATTTCTTTCAAAGATCCACTAGATTGTTTATATTATCTGACTGCTTGGAATTTTAGGCCATATATGTGTTAGGTTATTGAGAGACACAGGCTGTAATGGTCTTTGCAAAATATTACCCAATTTCCTGTATCCTTTCCCTTAGGAGGAATTTCACATAACGTCTGCAGAGCTAAGGAAAAATCCAAGGCTTTGATATGTTTCCTTGGCCCTGCTTCCTGTTTCATTGCACAACTTCCCTGAATGGTCCCATGATCAAAACTTCTTTCATGCCTCTGGTTACCAGACAAGACATGACCATGAAGAGCCAGATAACATTGCTTGCATTTCTAATTTTAGGCACAGATTACGTGTATGGTTAAAATGAGACACTAGTTTTCTGGGTTTAAAGGGCTAGTCTATGTGAAGTAACTCCACAACCTTTGACCTGTTTAGTAACGCTTTGGGAAATTACAATTATATACAGGTGCAGGCAATATGGTAAGAAAAACACTGCAGAGTTTTGTTTGCTTTCCACAATTTCACGTTCTGCCAAGGGAGCTATAGATTTTAAGTCAAGTGAGTGTAAGATTTAATAACTTTTCTCCCCCTTATTGGTTTTCTTATAGCTAAAATATTACCTTTGAATAGTTTTAATCAATTACCCATACATAGACTTTTGAATAAATGTATTTGAATAGCACGTTGATTTATAAATCACTGGGAATGTTAAATTATAATTTTCAATAAGTTCAGTTATTCAACAACCTAATATAATAATCTAAAAATCAACTGATGAAGCTCTAGGTATAAGTAGGCATGGGAAATATTTAAAAAATGGGAATTACATGAAACAAACTTATGTGGTAAAATACGTGAGTAAAAAGTTCTTTTTTAAGCCTTATTTTCTCACTTGTTCTAAATGTTTTGAATAATTAAATTAATTTAGAAGTTTTATTTTATTCCTTTTATCCTTGGTTTCACATTTTATCACCTTATTTCTACTACAAGTGAAGATTCATGAATTTAGAAGATTGACCAATAGCCATATTACTACATTTGCTTTAGACACAATCTCCCTTCAATCAAATATAGACTTTCTTGTAAGGATAGCTAAACTGTTTGTCAGCCTTTGTTAATTTTATACTTAGCTTGATAGTATTTTATGTCAATTCTGACTCAAAATTATACTTTTAAAACTTAATCCCTATTTTTTTTCTCAATTCACCTATATAGAGTAACTATTTTACAACAATTACCAAAATTGCGACATAGGTTTATATGGTATACTACGAAGTATTTTTACTATAAAAATATATTTATTTTAAATAATGAAGAATAGTTTCTCTATAAGTAACCTATGTCTTTTAAAAGATACATTTAAGAAATACTTTATGGCATTATATTACCTTTGGGCAGTGATTATTTATACCAAGAAGAAATGTACACACATGTTGGGTTTATTTAGACTCTTCTTTTTTTCCCACTATTCTCAGGCCCTCAGTTCATCACAAACTAGAATATATAGAACCTTCACAGATTTAGAGCAGAAAATTGGCTAAATTCAAGAGAAACATTTATTCCAAATTTGACCCCAAATGTGAGTGAGTGTGTGTGTGTGTGTGTGTGTGTGTGTGTGTGTGTGTGTGTTGGTGGGTCTATCACATGAAAGAACCCCACTGGTGTTCTGGAACTTCAGAGCAGAATGTCCCTTTAATATATATATATTTTTTTTTTTTTTTTTTTTTTTTTGCGCTTTGCGGGCCTCTCACTGTTGTGGCCTCTCCCGCTGTGGAGCACAGGCTCCGGACGCGCAGGCTCAGCGGCCATGGCTCACGGGCCCAGCCGCTCCGCGGCATGTGGGATCTTCCCGGACCGGGGCACGAACCCGTGTCCCCTGCATCGGCAGGCGGACTCTCAACCACTGCGCCACCAGGGAAGCCCCCCCCCCCCTTTAATATTTAATTATTTTTCACAGTCACCGCATTTACCACATTTTAAAATTTATTTTAATTTTAAACAGATAAAATATTATTCCATCATCTGATATATAATATGTGAAGTTGAGATAAATATGTCAACAAAATAAAGATACATTCTGATTTTCAAATGCATATATTGCTTTTAATGAATTTCTTATAACTTTCATATTAGCCCCAAAACAGATGTCTTATATTTTACTTTAATGAAATTTTTTTCTACTCCAAAACAACGTATCCACCGATTTAAGCTTTTAAACTCAGAAACTCAGTATCCATCTATTGCCTTAACATCTATTTTAGAAAAGAACCCCTATGTTAGAGATTTGGTGATAAAAATCTATCGTTTGTGTTATCATTTTTACTAATTGGGATATTGTTTGAGATAGCAATTCAAAAGTCAACTTAAAATTAAAAGATAGTGAATATAATATTAAGGTATAAGGAAATCTTAACTCTCTCCACTTCCACAATAATCCTAGTTTAAACCAGGATCCCTTCCCCAAACAGCTGTAGTTAGCTGTATTTCATCTGCTTTCTCTCAGATGTGTCCTAGCGGTATTGAAAGTAGATAGTGAGGGCTTATCTACCTACCTGTGTGTGTGCTACCTTAAGTATGTTAGATTTGAACATGTGGATGTAGATTCTGCATAACCTCTAAGTAACATGAAGAATTACATTCCCAACTCTCCATGTCTTTCTCATTAGCTAGTAACTATTGGATGCAAAGATTCTACATATCCCAAGGGTTCTGTCTTTACTCTTTTTTATTAGAAGTCTTCCTTTTTTAATGAGTTCATACTTTTTTCTTCTTTTCCTCAGTACACAGTAAAGTGAATGGCATAAAAGAGGTGCTCAGTAAATATTTTTTGAATGTTAAGATACTTGCCCTTTAAAAAATATAGTCTTATATTTGCTTTTATATTCCTTAACATCTTGACTGCAGTTATAGGGTTATACAGCTACACACACTTAGGTAGATTTCCATATCATCATTTTTACTTGATAATTTATTCCAGAATCCACATGTCAAAATACATCAGAAAATAAATGATTAATTTAAAAAAATTGATAATTAAGGGCTTAAGTTGTAGTTGTTATTTATTTAATCAGTCATTCATTTAACAATGACTAATTCAGTAACTCCAATGTGCCAGATGTTATAAATGCTGGGAATTGTATAATATTTAAACATATCCAGTCCCCAGTGAAACTAATGGGAGAATAGTGAAAGATACTTGCATACATATATGCATACATACATACATACAAACATACATAGCATTGTAGCCTCACTGAGGAGGAAGGTACTAGTTCTCTGTGGGAGTTAAGAAAGGCTTTGCATGGGAAGCAATCAGTAACTTGAAGGATTGATAGGAGCTTGCCTGGCAGGAAAGAGGGGGAAGCCATTGTAAGCAGAGGGAAATTGAGCAATACACCTTTAATACAATAGTAGTAAAAAAAAAAAAAAAGAAGTAGTAGTTGCCACCAGCCGTTCTCTTTTGAATGTCCCAACATTTTCTATTTGAAAAATTTATTTAAGCCACGTTATTATGGCAAAGAGCTTCAACCACTAGTTGGATCAGCTTATTTGCTCCATTCTGTATGAGTCAGCTGCAGTGTTAGCAACAAGAAAAAGAGGCTACTCTCAGTGCTGAACTATTTGAAGGAGGACCAGTGCTTATGATAAAAAGAAAGACACTGGGGAGAGCTGAAAAATAAGAATAACCTTGACAGATTTGGTCATATATATTTGCTTCCTAATAGTAAATTCTGGTAATGGTTGTTTACACATGTTCAGTTTTCTTCAGAGAGGAGTTAAAGAATGCATGAGATACAACAGCTGAGTAATTGGTTTTGAAAACACATATGTTTACAGCTTCCTTTTCTACCTTCTGCTAAATAATAAAATCGGTCAGTTAATTGGCTATGCCATGGTAATATTATTTCTTCTTGATCTAAAACTATTATTTCCATAGCCATTTAAATATTAATATAAAAAGTCATATTACAATAGTAGTGTAAATACTTTGAGTGAATGATGGAAGCTATTTGCTATGAAATATTACTATTTCTTTTGTGTTAAAAATAGATGCTTATATAAGATAAATATGGTTATATTATATTAGAGTTCAGAAAGCATCCTTTAACTACTTGTCCAGCCAGAAAGCATCCTCTTGCTGCATTGTGACCCAGGGAGATTTATATATAGACATCCAAGTACACTATATTGCAAATGGATCAAATTGACTGGCCTAAAACAGAGATCATAAATTGGCATCCCTGTAGCTTAATATGGCTGGCAGATGTGTTTTTTTGTTCTGTTTTTTGTTTTGTTTTGTTTTGTTTTTTGCCTGAACCATTTATGAACAGGGAAAACAAGGCAGGGATTTAACCATTAAAAGATATCAAGCTAAAATTCTGATTTCTGGATTCTCTTGCAATAAGGAAAGATCCAATAGCTCTGGCCTTCCTTCCTTTATGGCAACAATTCGGGTGAAGCTGAGTTGAAAAACTGCCCATCTGCCTTTCAGTAGTGGATACCACTTAAGGTTTGCTTAGTCCTTACTGGGCCACCAGCCTAACTTATCTCCTTTACTTACTTATTTATTCATTTAGAAATTCTGACACTTTAATACTAAAGTCATAAATGTTGCCAAATGTATTCTTTCTCCTGTCATACCTTTTGAAGATCTCATCGTTAGTGGTATTAAAACTATACGATTATGCCACAATTTAATATGCTAAGATCCTCTTCTAAACTAAAACAAAAGGGAAAAACCTTCCATAACTTTTAAATTCCAAGAAATTGTGTGTACATATGTGCAGGTGTGTTTGTCTGTAAACACATTGTACCTTTAGCCTATCTAGATTCCCCCTAAAACGTCAGTTTGTCGCTTTTCGGGCGGCAAAATGGAAGCGACACTGTGGGGATGTTATCCTCGCAGCATCAGACACTCTTTGTACTGATGAATTTGTTTCCTCGTAGGCTATCTTTACTGCAAAAGCTTTTCAGATAACTACTCTTTTAGGAAAAGGTTTGGATACATTTTTATCTGTATCACTTAAAACAATTCTGTAAACACTGCAGAAGTGCACTGAAATCGTCATTCTAAAAGTAACATGAGAATGCAACCTAGGGCTTTAGGGTGGAAATGGCTTTTTCGCTCTCTGTTTATGGGAGTTGTTTTGATCTTGAGTCTTTTGCCAGAGTAAACACATCTGCAGCTCATATTCCACAGTATCTCAGGAAAGGACAATCTCAAATTTTGTTAAAAAACAGTGCTAATTACATTTTTAACTCCCATGTGTTCCTTTGAGATTTCACAGACACACTTTTAATTTTCAGCAAAATGTTGAAGCTCACCTTTAATAAACTGAAGAGGTGCAAAGAATGGACCCTAATAAACATATGAGGAACTGGTATTCTCAAAGCCATCATACAATTGACATTAATCCTCATAGGTGAAATCATTCTAACTAAACTGGGTTGCTCGCACTACACATATTCCTTCCCTTTGTCTCCAAACAGTACAAACCTACACTAATTCTTTTGTGTGACCATATTACACAAAGGCGGGTGGCAATCAGTGATATGGTATAAGTAAACTAAGTCTCATTCATTTATGCATTAAGATAGTAGGCTTATTCTGAGACAGGCCCTATGCTACACACTTGAAATACTAAGATGAATGTGACACTGATCTTGTTCTCTAGGAAAAAAATATAATCTAGTGTCACTTCTTATTTTCCTTCATATTTTAATATCATATTCCCCTTTGAATAAATAGGAAGCCTAGAAATTTTAAATATGTCACATACACATATAGAGAGGTTAATTGTAGATGTCAGGCTCTATTTACACACATCTGCCTTCTCTAGTTGGAAGAAAAATTCATTCCCACTAGCCGTTTAGGGTATTATTGAATAAATGCAACTCTCTTGAAGGAGGTCAGTGTTCCAGAAAAAGGACTAGAAAGGACATTGCAGTTCATATCTATAAAGATGAGTTAATATTGTACCACATTTTTTATTATGAAATATTCAAAATACTTAAAATGTCCAAAAGATAATATAGCAGACATTTGTGTGAGCAAACATAGTTAATTTGGGTATTTTGGAATCAGAATAGTATTGGTTTGTCTAGTACTCAGAGCCCTTGCTAATCAATTGATTTCCCCCAGCAGTGGTGGTTGGGATAAGACTGATGCAGGTGTGTCAGCCAAGCAGAATGATACAAGGTTAGGGACCAAGGGTCTGGGGGAATAGTTAGGCTATGTGTTTACCTAAAGGAGGTGACATCAAGTGGCCAATGCAAACCAACTTAATCCTGCACCGTATCAGTCCAAGTAAATGCCTTGATTTGGGGTCAAGCATGAGCTTGATACCAAAAGGTAAAATTGAAACCAAGATGGTGTGTAAAAGGAGAAGTGAAGCTCCATAAGTCCGAACTAACACCTAGGTGGGTGTGACTAAACCATATTGTTAATATTCTCATCAAGTGGCACAGACATGTGTAGAACTTTCCCAGATATTTTTAAATGATTTTCGTTTTGAGATTTAAAAGTTTGGGGGCCTTTAAATATCATTTTCAATGCAACTTTGATCTTGTAGAATAAAAGTTTGGTGTTGTAGTAGGGTTTTGTTTTGTTTAAATCTGGATTTTTGGTGCATATGAATCCTGAAGTATCAAAAGAATGATGACATAATAAGATTTGTTTTACAGCTTATTTCCAATTAAGTGAAGGATGATATTTCTTCCAGAACTCAAAACCACTAGAAAGGAGCCTTGTCATAGTGTACCTGTGATTATTGTTCTTTGCACACAATCTTTTGCAAGTGAACTTGACAATGAATTTTTCTGATTGTTTCTTTTCACTTCATGAATACTGAATGATTAGAAATACATCATTCTCCTAATTTAACCTGAAATATGATTTCCCCAAACATAATGAAAGACTCTTATGATATACTTAAATCCCTAAATGACTGACTGATATTCATCAGATTTCTGTTTCACTAATTTTAGTTGTGCTTATATTGTACCAAATAGGAAACAATCAAAATTAGATCAAATTGAAAATTATATTCAAAATAATAAGCAGGAGGTGTTGCATTGACTTTAGAAAACAAAAGAGCCATCTACTTTATCAGCAAAATGAACTTATTTGGGAATAGTAAAGGAATTGGAATTTAGGACATGCAAACTGGCAAACCATAGGCAAGTCCAAGGAAACAACGAGAAGGCCAGTTTTTATTAGATTTTAGGAGGAAATTGAAGAGTGCTGTGGTGGTTCTTCAATGGTTGCAGGTGGGGAGCAGCTTGCTATAGATGCATCAGAAGGAACTCTCTTCCTAATGAGGTTTGTAAGCTTTGGTGAATGATATGTGCCTGAGAGCCCTCCCTTTGGGCTTCCTGACTCCATTTTAAATGAGGCTTCTTTTATTTTCACTTTTCCCTGTTTTGATCAAGATCTTCCCTTGAAAGCATCTTTGACCAAGAATCAGTTTATCAATTTTAGTGGAATTATATTTTGTCCCTTGATGCCAGGAAGGACCTTTCCTTCATGTCATGTCCCACCTTGGAGGGGAAGTACACAGATTGGAAACCATTGAGGAACTAGAAAAGGTAGGAGGAAGAACTCTCAGGCATTTCCCATCTGAGGTCTATATCTTATCATGGTCATAAGCCTTGGAGATTATCTCAAAGCACTGAGCTAGCGTCACCCTATTGGGCATTTTGTTTCTACAAAATTTGATAGGCAACAGGTATAAAGCTTAAAATGATTATATAAGAATTAGATGCAGAGCAGACATTCTGCAAGCAAGCATCCCAGCCTAAAAGGGTCTTTTCTAAAAGCCTGGCAGAGAGGAGTCAGCCCGTTTGTATAATATTTCCCTTGGGTTCAAGGGAACAGAACCTATTTAAATAGGGAGAGGAACAAATGTCATAAGATGGGAACTCATGTGGTCATGGTCAGAGAAAGGTTGAAATAAGTTATGGGAGCACCTGGCCATAACAGCCTAAACAAATTGGTAACACCCATAGGCTCATGGGTATAATCAACAATGGAACTTGAGATCAAAGAGGTGGATAAGATCAAGGGGTCTCCAACATCATGAACAGATTGGAGTTTCTGGTGACAGATCCAACAGTCAGAAAGGTTTTCCCTTTTTGCAATAGACTCGGCCAAGAAAGAGAGGGAGGAAATAAGGGCGAGAAAAGGTATACAAGTATACAAGCCTGGGAAAGCTGTCTCCTTCAACTGTTGTCTGCTTCGATTCCTGGAAATCCTTATTTTCAGGTAATCAGTTTGTGTGCAGCTCCAGTCAGGGTTTGGTGCTTACTTTAAATGCGGCACATGGGACTTCCCTGGTGGCGCAGTGGTTGAGAGTCCGCCTGCCGACGCAGGGGACACGGGTTCGTGTCCCGGTCCGGGAAGATCCCACATGCCGTGGAGCGGCTGGGCCCGTGAGCCATGGCCGCTGAGCCTGCGCGTCCGGAGCCTGTGCTCCGCAACGGGAGAGGCCACAACAGTGAGAGGTTCGCGTA
Source organism: Grampus griseus (assembly GCF_964374135.1). Taxonomy (NCBI): domain Eukaryota; kingdom Metazoa; phylum Chordata; class Mammalia; order Artiodactyla; family Delphinidae; genus Grampus; species Grampus griseus. The sequence continues at coordinate 111,316,818 of NC_138998.1, forward strand.
CCGCAAAAAAAAAAAAAAAAAAAAAAAAAATGTGGCACATGGATCCAAAAGTCTCTGCCTTGGAGTTTGGCAGCACAAGGAGTGATTAACAGTATCTGATAGGGCCTTTCCAGTGGGGTTGAAGAGAGCCTTTCTGCGGATGTCTTTTCCAATAGATAAAATCTCTGCACTGCAAGGTGTGATGCTTAAGGTCTTCATCTCCCCGGAATGCACTGCAGAAAGAATGTCCTATAAAGTATGGTCATTCTCAACAGAAGCATTAAGGTTTTTGAAATATTGAAGAATATCCCCTTTGCCAGCTGTGGATTGAAAGCAGCAGGGGCCAAGTGCATTTTGAATCCTGTGATTATCTCAAAGAGTGAGAGTTAATGGGTTCCAAAAGGGGTAGACCTAAGATTTAGAAGGACTAATGCTTTGGGCCAGAGTATTTGAAGGATCTCTACAAATTGCGAGTTGAGGCTTAATGATGCTGTTGGTACATTTGAATAGCCCTGATGATTGAGGGTGTTCAGCACAGTGAAAGTGTTGTAAAACTGACCATACAGGACAGACTTGTCAAAGCACTTGTCCGGGGAAGTGAGTTCCCCAGTGAATATGAATCCCGAGGCCATCTCCAGAGGGATGATTTTTCTAGTAGAATTTTAGTCACAGAAGTAACAGTAGCCAGTCTACAAGGGAAGGCTTCCGTCTGGTGAGAAAACATACAGACCATTAATGGGAGTTTTAGACTCTCTGGCAGGACTGGATTCTTACTTGGCCCAAGCCAGAATTCTTTTTCTGGCTTGGGCCAAGTAATAGAATAGAATAAATAGTATACATTTATATTTATTCTTTAATAACTGAACTAACAGTTATTAGATTTAATACCCCTTTGGCACATGACAAAGGTTCTTTGAGAGCAGTGTTTTTTTGTGGAAATATCAGTGACTTGGTTTTCTTTAGCCTCCTTGGAGTCAAGTTTGAATGCACAGGGCCCTTGATTATAGCCAGAGCGGCTGGCAAGAGTATGGTATTGAATGATTACTGGACACAAGGACCATTTTAAATTTGGTTTCTGCTGGAAGTGAGGAAGCCTCCTTGTTTCCATAGCATTCCAAAGTCATGAACTACTCCAAAGGTGCACCTACTGTCAGTATAGATATTTGCAGTTTTGCCATTGGCTAAAAGGCAGACCCAAGTAAGAGCCTACAATTCAGCCTTTTGGACCCATGTGGCTGAGGGCAAAGGTGCTGCCTCAGTGCCTTTCAAAGGAGTTACAATAGCATACCAAGCATAATATTTACCATTTTCACCTTTAAAATTGAGGTAATATTATTTTGTATCATTATACAATTTTCATGTGTACAACATTATAACCTGACTCCTGCATACACTATAGCTTTCTCACCGTCAGAATTCTAGTTTCCATTCATCACCACACAGTTGACTTCCTTTACCCATTTTGCCTTCCTACCAAAGCCCCCACTTTCTCTCTGGTAACCACCAATCCATTCTTTGTATCTGTGTTTTTTATTTTGTTTTGGTTGTTTACTTTGTTTTTTTATATCCCACATAAGAGTGAAATCACACAGTTTTTGTCTTTCTGCATCAGAGTTATTACACTTAGCATAATACCCTCAAGATCCATGCATATTGTCAAAAAATGGTAAGATTCCATCTTTTGTTTTATTGCTAAGTAGTATTCCATTGTATATATACCACATCTTCTTTATCCATTCATCTGTGGATGGGTACATGGATTCTTTTATTATCTTTTTTTTATTATTTTTCAAATTAAAAAAAGAGGGCTTTATTCACTCTAAGAAAACAATGCAAAAGAAAGAAAATGAAACTATAGTACACTTCATAGTTCTGCTGTATGTAATGTTTACAGGATCATGAGGTTGTAAACACTGTGTGTGAGGAAGAGTGGTAAGTTGAATCTTCCCTAGCAGGAATTTTCTTTTTTAACATCTTTATTGGAGTATAATTGCTTTACAATATTGTGTTAGTTGCTGCTGTATAACAAAGTGAATCAGCTATATAGATACATATATCCCCATATCCCCTCCCTCTTGCATATCCCTCCCACCCTCCCTCTCCCACCGCTCTAGGTGGTCACAAAGCACCGAGCTGATCTCCCTGTGCTATGTGGCTGCTTCCCACTAGCTAGCTGTTTTATGTTTGGTAATGTATATATATCCACGCCACTCTCTCACTTCGCCCCAGCTTACCCTTCCCCCTCCCCATGTCCTCAAGTCCATTCTCTACATCAACGTCTTTATTCCTGTCCTGCCCCTACGTTCTTCAGAACCTTTTTTTTTTTTTTTTTTTTAGATTCCTTATATATGTGTTAGCATACAGTGTTTGTTTTTCTCTTTCTGACTTACTTCATTCTGTATGACAGTCTCTAGGTCCATCCACCTCACTACAAATAACTCAGTTTCGTTTCTTTTTATGGCTGAATAATATTCCATTGTATATATGTGCCACATCTTCTTTATCCATTCATCTCTGGATGGACACTTAGGTTGCTTCCAAGTCCTCGCTATTGTAAATAGAGCTGCAATGAATATTGCGGTATATGACTCTTTTTGAATTATCGTTTTCTCAGGGTATATGCCCAGTAGTGGGATTGCTGGGTCGTATGGTAGTTCTATTTTTACTTTTTAAAGGAATGTCCATACTGTTCTCCATAGTGGCTGTGTCAACTTACATTCCCACCAACAGTGCAAGAGGGTTCCCTTTTCTCCACATGCTCTCCAGCATTTATTGTCTGTAGATTTTTTGATGATGGCCATTCTGACTGGTTGTGAGGTGATACCGAATTGTAGTTTTGATTTGCATTTCTCTAATGGTTAGTGATGTTCAGCATCCTTTCACGTGTTGGTTGGAAATCTGTGTATCTTCTTTGGAGAAATGTCTATTTAGGTCTTCTGCCTATTTTTGGATTGGGTTGTTTGGTTTTTGATATTGAGCTGCATGAGCTGCTTGTATATTTTGGAGATTAATCCTTTGTCAGTTGCTTCATCTGCAAATATTTTCTCCCATTCTGAGGGTTGTCTTTTCATCTTGTTTATGGCTTCCTTTGCTGTGCATAAGCTTTTAAGTTTCATTAGGTCCCATTTGTTTATTTTTGTTTTTATTTCCATTTCTCTAGGAGGTGGGTCATAAAGGATCTTGCTGTGATTTATGTCATAGAGTGTTCTGCCTATGTTTTTTCTCTAAGAATTTTATAGTGTCTGGCCTTATATTTAGATATTTAATCAATTTTGAATTTATTTTTGTGTATGGTGTGAGGGAGTGCTCTAATTTCATTCTTTTTCATGTAGCTGTCCAGTTTTCCCAACATCACTTATTGAAGTGGCTGTCTTTTCTCCATTGTATACTCTTGCCTCCTTTATCAAAGATAAGGTGACCATATGTGTGTGGGTTTATCTCTATCTATCCTGTTCCATTGATCTATATTTCTATTTTTGTGCCAGTACCGTACTGTCTTGATTACTGTAGCTTTGTAGTATAGTCTGAAGTCCGGGAGCCTAATTCCTCCAGCTCCATTTTTCTTTCTCAAGATTGCTTTGGTAATTCAGTGTCTTTTGTGTTTCCATACAAATTGTGAAATTTTTTGTTCTAGTTCTGTGAAAAATTCCATTCGTAGTTTGATAGGGATTGCATTGAATCTGTAGATTGCTTTGGGTAGTATAGTCATTTTCACAGTGTTGATTCTCCCAATCCAAGAACATGGTATATCTCTCCATCTGTTTGTATCATCTTTAATTTCTTTCATCAGTGTCTTATAGTTTTCTACATACAGGTCTTTTGTCTCCTTAGGTAGTTTTATTCCTAGGTATTTGATTCTTTTTGTTGCAGTGGTAAATGGGAGTGTTTCCTTAATTTCTCTTTCAGATTTTTCATCATTTGTGTCTAGGAATGCAAGAGATTTCTGTGCATTAATTTTGTATCCTGTTACTTTACCACATTCATTGATTAGCTCTAGTAGTTTTCTGGTAGCCTCATGAGGATTCTGTAGGTATACTATAATATCATCTGCAAACAGTGAGTTTTACTTCTTCTTTTCCAAATTGGATTCCTTTTATTTCTTTTTCTTCCCTAATTGCTGTGGTTAAAACTTCCCAAACTATGTTGAAAAATAGTGGTGAGAGTGGGCAACCTTGTCTTGCTCCTGATCTTAATGGAAATGTTTTCAGTTTTTCACCATTGAGACCAAGGTTTGCTGTGGGCTTGTCATATATGGCCTTTATTATGTTGAGGTAATTTCCCTCTATGCCTACTTTCTGGAGAGTTTTTATCATAAATAGGTGTTGAATTGTGTCAAAAGCTTTTTCTGCATCTATTGAGATGATCATAAGGTTTTTCTCCTTCAGTTTGTTAATATGGTGTATCACATTGATTGATTTGTGTATATTGAAGACTCCTTGCATTCCTGGAATAAACCCCACTTGATCATGGTGTATGATCCTTTTAATGTGCTGTTGGATTCTGTTTGCTAGTATTTTGTTGAGGATTTTTGCATCTATGTTCATCAGTGATATTGTCCTCTAGTTTTCTTTTTTTGTGCCCCCTTGTTCTGGCTTTGGTATCAGGGTGATGGTGGCCTCATAGGATGAGTTTGGGAGTGTTCTTCCCTTTAATATATTTTGGAAGAGTTTGAGAAGCTCTTCTCTAGACATTTGATAGAATTCTCCTGTGAAGCCATCTGGTCCTGGGCTTTGTTTGTTGGAAGATTTTTAATCACAGTTTCGATTTCAGTGCTTGTGATTGGTCTATTTATATTTTCTATTTCTTCCTGGTTCAGTCTCGGAAGGTGGTGTTTTTCTAAGAATCAGTTCTTCCAGGTTGTCCAATTTATTGGCATATAGTTGCTTGTAGTAATCTCTCACAATCCAGTTGTTTCTTCTCCTTTTTCATTTCTAATTCTATTGAGTTGAGTCTTCTCCCTTTTTTTCTTGATGAGTCTGGCTAATGGTTTATCAATTTTGTTTATCTTCTCAAAGAACCAGCTTTTAGTTTTATTGATCTTTGCTATCATTTCCTTCATTTCTTTCTATTTATTTCTGATCTGATTTTTATGATTTCTTTCCTTCTGCTAACTTTAGGGGTTTTTTTGTTCTTCTTTCTCTAACTGCTTTACGTGTAAGGTTAGGTTGTTTATTTGAGATGTTTCTTGTTTCTTTAGGTAGGATTGTATTGCTATAAACTTCCCTCTTAGAACTGCTTTTGCTGCATCCCATATGTTTTGGGTTGTCGTGTTTTCATCATCATTTGTTGCTAGGTATTTTTTGATTTCCTCTTTGATTTATTCACTGATCTCTTGGTTATTAAGTAGTGTATTGTTTAGCCTGCATGTGTTTGTATTTTTTACAGATCTTTTTCCTGTAATTGATATCTAGTTTCATGCTGTTGTGGTCGGAAAAGATGCTTGATACGATTTCAATTTTCTTAAATTTACCGAGGCTTGATTTGTGACCCAAGATATGATATATCCTGGAGAATGTTCCATGAGCACTTGAGAAGAAAGTGTATTCTGTTGTTTTTGGGTGGAATGTCTTATAAATATCAATTAAGTCCATCTTGTTTAATGTGTCATTTAAAGCTTGTGTTTCCTTATTTATTTTCATTTTGGAAGATCTGCCCATTGGTGAAAGTGGGGTGTTAAAGTCCCCTAATATGATTGTGCTACTGTCAATTTCCCCTTTTATGGCTGTTAGCATCTTATGTATTGAGGTGCTCCTATGTTGGGTGCATAAATATTTACAATTGTGATATCTTCTTCTTGGATTGTTCCCTTGATTATTATGTAGTGTCCTTCTTTGTGTCTTATAATAGTGTTTATTTTAATGTCTGTTTTGTCTGATATGAGAATTGCTACTCCAGCTTTCTTTTGATTTCCATTTGCATGGAATATCTTTTTCCATCCCCTCACTTTCAGTCTGTATGTATCCCTAAGTCTGAAGTGGGTCTCTTGTAAATGGCATATATACAGGTCTTATCTTTGTATCCATTCAGCCAGTCTATGTCTTTTGGTTGGAGCATTTAATCCATTTACATTTAACATAGTTATCAATATGTATGTTCCTATTACCATTTTCTTAATTCTTTTGGGTTTGTTATTGCAGGTCTTTTCCTTCTCCTTTGTTTCCTGCCTAGAGAAGTTCCTTTAGCATTTGCTGTGAAGCTGGTTTTGTGGTGCTGAATTCTCTTAGCTTTTGCTTGTCTGTAAAGATTTTAATTTCATTATCAAATCTGAATGAGATCCTTGCTGGGTAGAGTAGTCTTGGTTGTAGGTTTTTCGCCATTCATCACTTTAAATATGTCTTGCCACTCCTTTCTGACTTGCAGAGTTTCTGCTAAAATATTGGCTGTTAACCTTATGGGGATCCCTTGTGTTATTAGTTGTTTTTCTCTTGCTGCTTTTAATATTTTTTCTTTGTATTTAATTTTTGATAGTTTGATTAATATGTGTCTTGGTGTGTTTCTCTTTGGATTTATCCTGTATGGGACTCTGTGCTTCCTGGACTTGATTGACTATTTCCTTTCCCATATTAGGGAAGTTTTCAACTATAATCTCTTCAAGTATTTTCTCAGTCCCTTTCTTTTTCTCTTCTTCTTCTGGAACCCCTATTATTCGAATGTTGGTGTGTTTAATGTTGTCCCAGAGGTCTCTGAGACTGTCCTCAATTCTTTTCATTATTTTTTCTTTCTTCTGCTCTGTGGTAGTTATTTCCACTGCTTTATCTTTCAGGTCACTTAGCCATTCTTCTGCCTCAGTTACTCGGCTATTGATTCCTTCTAGAGAATTTTTAATTTCATTTACTGTGTTGTTCATCATTGTTTGCTCTTTAGTTCTTCTAGGTCCTTGTTAAACATTTCTTGTATTTTCTCCATGCTATTTCTGAGATTTTGGATCTTCCTTACTATCATTACTCTGAATTCTTTTTCAGGTAGACTGCCTATTTCCTCCTCATTTGTTTGGTCTGGTGGGTTTTTACCTTGCTCCTTCATCTGCTGTATATTTCTCTGTCTTCGCATTTTGCTTAACTTACTGTGTTTGGGGTCTCCTTTTCTCAGGCTGCAGGTTCATATTTCCTGTTGTTTTTGGTGTCTACCTCCAGTGGGTAAGGTTGGTTCAGTTGGTTGTGTAGGCTTCCTGGTGGAGGGGACTTGTGCCTCTGTTTTGGTGGATGAGCCTGGATCTTGTCTTTCTGGTGGTCAGGACTCTGTCCAGTGGTGTGTTTTGAGGTGTCAGTGAACTTGGTATGATTTTAGGCAGCCTCTCTGCTAATGGGTAGGGTTGTTTTCCTGTCATGCTAGTTGTTTGGCATGGCATGTCCAGAACTGGAGCTTGCTGGTCATTGAGAGGAGCTGGGTCTTAGTGTTGAGACAGAGATCTCTGGGAGAGCTCTCGCCGATTGATATTATGAGGGGCCAGAAGAGCTCTGGTGGACCAATGTACTGAACTTGGCTCTCCCACCTCAGAAGTCAGGATTGACACCTAACTGGAGTGCCAAGACCCTGTCAGCTACATGGCTTAGAAGAAAAGGGAGAAACGAAAATAAAAGAAAGAAAGAAAACAACATATAATTAAATTAAATTAAATTAAAAAGTTATTGAAATAAAATATATATAATTAAAATAACAAAAAGAAAGTAATTTTAAAAAAAGAGAGCAACCAAACCAATAAACAAATCCACCAATGATAACATGTGCTAAAAACTATACTAAAAAAAACGGACAGATGGTAAAAGCAAACCTACACAGACAAAATCACAAAAAGAAGCATACACACTCACAAAAAGAGAAAAAGGAAAAAGATATATATATTAATAAAAGGAAAAGAGCAACCAAACAATAAACAAATCTACCAATGATAATAAGCTCTAAATAGTAAACTAAGATAAACATAAAACTAGAAACAAATAAGGCACATAAAGGAAACCCCAAGTCTTCAGTTGCTCCCAAAGTCCACCACCTCAGTTTTTTGTCTATTCAGGTATTCCACAGATGCAGGGTACATCAAGTTGATTGTGGGGATTTAATCTGCTGCTCCTGAGGCTGCTGGGAGAGATTTCCCTTTCTCTTGTTAGCACAGCTCCTGAGGTTCAGCTTGGATTTGGCCCTGCCTTTGCATGTAGGTCTCCTGAGGGCATCTGTTCTTCGCACAGGCAGGACAGTGTTAAAGGAGCAGCTGACTAGAGGGCTCTGGCTCCCTCAGGCCGGGGGTAGGGAGGGGTATGGAATGTGGGGCGAGCCTTTGGCAGAAGAGGCCAGCGTGACGTTGCACCAGCCTGAGTCGCGCCTTGCGTTCTCCCGGGGAAGTTGTCCCTGGATCCCGGGACCCTGGCAGTGGCGGGCTGCACAGGCTCCCGGGAGGGGAGGTGTGGATAGTGACCTGTGCTCGCACACAGGCTTCTTGGTGGCGGCAGCAGCAGCCTTAGCGTCTCATGCCCGTCTCTGGTGTCTGTGCTGATAGCCGTGGCTCGCGCCTGTCTCTGGAGCTCCTTTAAGCAGCGCTCTTAATCCCCTCCCCTCGCGCACCAGGAAACAATGGTCTCTTTCCTCTTAAGCAGTTTCAGACTTTTTCCCGGACTCCCTGCTGGCTAGCTGTGGTTCACTAGCCCCCTTCAGGCTGTGTTCACGCCGCCAACCCCAGTCCTCTCCCTGGGATCTGACCTCCAAAGCCTGAGCCTCAGCTCCCAGCCCCGCCCGCCCCAGCGGGTGAGCAGACAAGCCTCTCGGGCTGGTGAGTGCTGGTCGGCACCGATCCTCTGTGCAGGAATCTCTTCGCTTTGCCATCTGTACCTCTATTGCTGCGTTTTCCTCCATGGCTCCAAAGCTTCCCCCACACCAATCCCCGTCTCCGCCAGTGAAGGGACTTCCTAGTGTGTGAAAACTTTTCCTCCTTCACAGCTCCCTCCCTGAGGTGCAGGTCCCGTCCGTATTCTTGTCTCTGTTTTTTCTTTTTTCTTTTGCCCTACCCAGGTATGTGGGGAGTTTCTTGCCTTTTGGGAGATCTGAGGTCTTCTGCCAGCGTTCAATAGGTGCTCTGTAGGAGTTGTTCCACAGGTAGATGTATTTCTGATGTATTTGTGGCGAGGAAGGTGATCTCCATGTCTTACTCCTCCGCCATCTTGAAGGTCTTCCCTCCGTTTTTATATCTTGGCTATTATAAATAATGCTGTGATGAACATAGTGTTGCATATACATGTTCAAATTAGTGTTTTTTTGTTCTTCAGTTAAATACTCAGGAGTAAAATTGCTGGACTGTATGGTAGTTTTTAATGCATTCTTCATCTCATTCAGTTCTCCAACTCCAGAATTTCTGTTTGTTAAAATATTCCATCTATCCATTAATTGTATTCCTGAGCTTATTGAACTGCCTTTCAGGTTTCAGAAGTTCATTAGTTTCTTCGTGAGAGCTATTTTAATTCTCTCAGTTAGATCACAGTCTTCCATGACTTTACGTTTGGTTTCTCGAGCATTGTCATTTTCTTTTTGTCATATTGTGTTACCGTGGTTTTTCATGGCACTTTATAACTTGTTCCTTTGTCGGCACTTTTAAAGCAGCAAACACCTTTCTTATTTAGGTAAAGCTGTGTTTACTTTGATTCTAAAAATTCAACAGGTTGGGAATTAGAGGCCTTTCTTTTTTCAGTAGGTGGTGCTATGGTACACGTTTTTGGTTTCCCTTACCTGAGCTGCCTCTGGTTGTATTTGAGAATTCATGCTTTCACCCTCCACTGCCTCTGCCCGAGGTGTCACAGGTGTCCTCATTGTTATTCCTTGTGCCTCCCGGGTCTTTGTTACCTTAGTCATTGGTGTCACTTCTGGGGGCATCAGGATGGCAGGCACCTCTGCCACATTCAGGGTTACCTGTTTAGCAGGCACTACTGCTGTTGCAGGGGGAGAGGGAAGATGGGGAAGAACCAGGGTCACAGGTATGGAGGCTGGAGTCCTGGACACCAGTGCAGCTGGAGGGACCAGGGTCATGGGTCACACCACACTGCTACCTAATTCCCTGTGGCTACGGGTGCCACTGTAACCAAGAGGCTGGAATCATGTGCACCAGTCCCCCTGCTGCTCCTAGTTTCTTTGTGACTACAGCTTTTGCTACTGTGGCTGGGAGGCTGGGAATGCAGACACCACTTCTGCTGCTTCTCTGGTTTCACCTCCTCTATGTGTTCCCATCCACCATCACATGTATTAGGTGTGTGGATCTCTCCAGCATTCTGGTGTGTTGGGCAGAGGTACCTTTGAGTTATGGTTGTTTTACTAGGTGTAGCTTGAAAGGGAAAGAAGAGACAAAGGCAGCCTCTCATACCATCATGATGCTGACATCATCAGACCCATCAGTAAACCATGAAAAGCCAGGGTTATCCAAAGGAGTTTCCTGTAGAATATCATGAGGGGTCAGGAGGTGCTCTATGAAAGTCAATCAGTAATGAGAGGTCTCATCCATAGAGTGTGGAAGAAGGGTGGAAGTCTAAGGTTATTATAGTGAGAAAGAGTTATATGAGGAGAAGTTAGCAAGAGGATTTCACAGGAGGTGAGATGGCTCACCAAAAAGTGTCAAGTATGATGAGAATCCAAGAGGACTTCTTTTGCACGAAGTACAAAGATGGTTAGAGGTGATTGCATGACTATCTTCTTGGTGGGATTTACTAAAAGGGCTGTGACAAGAATGGCTCTGAGGCAAGGGGAATATCCTTGTGGCACAGGGTCTAGCTTTGGCTATAATCCTCTATGCATCTATGGTGGCCCCCATGTTTTTGGGTGACTACCCCAAGGGCACTCCCTTCCTTTTCAAATACAAAAAGAAAAAAAGGGATGTTGATAATTGGGATGTCCAAGGATGAGGGATATATCAAGCTTTCCTTTAGGGTTTTACAGGCTAATTCATCCTGATTTTCCCAAATAATAGGGTCAGGTTTGTTGTTTTTAGTAAATCATATAGCGGTTTGGAATACAGTTTCAGCAGTAGCCAGCTAGCTGCAGAAAACCTCATAATTGACACTTAGTTTTGGGTTTAGGACAGTTCAGAATGTCAGGATGGTTATGTGGATATAAATGTAGTCATTTTTCTGAGATCAGGTGCCCCAAATATCAAACCTGAGTTTGAGCAAACTTCAATTTTCCCTTGGAGAATATGTCATTTAAGGCTAAAAGTTTTAACGTGTGGATGCTGTCTTCCTGTGAAGAGGCCTGAGAAGGGGAGCAGAGAAGCAAGTCATCTACTGTTGTAATAAAACAGAGCCTCCAGGTAACTTTATATCATCCACACCTGCTTTATTCCAATGTCCTGGCTTTTGGCAATCATGACAGAGACCAGGAGGGGTTTGGGTTTTTTTAGTGGCCTCCATTTATTGGAGTTGAAAATTAAGGATTTTCGTGATCTTCCTTTTATTCAAATCCTCTAGGGTGTAGGTGAGCTGATTTGCTAAATTAACTAAACCTGGAGTAGACATGGGTTCTCATTCCATCCTGGTCCATTTTACTAGAAGGGAAAGATCCTGGTTTTGCCCATTAATGAACAGTGTTGAATGCTACCCAAGTGGACTCAACATGGATAGGAAGGCCAGAATCTTACTTAACAACAATTTGGAGTCTACTGTAATGGTCGTGCATAGGTTCACTGGATTTTGGAATGCAAACCTGAATCTCATTCCAACCAATAGGTTTGGGAAAGTCCTAAGATTTCCAGGTGAAGTAGTTTAGTGATGGCTAAGTCCGATCATATAACAAGGCAGAGAATTGGTCTCCCATTTACAGTTCTAGAGATTTTTCAAGATCATCTCAATTAGTTCAGTTTCATCCAGTGATGGTCCTGGCCTTTGCCAATAAGCATGTGAACTAGCTGGTATTCATGTGAAAAAACTGCTAAGTCTGGGTGACTATATTAAATTCCTTGGAAAATTTATGAGCATCTTCAGTAACTCTTGGAAAATCCTTGACTATGGCTTGTAGTTCAGCCTTAGTCCAGGACACATAGGAAATTAGGGGCTAGGCATCAGGATCCTCAGAGGGTCTGATTTTAAAGGGGCAGGTTCTAATGGGTTCAGAGGAGGGGAGACTGGGGAGAGGTTCAAAGAAAAAGGGATGTTCAGTGAGAGAATGAGGGAGGGGAGAAAGAGACATCAGAAGTGTTTTTGTCTTCTTTCAATTGTTTGTATGCCTCAGTATTTTGTAAAGAGGCACTTTTAGAGTCCTCAATATTCTTGGAAGCCACAAGATATCAATTGAAATAGGCATCCTTTCAGTTGGTTTTCTTTTGGAGCCGTGGTCTTCTATTTTTGGTTCTAAGAAAAGTTTGGGGATAATGAAAGTTCTCCATAATGGCCTCTGAATTATTTTTAAGTTGGTCCATTTCAATAAAATTGCACATGAGGAGGGATCGTAGTATTTAAACATAAGACCACCTGACTTTCCAGAAGGAGGACCCTCCTAAGAGAATTTAGCAGATTGGGAGCCCATTACTCAAAACCAGAAGTTCAGAAAAGAGGAAAATATTCACCAGGAAGGACGGTGCCTTCATAAAAACAAAAAAACAATCCTGAATAAAGTCGAAGAGCTCAACCAAAAGGATAGAGTTGGGATCTGAGAGGACACTTACAGAACAAAAAGGAAAAGACAACTCACCAGCAGAGAGCACAAGGGGTTCAAGTAGGTACCTTGCACAGTCCTAGAGGTTGTTCGTTCTATATGGGTTTATCTCCTTTGGGTCCCTTTGTGGTCGCCATGTAATGTTGACCTTAAAAAACAAAAGAGCCAGTTATTTAACCAGCAAAAAGAGTTTATTTGGGAATGGCAGAGGTATTGCAATTCAGGACATGCAAACCATGGTGAACCATTGGCAAGTCCAAGGAGACAAAGGGAAAGTCAGCTTTTATTATGTGTTAAGAGGAAATTGGGGAGGGCTGTGGTGATTCTTCATTGGCTGCAGGCAGTGGGCAGATTGTTGTTGCTGGGTCAGAAGGAAATCCCTGCTGGGGTCTGTAAGCTGCTGTGAGTGATAACATGCGTGCATAAGAGCTCCCTTTATTTTCAGTTTCTATGAGTTAGGAACAAGACTTAAGGTAATTGCAAAGCAGACCAATGACAGAAACCTTTTAAAGTCATACCTGATGTTCTGCATCATGACTATAAAGAGAAATGAAAGCTTGATTTCCCTGCATGTTTATAAGTGTTAAACTGCTAAAAACTTTTTGAGGAAAGTTTTTAGCAGTTTAACAGTGGAGTGGTGAAAAACAAAAAGAAAGATAAAGCATAAGATTTCCATCATCATTCTCCCTTATCAGCCGAGACCACTTGAGTCACTGCTTACGGTTTCACAACCTTTGTAGCACAACGGCCACCAAGTAAGGCCGCAAAGTATTGCAAGATTTGTGACAGTTTAAAAACTTCTGAAAACCTAGAGGATCATCTTGGCTGGATGGAAGTCACATTATTTTTGGAAGCCACTTCTGGTGTTCTGTTCTAGAATGGGCTCAACACTGAGAATGGAGTGGCAAGATCAGTTCAGAGCACTTCCAAGAATGGAGTGTCACTCAAACTGGATTTAGGACTATAAGTAAGAGAGAATATATTTTTATTACATATTTCTCTATTTTATATTTAGCCTTTTTGAACAGCAGAATGCTGTGAAATTTTATGATGATGGAGATATGTTAATGTAGCTTTCAAGCACTTGAAATATGGCTGGTGCAACTGAGAAGCTGATTTGTAAGTTTTATTTTATTTTCATAAATTTAAAGTTAAATAACCACATACTGCCGTATCAGGTAGTGCTCTTTGGTTATATAGAGTTCACATCTTTCTCTAACAACACAAAGAAGAACTAAATAAGCAAACAAAAAACATAAATGAAAGGGAGAATGATGGGAGAAACTTCAAAATACATTAAAAGAAATTTTTCCTATACAATATGGGAGAGCCAACTTCTAAATAGTTATTCATTGTGTCAGTGTTTGGAAAGGATTTTTAAATGTTGAGCCAAATAAGTGCAAAGTTTATATCCACTTTGATTAGTATAAAATGGATTGGGCACCTTTTCAAACAGAAGGCTATGAAACCAGTTGGTTATGACTTCTTGCAGCTGTATGTAACCATTCATTCTCATTGGACACAAACCAAACCCATCTACTTAGAGTTTGGGCATCAATTTATTTTATATCATAACAATGTGCTTAAGATTTCTGTTAAAAGTCAATATCATTGATAGAAAAATGATCTTTGGAAAAAAGAAAAATGATCTTTGGGCTAGATGTGAAATCCATCCTTACAGGCATCATTTATGTTCTCATATACCACGAAATGTTTGGGATTCTTAAAGCAGCTATAGCAATCACCACCCACAGAGAAGAAAATGCATCCACGTGTCAGTGTCCAGTAGCTAAGAAGGATATTTTCTATCTCCTGCAGGTTTTTCTCAATTTTGGAGGCTTAAAACTATTATTCATAATTTTCACATTACCAAATAGATTTTGACTAGACCTTACTTTCTCTTTGCTGCTCTTTTAGTCTTTATACAATTAAATATCTTAACCAAAATAATAGATAGGAATTACATGTGAACTCTCACTGGATTTCATTCTGATTGACATGCAACTGAAATCATTTATTGTCTTAAAGAATATCTGCTGAAAGAAACAGATGTGTGTGGGAAGCTTCCAAGAGAAAAAAAAGATGTATTTATATACACGTGCATACAGTAGTTCATAGATGAATGCAGTGATTTACAGCGGCATTATCTTTCACAAATCCATCCTAAACTTTAGGAAGAAAAGAAAAGTACATAAAATTTTATGTACTCATTACTAATGTTTATTGCTCACAACTTTTTGATGCTTTGCTCTTTTGTTATGAATTAGTGTTGCAAATTGTGTTTTCTCATTCATAAAATATGTATCTGACTTATTATATTAAGTACCATTATGTCATAAAACTTTTGTAACTGCATTAAAGTTATACAAAACAAACAACTTTAAAATATTTTAATTAATATGACAAATAGAAAAATAAATATATTAAATGATTAATCTAATAAGTGAAAGCTCTATATAGTAATATCTATATAATAAAACTGTTATATATTGGTTTCCCCATTTCAGCAGAACACGCAAATGAAAAATAATGTTATTATATTTTTATTATTACTATCACAAAATAACAACTAACTCTGAAAGCTCTTCTCTTACCCACTATAAATTTTTCCCTATTTATCACTTATAATACCTTATTGTTTTCCTTCATTTAACTTAAAACATTTATAAATAATTGTGATCTTACATGTTTCATCTCTCTCTCCCCTCTAGATATTAAACTCCATTAGGGCAGGAATTTGCTTACTTTATTCACATTGTATAACTGTGCCTCACTCAGTATTTTACATATGATAGATTTCCAAAAAGAATTTGTTAAACACAAGAATGAGGATGGAATTTTAAAGTAAATAAGGACTACAATTTGCTAAGTTCTGACCTAGACACCTCAGTAAATATCTACTTTTCCAGTTTGGAAATTAAACCCTAATAACCTTTCCACAAGAAAATAGAGATACTCATCTCTATCCGCATGAGAAAGATAATAGGAACAATTAGATGTTACATTGGCTTTGCATGGTTTAGAACAAAATTTATATTTTCTGATTTGATAATTTCAAAATCTCTATGATGAAATTTTGGCTTGATAAGATTTTGGATGTTATTTCCAATAAGAAATAACTTTCCTAATCCTCATGGTTAAAAAGTAGAGGCAGGGCTTCCCTGGTGGCACAGTGGTTGAGGGTCCATGCTGGGGACGCGGGTTCGTGCCCCAGTCCGGGAAGATCCCACATGCCGCGGAGCGGCTGGGCCCGTGAGCCATGGCCTCTGAGCCTGCGCGTCTGGAGCCTGTGCTCCGCAATGGGAGAGGCCACAATGGTGAGAGGCCTGCGTACTGCAAAAAAAAAAAAAAAAAAGTAGAGGCACTAGCATTCAAATGAAGTTATTCTGATTCTAAGATCCTTTCCTCCCCATTCTGTTGCCAGTATAACCCAGAAACAATTTCAAATAAACTTAAGCAAACTAATGTTAAAATAAAGTTCCTGGGAGAGGCATAAAATAAATCATGATCATGTTATCTTATAATACAACTGAAATTATTAGTAAGTGCTGAATATCTCTAAAGACTGATTTTTGGTGCAGTCATAAATGTCAGGCCTTACTTATTCCAGCCCTACATGTCAGCAAGTAGTAATGTTACTTAGTACCTTTGGTCTGAAGCCTCAAAATGTTTTTATAAAACTTTAGCCAGACCTAGGCTTTCTGATTTAAGTCCAGTATTCTATCCCTGGGTTGAGGGTCATATTTTCAGGTGTAATTCTTTTAACACATCTTTCAGAAATACCTAGATGCCAGGCATCATAGTAAGTATGGGTATAAAATACTAAATTAAAAGGCATAGTTCCTGCCTTTTGAGGACCTTATAATGTGGTGAAGGGAAAAATAATAAAAAGGATAGATAATAGAATGGATGAATGGGTGCAGAGAGAAAGAGAGCGGTGGGACAGAGATAAATTTTGATTAAAAAAATTAAATAATAGATGATAATGAGATCAACTTAAACTAGAAGAAGAGGTTCTTGAGCAATTATATATTTAGGCTGAGAAAGACTAGCCATGAGAGAGACTGAGGGAGAAGAGAACACTGTTTCATTTAGAAAGAACCATATGAACAAAGGAACTATGGTGGGAAACATTTGGCATGTTAAACTGTCTCCATTAGTGTTGGATGATCAGAACATAGTGGGCTGAAAAAGCTAGTTGAGTGGGTCCTGCATATTCAAAATATGGCCATGATACAAACCTTGGAGTAACTTGTTCTTATGTTTGTTGTTGAATTTAAAATCATTATTGCTAATCGGGCATGGGCAGAAGTTTAGAGACCATTTAAGTGTTTATAGTTGTTGTTTGAGCAAAGATGGTATGAGGATGGGGAGAGGTACATGCGTTTGAAATAGATTTTGGAGGTAGAAATGAAATAAGTTGATGCTGAATAGTATATGAGTCAGAGAAGTGGAGTAGTTAAAGATGATCAACAGGTTTTTGGCTTTAGTAACTGAGTGGATGGTGATACAATTGGCTATTATTTGCCTTGAGATCTAGAGAATGTTTGTACATTATTTGTAACGATTTACATGGGAGGGAGAAGAGGAGGGGAAGAAAAAGAAGAAACAAGACAATCAAGGAGGGAGATGCACAGTGGGACAACTGATGATGAAGGAGACAGAGTGAAATGCCAGAAGAGCAAAGTCCTGGAAAAAAGCAAGAAGAATGGAATCCAGTTCATGTATGGAGGGATTGGTCTTTGTCATCAGGAGGTACTTTGTTTTGTTGTAATGGGAAGAAAGATGACGAAGTTGGCTTATATAGTTTAGTGGATTTGGCTGCAAGAAAATAAAGGTGTTCTCTAATTGATAGCTTCCATTTTCTTGAAACACTGTGTTCTAAACTGAGAGTGCAGATTAGAAGTAGCTGTAGGAAAATCGAAAAAAGAGAAAATATGAAATAGATGATATTAAAGTGTATAAAAGCAGTTCTTTTGGAAAAAAATAAATTAAGACTGCTCTCAATGTTGAGTACCTATTTGAAATCTTGGATTTTAATTAAAGCCAATCACTAAAACTGTATAATCTTATTATCTTTTCTATTGCCAGTGAACATTTCTGGTTGAAGTTTGGGCATCAGGGATGGCTAATTTCATCCAGTAATAGACAGTCTTACATTTCAAACATCTCAGGAAGGCTCAGGAGTTGTCTGGCCTCTTTGAAATAAAATAAATGAAATTTGTAAGAGCACACTCTGGAAATCCCAATTTAGCAAACAACTTAACACCTTATTATACTATATTCTGTAAATACTTCTTCATTTTATCATTTATATGTAAAGTATATATAGTATATTGTTTCCTTTTATAAAAAGGAGGAAAGATTGAGAGTCTGCCTGCTGAGGCAGGGGACGCGGGTTCGTGCCCCGGTCCAGGAGGATCCCGCGTGCGGCGGAGCGGCTGGGCCCGTGAGCCATGGCCGCTGAGCCTGTGTGTCTGGAGCCTGTGCTCCGCAGCGGGAGAGGCCACAACAGTGAGAGGCCCGCGTACCGCAAAAAAAAAAAAAAAAAAAAAAAAGGAGGAAAAGAGTTTTCATGTAGGATACTTTAAAAAAAAAAAAGCTGAGGGACTTCCGGGAAGATGGCGGAAGAGTAAGACGCGGAGATCACCTTCCCCCCCACAGATACACCAGAAATACATCTACGCGTGGAACAACTCCTACGGAGCACCTACTGAACGCTGGCAGAAGACCTCAGACCTCCCAAAAGGCAAGGAATCCCCCACGTACCTGGTTAGGGCAAAAGAAAAAACTAAACAGAGACAAAAGGATAGGGACGGGTCCTGCACCAGCGGGAGAGAGCTGTGAAGGAGGAAAAGTGTCCACACACTAGGAAGCCCCTTCGCGGGTGGAGACTTCGGGAGGCGGAGTGGGGGAGCTTGGGAGCCGCGGAGGAGAGCACAGCAACAGGGGTGCGGAGGGCAAAGCGGACAGATTCCAGCGCAGAGGATCGGGCCGACCGGAACTCACCAGCCGAGAGGCTTGTCTGCTCGCCCGCCGGGGCGGGCGGGACTGGGAGCTGAGGCTCCGGCTTTTGTCGGAGCGCCGGGAGAGGACTGAGGTTGGCGGCGTGAACACAGCCTGCAGGGCGTTAGTGCACCGCGGCTAACCGGGAGAGAGTCCGGGGAAAAGTCTGGACCTGCCGAAGAGGCAAGAGACTTTTACGTCCCTCTTTGTTTCCTGGTGCACGAGGAGAGGGGATTAAGAACGCTGCTTGACGCGAGCCGCGGCTAAAAGTGCGGAGCCCAGAGACAGACATGAGACGCTAAGGCCGCTGCTGCCGCCACCAGGAGGCCTGTGTGCGAACACAGGTCACTAGCCACACGCCCTTCCGGGGAGCCTGTGCAGCCCGCCACTGCCAGGGTCCCGGGATCCAGGGACAACTCCCCCGGGAGAACGCACAGCGCGCCTCAGGCTGCAACGTCACCCCGGCCTCTGCCGCTGCAGGCCCGCCCCACACTCCGTAACCCTCCCTACCCCCCGGCCTGAGTGAGCCAGAGCCTCCGAATCAGCGGCTCCTTTAACCCCGTCCTGTCTGAGCAAAGAACAGACGCCCTCCGGCGACCTACACGCACAGGCCGGGCCAAATCCAAAGCTGAGCCCCTGGGAGCTGTGAGAACAAAGAAGAGAAAGGGAAATCTCTCCCAGCAGCCTCAGAAGCAGCGGATTAAAGCTCCACAATCAACTTGATATACCCTGCATCTGTGGAATACCTGAATAGTCAACGAATCATCCCAAATTAAGGAGCCCTGTGGATGAAAGGCTCTTGGTGCTGCAGCCAGGAGTCAGTGCTGTGCCTCTGAGGTGGGAGAGCCAACTTCAGGACACTGGTCCACAAGAGGCCTCCCAGCTCCACATAATATCAAACAGCAAAAATCTCCGAGAGATCTCCATCTCAACGCCAGCACCCAGCTTCACTCAACGACCAGCAAGCTACAGTGCTGGACATCCTATGCCAAACAACTAGCAAGACAGGAACACAACCCCACCCATTAGCAGAGAGGCTGCCCAAAATCATAATAAGTCTACAGACACCCCAAAACACACCACCAGACGTGGACCTGCCCACCAGAAAGACAAGATCCAGCCTCATCCACCAGAACACAGGCACTAGTACCCTCCACCAGGAAGCCGACACAACCCACTGAACCAACCTTAGCCACTGGGGACAGACACAAAAAACAACAGGAACTACGAACCTTCAGCCTGCAAAAAAGGAGACCACAAACACAGTAAGATAAGCAAAATGAAAAGACAGAAAAACACACAGCAGATGAAAGAGCAAGATAAAAACCCACCAGACCTAACAAATGAAGAGGAAATAGGCAGTCTACCGGAAAAAGAATTCAGAATAATGATAGTAAGGTTGATCCGAAATCTTGGAGATAGAATGGACAATAGAATGGACAAAATGCAAGAATCAGTTAACAAGGACCTAGAAGAACTAAAGATGAAACAAGCAATGATGAACAACACAATAAATGAAATTAAAAGTACTCTAGATGGGATCAATAGCAGAATAACTGAGGCAGAAGAACGGATAAGTGACCTGGAAGATAAAATAGTGGAAATAACTACTGCAGAGCAGAATAAAGAAAAAAGAATGAAAAGAACTGAGGACAGTCTCAGAGACCTCTGGGACAACATTAAACGCACCAACATTCGAATTATACGGGTTCCAGAAGAAGAAGAGAAAAAGAAAGGGACTGAGAAAATATTTGAAGAGATTATAGTTGAAAACTTCCCTAATATGAGAAAGGAAATAGTTAATCAAGTCCAGAAAGCACAGAGAGTCCCATACAGGATAAATCCAAGGAGAAATACGCCAAGACACATATTAATCAAACTGTCAAAAATTAAATACAAAGAAAACATATTAAAAGCAGCAAGGGAAAAACAACAAATAACACACAAGGGAATCCCCATAAGGTTAACAGCTGATCTTTCAGCAGAAACTCTGCAAGCCAGAAGGGAGTGGCAGGACATATTGAAAGTGTTGAAGGAGAAAAACCTGCAACCAAGATTACTCTACCCAGCAAGGATCTCATTCAGATTTGATGGAGAAATTAAAACCTTTACAGACAAGCAAAAGCTGAGAGAGTTCAGCACCACCAAACCAGCTCTACAACAACTGCTAAAGGAACTTCTCTAGGCAAGAAACACAAAAGAAGGAAAAGACCTACAATAACAAACCCAAAACAATTAAGAAAATGGGAATGGGAACACACATATCGATAATTACCTTAAATGTAAATGGACTAAATGCTCCCACCAAAAGACACAGATTGGCTGAATGGATACAAAAACAAGACCCATATATTTGCTGTCTACAAGAGACCCACTTCAGACCTAGAGACACATACAAACTGAAAGTAAGGGGATGGAAAAAGGTATTTCATGCAAATGGAAACCAAAAGAAAGCTGGAGTAGCAATTCTCATATAAGTTTTATATATATATATATATATATATATATATATATATATATGTAGTTTGCTTGAGTGCAGTGTTTTTTGTTTTCTGTACTGAATTCATTAGCATGAGTCGGTATAAAATTTAGCATAGGTCAATATGTAATTTGTAAACTAATAAGGTCTTAAAAGTGAGGAATTAAGTCTTTTAAATTTAATTATTTATTGTAAAGAGCAGAATAGCATACATAAACAGGTGCCTAAGGAAAACTTGTATTCTAATATGGAACTCTCATGAACACCTTTTTTTTTTTTTTCTTTCTTCTAACGGTATGATAGTAGGCCATTTGATTATTTTTATGGCTTTAACTTTACAACAATGAAATATTCGTAAATTTAAAAAAAAAAAAAAAAAAAAGCTATTTGGGGCTTCCCTGGTGGCGCAGTGGTTGAGAATCTGCCTGCCAATGCAGGGGACATGGGTTCCAGCTCTGGTCTGGGAAGATCCCACATGCCACGGAGCAACTAGGCCCGTGAGCCACAACTACTGAGCCTGCGCGTCTGGAGCTTGAGCTCCGCAACAAGAGAGGCCGCGACAGTGAGAGGCCCGCGCACCTGGCCTTTCAACCAAGAAAACATTCTGTTAGATCTGCACAAACCCACATAATCAAAGAAGACCCTTAATTTTGCCTCAGATGAGTACCTCATATAAAGTACAAATTTCACGTTTGTCCAGAAAGCTCTTTTCTAATCTTGAGTAAACCATAGTCTTAATCTCATTAAGTCTGCTAAAATGTGGAACAACTCTAGGAAATAGCAGTTGATTCCTGACTATTTTCAAACTAGGTAGAAAGCATTTCTTCTTCATTTGGTTACATAGTGATGACATTATGTAGTTCTCCGATTGACTTATATTGAATTCCTTTTCAGATCTGATACATTATCCTTTGTGTCTTTTACAAAAGAGATTTAGAAATATCTTTTGCAAGTAAATTAAATTTTTTTAATGCCAGGACAGCCTGACCAATCATATAAGCAACTTAGGTCAGACAGCCAGAAAATACATTGGGTGGGGATGGGGGTAGAGATGGAGAATGTTGCAAAAGAGTAGATTTAATACCAGCTCCCAAGAAGATGGCCATAAAAATGCATGATGGAAGAAAAACATTTTCTTTCTTCTTTTACTCACAATATGTTTGAAAATCATGATACTGAATATATACAACCTATTTTTACAGTATCTGGTACTATCTAGTTTTTATATCCTCTAGATGTTTAGTCCTGAAAATAAAAGCAAAATAGAATGAAAGTTTTTGCAACTCTTCTACATGACATGAAAATGGGAATCTGCAAAGAGATATTCACATATTGATTTCCTTTGGTTTGAAATGTAGCCAAATTAGCAAGGTAACATATACTATACCTTTTTATAGTATAAAATATACTATGTTCCTTGAAAGAAAGATAATCCTTAAAATCAAATGTAAGGCAAACAAATTGGTTCAAGATTTATCAGGGTCTTATCTATAGAGAAAAGTTATTCTTTAAATATCACTTGCATGTGATGGTAAAAAGGAATAAAAAGGTAATTTCTGGGGATGAGATTTACAGGTATTGTGAATAGCTTGCTTTCTTTTATTTCTCTTTTCTGTGAGAGAAAATTGATATTAAGCATAGAGTTGCTCAGGGTTCATTTTTAATTTGGTAGACTATGTATAAACAATTATGAATATGTTTTAGTTAAATTGTTATATTGAAAATTTTGATGGTTTTTGAGGTCAGATATGATGACTTGGGGTCCCAGATAATTCAGTATGCCATTTCAGTGAAATTGTGATTGTTACTATCAGAATTTGAAGTTCTCTGTAACTTTTCATTAATACCATTCGCAATAGAGCAGAAGGAATCATTGGCCTCAATTCTGCTCAGGTAACAAACTCATTCATTGTAATATCTCTGTTCTCTGATTCAACATTGTTAGACTTTCTGTAAAACTCCTTGTAAAGACAAGAAAAAAATGACACTACAATAACTAAATTTCCTTATGTAAGTTTTAAGCCAAACTTAGTTAAAACTTGTCACAAGATGATTTTTTATAAATCAGTTTGTGTACGTCTATAAATAACAATTGAATTCTAAGTTTGCATAATTCCATGTTATTAGAAAATTCATTTTCCATGCATACTTGGGTCCCAGACAATATTCATACATACATACACACACACACGACATATAGTGTATGCATTTATATTTAATGTATATTAAAAATAACAAAAACAAGATTTTTTATACCTAAAAGAATGATTCTGAGCTCTATCACAAAATAGCAAGTAGAGTATTTCCAAACACATTTGAAATTGCATATTTATGATAAAGAAACTGGAGCGATTTTAGGTATAATTTTCAAGAATTCTTTGGTTTTATAACTAAGATAGCTTTAAGTTAATTTCAACTAAATCACCTGACTTTTTCAATAAAATTCCAAGAGCCTAGATAGATAGATAGATAAGTAGATAGATAGATGACAGACAGATAGAGATATAGATATAGATCTATATAGATCTATAGATATATAGATATAAAGATATAGATATCTAAGGATGAGTACAGTGCATTAATGTTATGTTAAGTTTTCTGTTCATTCTTTCTTACTGTGTATTTTTAGCATTCCTCTACAACTTGATAAACTGGTGAAAAGAAAGTGAAGTTTGTATCTGGCCTTGGAAGCCTAAAAATACCTGTTGATAATAAAAAATACCTGTTGATAAAATACCTAAGAATTACAAAATGCATTTTACATTTTGATAAAATGTAAAAAAAAAACTCTCTAGTTGCAGCAAGCGGGGGCTACTCTTCATT
Organism: Grampus griseus; assembly: GCF_964374135.1. NCBI lineage: Eukaryota > Metazoa > Chordata > Mammalia > Artiodactyla > Delphinidae > Grampus > Grampus griseus. Next base: position 111,340,723 of record NC_138998.1, read on the forward strand.
GCAGTTCGTGGGCTTCTCATTGTGGCGGCTTCTCTTGTTGTAGAGCACGGGCTCTAGGCGTGTGGGCTTCAGTAGCTGTGGCACGCAGGCTCAGTAGTTGTGGCTCTCAGGGTCTAGAGTGCAGGCTCAGTAGTTGTGGCACACGGGCTTAGTTATTCCGTGGCATGTGGGATCTTCCTGAGCCAGGGCTTGAACCCGTGTTCCCTGCATTGGCAGGGGGATTCTTAACCACTGCTCCACCAGGGAAGCCCTGTGCTTTGAATATTAAAGTTTAGAGCCAAGATACAAAGTTCACAAATTCTTAGCTACACACTTTTTTTCTCTACTATTCAAGAAAAACATCTCTACATGACATCACATTTTGAAAATGGCACATACTAGCATAAATATTATAGCATGTGGTATTCAAATGTGTTTCCCATGGTGAATACCATTTTTTTAAATGGATTTTTAGGTGATTGTCCAACGTTATAATTATCATTCTTAACAATTACAGTCTTTGAAAAAGAGTTTGAGTGTGGGGTCGTCTACATTTTGAAATGACAAAGTTTGTGGTCATCTGAGCTTGGTGTCTCCCAATGGAAATAGAATGTTTAAAAGATTAAACAATAGCCAAAGGGGTTGAATAATTGAATCCCAAACTGTACTTCAGGCTAAGGTACTGATGTATTTCCAGAGGAATTAACTCTGAATTCACTCTGAAGCTCTTTCTTCATTGGTGCTGCTGTGACACTATACTCAAAATATTAATATTGGCATAGACAGCAGTAAATAAAGCCATTAGTGTGATCTTTGGTATTCAAAAACAAATTGAGATATGTACAGTATGCCTAGAGCATATTAACATGGGATGAAGGAGAAAACAGAACAGGAAATCAACTTTATTTTAAACTTTTAAATGGAGAAACTACAGAATAAACCTATAAATATCATATTTCCATACTGTGTCTTAATTTCAAAATGTACATATGTATTTCTTGTGTGTTGATGAATTAAAACATATTTCACACATGTACACTATAATCTTTGAGGAGAAAATATTTAATTGTTGCCATACAGGTAAAATATTAAGAGGTTAAAATAACAAAGACAAGAACAAAAAGAAATCAAATTGTAGGTATAAGAAGTATAGCAAGGGTATGAAATCAGATATGCAGTGGGAGAGGGATACCAAATTCCAAAATTTCTTCATTTAATTTAGTCTCTGGTTGAAGTTGTTGTAGCTAAATGTTTAAATATGGCCAACACATTTAAAGGGAGAAAAAGACACAACTTAGATGGAGTGAAACACAGTCCAAAGACTGAACATCATTTAATGTCTAGCTGGGGTTTCAGTGATGTCTCTATTGCTAAACAAAATGTTAATTTATGTCAGAAGTTTTAAGCCAAACAAGGCACAAGACTGAATCTATAGTGGCTGCTTTCCTGCCCTAATTTCTTATTCCAGTCATTATTTGTGGTTTAGGAGAATGATTCTGGTTATCATTCCTAGGTGGGAAAAAACCCCACAAAACATCAGAGTATGTCATGGTGTAGCAGTAGCATAGAAAACCACTGTTCTGATGTCGGTTCAACCACTGCCTTGCCAGGTGACCTTGAGGAAGTCAACTTGATCTTTCTGAGCCACTTTTCTTTGTTTATGAAATGAAGGCAATGTTCTCTTTTCAGCTTACTTCAAATGATCATTATGGGATATAATGAGCAAATGGAATGTGAACAACTTGTGTAAACTGTGAGCTGCAGTAACTGAAAGGCATTATCCTATGCCAGACTAACCGAAACTGGGCCAGAAGGTGGAGGAGCTTCCCTGATGGAGTTGTACAAACCAGGGATTCATTGCAGTCCAATTATCAGGCTGCCTCAAAGAGTGGCAGTTCCAGTTTACATGATTATTTCAAGATCTGCTAATTTACTCCAACCCTGCCCAGAGAGTCAAGTTCAATTTGTAACTTTGTGTTCTACTGGATATTTTTAGCAAGTGAGAAGGACTTTAAGGATGTTTTTTTCCCTGAAAGTATGATAAATTCCTCTTTCTCGGTCATGTACTGGATTTAATAGAAATCAATCATGAGTCTAAAAATCACGTTTACACCCTACTTCGCCAGTTGGCAGAATTCCCAAACTGTCAGTCTAAAAATATGCTTAAATTATCCTAGTTTATTTTACCTCGTTTTTAGCATTTGTTTATTAATGGATTATTTTTGCCCAGGGTTTAAGGGACATTATTACAAAAGTCTTATAACCTCAAACTTATTTTCTGGCAAGTGACTGTTGGTATATGTGATAGGTCTTAGAATACGTCCTTTTGTGAGGATATAACCTATTTATGAAAAAGATTAATAGTGCCCACAAAATAATGTACTGTGTTTACGTACATTAATTGATTTAACCAAAACTACTGAATACCACGTACAGAACTTCAGTTAAAATTGAGAGATTTGGGGGCTTCCCTGGTGGCACAGTAGTTGAGAGTCCGCCTGCCGATGCAGGGGACACGGGTTCGTGCCCCGGTCCGGGAAGATCCCACATGCCGCGGAGCGGCTGGGCCCGTGAGCCATGGCCGCTGAGCCTGCGCGTCCGGAGCCTGTGCTCCGCAACGGGAGAGGCCACAACAGTGAGAGGCCTGCGTACCGCAAAAAAAAAAAAAAAAAATTGAGAGATTTGGGGGTGACCAACACACATTCTAATTACACTCAGAAGCTCCCCAAACAGAAGAAGGTACATCTCGAGCTCCTGCTTCAGAATAACCCGGAATGCTTTATAAAAATGGGACATTTCTATTTTCTCTCTTAAAAGTTAAGATACTGACATCTGCAGTATCTTTATCACAGGGTTGTCATAAGAACAAAAAGTCACAGAAATGAGTAGATGTAAAGACACTACTTTTCACTTGTAAGACATTTTACAAGTTAAAGTCTTATTATGAGTTCATCAAATGTCTTAGTGACAGAAATTTAGATGAGTTCACAAACTTAGTGTGAGTCCAAGATCCTAAAGTTATTTTCTTCATTTTTACTGATGTATCTGTCATATTAATGAAAGTTCTCTCTCAAACATCAGTAAAATATTATTGAAGTTTTTATTTTTCCTCATTCCTCATTTATTGAAGGCCTACTCCTTTCAATCACATAACATACAAACTTTGTTAATTCTAAGCGGTGACTAGTTCCCCTTGGTTTTAATCACAACTGGATTAACATGGTCATGCTGTTTCCGTTCATTACACTCTCAAGCCCTGTCTACTGAAAATGCTTGAAGATGTGAGGCTGCTGATGAGCATATGTACCATGTGTCTGCAGCCTCTGAGGAAAGGGTGACCCTTCCTAATTAGAAAGTATTGTTTTACTTTTA